>NC_079170.1:55687689-55755189 GCF_947568905.1 Ostrea edulis | reverse complement strand
TCCTTTTAACATAAGATTGACTAATTGTGCATGTTATGTTTTGTTTATAGGTTACACACCATCTACAGTATCCACCCAACACAACAGCAGTGTACTCGTACTTTGAAAGCAGAGGAGGAAAATTTCCATGCACTGTTTTCTTTGGGTTGCAGTATATCATAAAGAGATGGCTGACTGGGCAAGTTGTTACCAAGGAAAAGATAAAGGAAGCTAAAGAAGTCTATCATTTACACTTTAGCAATGATTATTTTAATGAAGATGGATGGAACTATATTCTCGAGGTATACACATTTCATTTTTATTCTGAAAGGTTTAACATTAATGTTTTATTTAAGGAAGTTAGCTCCTCGACTTTCGAGCACAACTGCACAGGATGCTATAGTAAACTGTGAAGGTGGTAGTTCAATACTTAAAGGACACATCTCATGTTTTCAAAGTATACAAAATTATGTGCATTTTATCTTCCTTATGCTAATAGTAATTAGTTCTAATAGTTCATTTGCCTAAATATTGCAATAATTAGTTACAATACGGACTTAAACTAAGCCCCGATTTCTAAAAGCCTAGCTTAATTAGTTAGGTAGTTACGTAGTACAATGACATCATATGCGACCTTCGTCGATCTACTTGTTGTGAAAGTAGTGTTAGATATTTTTAGAAACTCAGGTTTCAGTGGGTCCAAACATATTAAACATTAATTTTTAATTCATATGTTTATCCTGAAACTCAAAGGTGATTGGCCTAAAAAAAAAAAGGGTGATCTTTTTAGTCTTATAGATTGTTTGTATGTTCTTGACTTTTTAAGGTTAGAATTTCTAAAATAAAAAAACTGCACACAGTCCATGATACTGAATGGTAAAATGTTTTGATACATATTGAATGTTTCATATGATTTTGGTGCTAGTTGCTTTAGGAAGGTAAACAACCAGTAATGACCAGTGTAGAAAAAAAGCAACTATGTGATGGAGAATAGTTTCATCCGCTGTGCTTACAAAGGAGCTATATCTGTAACAGTTACACCAAACAGACCCAAATTCTGGACATCTAGAACTTGTGTCAGTGTTTTACATTAATCTAAGTCACATAAGTAAGACAATCTTCTTGGTTCTTAGGTTCAGCAAGAGGCTCCTCTGATAATTAGTTTTGACTTTTGATGATTTAACTTGCAGCATCACAATGGATGTCTTCCAGTGAGGATTAGAGCTGTCCCAGAAGGAAGCGTCATACCATTCAAAAATGTTCTCTTTACTGTCGAAAACACAGACCCAAAATGCTTCTGGTTGACAAATTATTTAGAGGTAAGATGAAACTGTATTTCATTTATATATGTTATGTTTTCATATGTTTAGACTATCTTCACGATAAATGGAAAACCATGATAGAAATGCAGTAAATTTAGAAGCAGTTTAGTCAAAACTAAATTTTCATAGCCACAAAAAGAAATGTACATTACATTATGTTGATATTGATAATAATATTGATAGATTTCAACATCCAAAACAAAAATCTAATCGGAAGGTATTATGCACTTAAAGAAAGGCATTTTACTTTCAGAATCTAATTGTTTGGGGTTTTTTTTTATAATAAACAGTGTTGCTTTCAAAGATCATGAAATGTTTCCTATGTCACAATCGAGATGAGCATTAAACTTGTGCCACCAGTAGAAGAAAAAGCCTATAGCTGACACTATCATACATTATAACCATATAAACATTAGTAACTTTTGCTGATGGAAATACCACAAGTCTTTAATCCACGTCCGTACTGGTTTTCTTTTTTCGATTTCACAGCTAAAGTCAGAAAACTAATCATTTGTTAATTGTGTGTACTTGTCAGCAAATTATTCTAAAAGGTATATTGCTACTTAATACATATGACATATATGTCATATATTGATCATTCAGGAATTTAGCTAAATGCCACGTCTTCACATTACATCAGTTACAGTGTGTTTGTCTTCACATAATATCAGTCACAGTGTGTTTGTCTTCACATAATATCAGTCACAATGTGTTTGTCTTCACATAATATCAGTCACAATGTGTTTGTCTTCACATAATATCAGTCACAATGTGTTTGTCTTCACATAACATCAGTCACAATGTGTTTGTCTTCACATTACATCAGTCACAATGTGTTTGTCTTCACATAATATCAGTCACAATGTGTTTGTCTTCACATAATATCAGTCACAATGTGTTTGTCTTCACATAATATCAGTCACAATGCTGTAAGTAAATCTTCACATATTAGAATGTGTTACATTGATTTATACATGAAGTCTTCACACAAAATCTGAAGGTATATATTATGATAATTTTAATCTAGTTGTTAATCATTTGTGTATAGCAAGAGAAATATCTTGTTTTCCTGTTGTCACTCTATGATATACTCTGTAATATAAAGTTTCCTCTTAATTTATTATAGACACTTCTTGTTCAAGCATGGTATCCAATGACTGTTGCTACCAATTCTAGATACCAGAAAGAAATTATTGCCAAATATTTACATGAAACAGCAGACAACTTAGATTCACTTCCCTTTAAGCTTCATGATTTTGGATTTCGTGGTTCAACATCTGTTGAGGTAAGACAGAAAATCCAGAGTTCATTTGTACTTATAGTCTCATTGTTTCTTTCTATCAATGTTATTAATTCACTAAAAAAATATTTAAAATTAGATTTGTATTCATCTATTCAAGATAATTCAAAAGTATCTACTTCGTAAAGAAGGGATATATGTAACCTGGGTAGAATGTCTCTCAGTCTGTTGCACAATATCTCCCATCAGTTAATGAGAAAACAGCATGAGAAAATGAAGATAATGAACAGTGATCAATCTCATAACTCCCATAAGGAATACAAAATTGAGAGTAGGGCAAACACGGACCCCTGGATATACCAGAGGTGGGATCAGGTGCGTAGGAGGAGTAGGCATACCCTGTCGACCGGTCACAACCGTCGGGACCCCTATATCTTGATCAGATAAACAGAGTGATCTGTAGTCAAAATCATTACAAGTGGAAAGGACAACCTAACAATTGGTATAAAAGATGTCGGACAACATTTGACCCAATGACAGGTTGTATTGGCAAACTAGGTCATTATAATGACCAATAGAATTTGCGAAATGCTGACTTCAAATGAGACTATTAAAACCCATGTAACATCAACCTAGCATTTCACTTTTTAGCTCACCTGAGTTCTGACCCCAGGGCGGGGCCAAACTTGGCATGGTATATAGTGTTTATGAGTAAAACACTTAAATAACATCTTTAGTGCTATTGATACTATATTGAAACTAAATAGATATTTAGAAAGAACAGGTAGTCCTTTACCAAAATTGTAAATTTTATGATCCCAGGGGTAGGGGTTTTGGTATCAGGGTGAGGCCAAAATGGTCAGTTATTAAATGTGCAAACAATAGACATATTTAACTTTTTCTTGATAACTATCATATGATCCAATTCTTTTCAAATTTAGTATGAAGCATCTTTGAAACAAGGGGGACATAAGTTTTAGATTTCAGGATTCCTGCACCTCTGGGGCCTTAGGGGCGGGGCAAAAACTGCCCATAATTGACCAAATTTTAAAAATCTTATCAAGAACCGCATATGTTTCAGAAAAACTAAATGCATAGTGATGTAGAGTAGGAAGGCCTCTACCAAAATTGTAAATTTCATGATCCCCAGGGTAGGGGTTCTGAGCCCAGGGCGGGGCCAAACTTACTGTATAGTGCTTATGTGTAAATCACTTAAATAACATCTTCATTCGTACTATTGATACTAAATTGAAACTAAATAGATATTTAGAAAGAGCAGATAGTCCTTTACCAAAATTGTAAATTTGATGATCCCAGGGGTAGGGGTTTTGGTATTAGGGTGGGGCCAAAGTGGGCAGTTATTAAATGTGTGAACAATAAACATTATTAACTTCTTGATAACTACCATACCAATTCTTTTCAAATTTGGTATGAAGCATCTTTGGAACAAGGGGGATATAAGTTGTAAATTTCAGGATTCCTGCACCTCTGGGACCTTAGATGCGGGGCAAAAACTGCCCAAAATTGACCAATTTTCAAAAATCTTCTCTAGAACCGTACATGTTTAAGAAAAGCTAAATGCATTAAGATGTAAAGCAGGAAGGCTTCTACTAAAATTGTAAATTTCATGGTCCCCGGGGTAAGGGTTCTGACCCCAGGGTTGGACCAAACTTAGTATATAGTGTTTATGTGTAAGTTTGCTGATATTGTATAAAATCTAAATGCATACCAAAGAATAGCAGAAAAAGATGTACAAAAAATGGTGAATTTCACAACCCAGGGTTTTGACTCTAGGATGGATCCAAATTAGTCATATCTTTTAATGTTTTAATGTTAATACACCTATTGTATAATGTGAAGCCTTTCATCAGTGTATGTACTTATGAGGGCATTGAAGTTGTAAGAATTATACATTTTGTTTTATACTTTTGCTTAATGTTAAAATTTAGCTTAGATATTCAGAACAGGAATTTTTTTTCTAGATTTCATAGCCCATGGGAATAGTGATAATTTTTCACTAGTATTCAGGTGACCAATAAGGCCTGTAGGCCTCTTGTTATTATGTCCAGTGACTAAAGACTTGGGGGGTGGGATTCAAGAGAATAATTTGTATTGATACCTGCTACAAATTGTGTCCAGGCTGTTGCTGTTTTGTCTTTTGCGGTAGGCTTTTGATATTTGACATACAAGTACCGATAAATGAACATCTGATGTAGATGTGCTGGGTACCATGGATAGTGACTTTTGATCTTGAACTTTTACGTTGACCCAATTTTTTAAGCTTTTATGTGCAAATTCCTCAAGCCGATGTGTCGTGTTCCTAGTTTGTGACGTTGTATTTCCATAGACATCTAGTTAAGCATAATATGTATGTTTTACCATACTTTAAAGATTCATAATCAAAGCTTGTAAGATGGTGCTGTATACCCCCTCCCCCTTGTTGGAAATCGCGGGCGAGTTGACTCTGAGGCCTTTAATTTTTCTTTCCTGTTGTGTCATTATAAACAAAAACAGTTGCAGTTGGTTGTTGTCCAACAATAAAGGGGTGCCCACAGTGAGATGGATACCTGTTATAATTATTATAATTATAACCCCCATTATTATCCAATTATTTGACCATGCTTAACTGGAGGGATGACTTGGACTGTGAGCACCCCCTCATATTTTAGCTTGTACAGTGAGGATATCTTATTAACTAAATTTCTATTTCAGATATCCAATTTTATGGGGTAGAATTATAGGTCCAATTACTTTGTAAATTTATTTTCGTATTCATTCTGTTTATTTATCATGGAGTTATCGGTAATAAAGATCAAAATTATATATATTATATATCAAAGAGAAACAACTCTTGCCAGAAAATAGGTATTGAGTTGACGGGGAATCTGATTTTTAAAAATTAAGTCCGACTAATAAGTGTGTCAAAGTAAAATTCCTAAAACCTTCTCTGAAAAAACGGATTCCAGACTTACATGTGTATAAGTGGATTAACTTATTTGTGAGTATATACAGGATCTGTGTTAGTTTTTGAACCTGTAAATAATTACGGGTGTGTCCTGATGCTGAGTGCACAGAAGCATTATTACATCCTCTGTAGCTTAGTGAGCAGCCACTATTTGGGCTTAGGAGCTTACGACTCAGTGAGAAGTGACCTGTGGGACTCCAGTGTTTTGATAATCTGTGGAATAAAGCAAATGTCGTTATTATATTTACAGTCAGCAGGAATTGGAGGGGCTGGCCATCTTGTAAATTTCAAAGGAACAGACACAATAGCTGCCATCTGTGCTGCTAGAAAGTTTTATGCTTGCAATATTGCAGGATTTTCTATTCCCGCTGCAGAACACAGGTACGAACATTCATGATGAGATTAGATAGTCAAGTAGTCTGCAGTTCCACCGTTTAGTGGGCATGGACACAATTTGAGCTGAAAATTTTCAAATTTTAGTGTTTCTAATGGTCAGGAAAAATTTGAATGAAATTTCTTGCCCGCGGCTATTCACACCAATTTTAATTGGTGATTGCCAGGTAACCCCCACCATATGCGAGGTTTCCATGGTATTTAGTGCAGTCTTTGAACATAAAAGGGGTAAATTCAAGGCCAAATATAGATATAATCCTAACTGATAACATGGATAGTGTTTTAATGATTAGCAGTTTGACAGATCAACACAAAGTTTATAATGATTATCATGAAAGTGATAATTAATGTATTATATGATTTACACTATCTCATTAACACAGAAAATAGAGAAACATGGTTCAAGGTGAATGAAACTAAACAATTACAATGACAGTTGCATAAAAAAGGAGACACAAAAAATTTAAACATTAAACATGTCTCAACTCAATAAAGACAAGCTTTCAACCCCTGGCATAAAACAAAACTTCCATTGATTACCGATATAGAGAGAAAAGTCAGTATGTTGTACAATACCACATTTAAAAAGTTGTTAAATATTGTGCATATTTGTAGTGTTTTTAAATTTGTCGTTTTTGTTTCTTACATGAGAGGTTCTTTAACTACAATGCAATAGCTACATCCCATTCAAGCTTCAAGGTCGATATCGTAAGCACAAGATCTGCATGGTTTTATTTTAGATACAAACTATATATATACAATGGAATGTTTTATGGAAGAAAAAAAAAAGAGATGGAAATGTTTTTCTTTGAATTACTACAGTAACTTTAAATAATTCATAACTGCCAGGGATAAAAAAAATAACAGAAAACAATGTGGTTATTATTTATAGTGCAAGTGTTATGCATCAAATGAACATATAGTCACTTACACGAAATTAAAAGATAAGTTTGGATATCTCGAACCCCTGGATATCTCAAAGTTTTGTCAAAAACCCTTGGACTTTGGGATAAAGATATTTTACTCTATCTGATTGTTTGAAATATGTCTGAAAGGTTCTACTATGTATATGAATAATTATAGATATGGTGAAGAAAAGATTTAAGAGTAATATTTTAGTTATTAGGACACCACCTAATGTGTCTGTCTTTCTGTAAGTTACAGATCAAGTTTGAGCTTTCTTGACCTATTTTTGAAAGAGTTATGGACATTGAACCTAGCAACTTTCAGACTTCTTAGCTCACCAGGGCCGCAGACTCAATGGAACATTACTGATCAAAATTTATCCGGTGTCTGTTGGGTGACATATCACAAAGTGGTAAATTTCAGGCCTTCCACACCCCAAGGGCCTTAGGGGCAGGGCAAAAACTGTTAGATATTGACCAATTTTTAAAAGTATTCTTTTCTACAATCGCACATCTATAAGAAAAACTAAATGCAAAATCAAGTACAGCAGGAAGGCCTCTAATGAAATTGTAAATTTTGTGATCCCCAGGGTAGAGGTTCTGACTCAAGGGTGGTGCCAAACTTGGTATATAGTGTTTCTGTATATAACAGTTAAATAACATTTTCTTTAATGCTAATGATAGTAATTGAAACTAATATAGTTAGAAGGAGCAAATAGTCCTTTACCAAAGTTGTAAATTTCTTTATCCCAGGGTGGGGCCAAAATTATTGTAGTGACAATCAATGTTTTTATCATTTGAAAGACTTTAATTTTGCTGATACTGTATAAAAACTACATGCATATTTGGGAAAAGCAGAAAGAAATGTACCAAAATTTTGAATTTCACAACCTCAGGGTTCTTGACTTTGGGATGGGTCCAATAGTCATATAGTGTTAATATAATTAACATATATAAAGTCTTTCATCAGTATGGGCACTTTGGGGAATATTTGTGTTTTTAGCTCTTCTGAGCCTTAGGCTCAAAGAGCTAATGCTATGGCCATTTGTGTGGTGTGCGGTGTGCGTAAACTTTTTAGAAAAAGGGTTTTAACTCAAGAACCCCTTGGCCAATTTTTTTCAAATTTGTTACAGGGTATCATTGGCCCAAGGGCTTTCATACATACTAAATAGAGGGATGTGACCCTTTAACAAGGGGAGATAATCAGGAAAATACAAACAAAAGTAGTGGTTGCTAAAAAATCTTCTTCTCAAGAACCACAGGGCAGATTATCACCAAACTTACACATAAGGATGAGGATATGTTGTAGATTAAAAATTGTTCAAGGCATTACCCTGGGGCAAAGGTCGTGGTCTCAAGGTCACTTCAAAGTTGACCTAAATTTAAAAATTTTTTAAATTCCTTAAATCTTAGATATTTTAGTCATTATAAGGACTAGGATCATCAAATTTTGACAGTTGATGCATCTTAGGACCTTGTGTCAAGTTGTCTCAAAAGTAGGTCACGGTGACCTACTTTTTGAATTTTGCAGGTATTTATTTTAAAATTAATTTTGATGCATATCTTGGACACTTTGAAGCCTATGATCATCAAAACTTGTCAGTTGGTGGATCATGGGACCTTGAAATGCGTGAACTGAAAAATAGGTCACCGTGACCTATTTTCTGAATTTTATGGCTTATCATTTATAGATATATTTTGTTATTTCAAATACCGAGAGGTTTAGAATCATCAAATCTTGTAAGTTGATGCATCTTGAGGCCTTGAAACATATTTATAAAAAAGTAGGTCACAGTGACCTACTTTTTGAATTTTGCAGATATTCAAATTTCACATTTTCAATTTTAGATGCATATTTTGGGCACTGTAAAACCTAGGATCATCAAACTTTGTCAGTTGATGCGTCTTCAGTCTTCGGTTTGTGTCGACCAAAAAGTAGGTCACCATGACCTACGATTGGAATTTGACAGCTATATTTCAATATTCAGATACTAATTTGCTTAAAATCATCAAACTTTGTCAGTTGATATTTCTTGGGTTCTCAAAATGTGTAAACCAAAAAGTAGGTCACATTGACCTACTTTTTTTGAATTCTTAGGATTTAACTAAAGATTTAGAATACTAAGAGGCTAAGAATATAAATGGTGGGGTTGTACAATTTATCAGAAGAGCGATTCTAGGCCCTTGGGCCTCTTGTTTAGAACATATTTTGCTTGATAGTGCTCCTGAATATTAGAATTTAGCTTAGATATTCAGAACAGGAATTTTTTTCTCGATTTCAAAGCCCTTGGGGCTAGTGATACTTTTAATTAATATTCAGGTGACTGATAAGGTCTCTTGGCACCATACTTCAGTGTCATGAAACACTGCCTGGTTAATTATAACCAACCTTTGAATTTGTATGAAATATGAATTTCCATCACAAAGTTGCTGTGTCAATAAATATTTCTCAGATTTTCACCATAATCCTTAATAAATCCAAATGTAGTCGTAAAACACTATCTGGTCATAAGCAAACTTTTTGTCTTGTCCATTGCCTATCTGTCCTGTTGTATTATGTAAAACTTTTAATCACGTAGTACATAGATGTATAGACGCTTCATTTATGCAGTTGATTTAGCTGTGAACTAGAATGTCAGTTTTAAGGAAACTCAACTGTAATTCATTTTCAGCACTATCACAACATGGGGAAGAGAAGGAGAAAGGGAGGCCTTCTCAAATATGCTGAACAATTTTCCCTCAGGTGCAGTGTCCATTGTCAGTGATAGCTATGACATATGGAATGCTTGTGAAAATGTGTTGGGTCAACAGTTAAAAAGCTTAATAGAAAACAGAAATGGAACCCTGGTAGTGAGACCTGATTCTGGTGAACCAGCGGAAGTTGTTGTCAAGGTAACTGTTACTCATAGCTTTGCATCAGTTATTCCATATTTGGAAAGTAGATTAAAGTGATTAAATTCTTGGAACACTTTTAGTATGTTGGTTGCAATAAATTTGGTGCCAACAAACAAGAATATGCCACCAAAGGCATTTTGCATAAACATTGATTGCATGAGTGATCGAAAAAATTGCTTAAAAAATAGAAATGCAAAAATAAGGTTAAATTCAAATTCCCCAAGAAACGTTTTGTTTAAAAAACTGTTTTAGCTCACCTGAGTTTTTCTGATCACTTTTTATCTGGCATCCATCCATCTGTCAAAACTTAAACAGAATCTCTCCACATATTAAAACTTGTAACAGAATCCATCCATATATTAAGACTTAAAATAGAATTAAAGTAGAAGCAGCATTCATTTCATGTAAAATTGTTCTTATGAAGACCGCCCCTAAGGTCGAAACTGGTCAACCAAATAAAATCCACACTGCATTATCATGATGTGTTGGTGATCTGTTTTATTTCTTCAAGAATTAAAGTTTGTTCAAATGAAGTGTTGCGCCATTTTTGAAGTGGAGATAATACACCGATCCACAAAAGTTCATGACCTTATATTTTGACCCATGAAATGCATTGAAAAAATAAGCATTGTTTTGTATTGTAAACAATGAAATTTATCAACTGATCATATGTTGACAATATGGCATGTACATTTTTTTGTATTTGTTAAAAAAAAAATTGGGTCAAGTATATTATACGGTATTGTAATTCCTGCGGATTTCTGAGTTATAGATATGAGTATACAATCTCTTTTTATCAGTAATGATAATCATGGCTATTCATTTTATTGAGAAAATCAAAACCATTTATAGACATAATTACATGTAGTTCAAAATACAAATAGAAGCAATAAGCAGGTCATCAAGTCAGTAGGTTGATAGGTCAACAGGTTGATAGGTCAGCAGGTCGACAGGTCAGTAAATAAGCTGGTAAATAGACTTTTATGTGCAATGTGATATATAATGCATCATGACTACCATATATACTCGCCTATAAGTCGGTCCGCCTATAAGTTGGTTGTATTTTTTAAGGTTATTTTGTAGGAATTTGCCTTTGACCTGCTTATAAGTTGGTACAAATTTTTGTCAGAATCGGTTGACAATTTCAAGTCAATGCTCTAGTGTTTTTACCTATGTTTCAAAAAATATTTTGAAAAATTACTAATTATGAGGTGCTCAATATCCAAGCCATATCTGTTTGGGGTTTAAACGCAAACCTTGATCTATTAGGGGCTGTGATCCCTTGTTTACCTATATAAGCAATAATGGTCTCCTAATTACCAGTACCTGACACCGTGTTTACTTAGTGGCATGCACCTCGCGAACACTGTTATTGTGGGATTCCGGTATAATTCATGGTATCGATATCAACAATAGAGTTTTTAAGAGTCAAGAATGATGATCTAAATTATATGTTAACAATATTCAATCTTTTATGAAATATATTTCAGCCGGTATACATATGAATATTTCAATATTAGATCGGGTTCGTAATTCAATTTTACCAATAAACGATAGATTAGTTGATTTGTTTGTTTATTTTGATGTTTTCTGCCACACTCAACAATTTTTCAGTTATATGGTGGCGCCCAGTTTTTATTGGTTGAAGAGAGAACCCAGATACAATGTACCTGGGAAGAGACAACCGACCTTCCGAAAGTAAACTGGGAAACTTTCTCACTTACCGGCGCGAGCGGGATTCGAACCCGCGCCGACAGAGGTGAGAGACCGTGTGATTTTGAGCGCGATGCTCTAACCACTCGGCCACGGAGGCCCCTAGATTAGTTGAATTGAAAGTATTAGTTACCGGTATGTAAATAATTTTTAACTAGATAAAAATATGTAAATACTTGTACTTTATACATAATTTTAAAATACATAAACAATACAATATGTCTAGTATTTGTGAACAATAATCATTTGTGTGGTAGTCCATAATAATCGTCAGAGTTGTTTAAAAAACACTACATTACGCCACCCAGAAAAATACCAATCTTCTTAGGATGCGCCTATAAGTCGGACATAGAGTTTTGGATCAAAAATTGATTCCCAAATATCTGACTTATAGGCGAGTATATACGGTACTTTTGATAAAATTAACAAATACCATTAAGGAAATTAACAAATCAACGGCAACACAGATGCATTGGTCCGCATGTATATGCATATGCCCCTGACCCAATTTTACCACAAAGATTCAATCAGTTCTGCTTGTGGATGTTGCTCAATAATTAACCTTTTCATATATTCAGATATCACACTTGCATCATTAAAAGAATTGGTTTAGCTTTCTAGACTAATGAACACAAACTTCAACATCTTCTGACTAGCATACCTGTTGACCTGCTGAATAGCATACCTGTCAACCTGCTGAATAGCATACCTGTAAACCTGTTATCCTGCTGACCTTCTGACCAGCATACCTGCCGACCTGCTGAATAGCATACCTGTCGACCTGCTGACCTGCTGAATAGCATACCTGTTGACCTGCTGAATAGCATACCTGTCGACCTGTTGAATAGCATACCTGTTGACCTGCTGACTAGCATACCTATTATCCTGCTGACCTGTCAACCTGCCAACCTTCTAACCAGCATACGGTACTGTAAAAGTGGTTATTTACGCATGGGGGAAATTTACACTAATTACACGGTCACGTAATAAGCGCATAAATTTCCCCCACGCGTATAGTTATAAATACTTGATATAATATACATTATACTCAGTTTCTGTAATGTTGGATGTGGAAAAATGTGTACTTAACCTCCAGCGTAAATAACCACTTCTACAATATCTGCCTACCTGCTTACCTGTCGACCTTCTGACCAGCATATCTGTCTACCTATTTACCTGTCGACCTTCTGACCAGCATATCTGTCTACCTATTTACCTGTCGACCTTCTGACCAACGTATCTGTCTACCTATTTACCTGTCGACCTTCTGACCAGCGTATCTGTCTACCTATTTACCTGTCGACCTTCTGACCAGCGTATCTGTCTACCTATTTACCTGTCGACCTTCTGACCAGCGTATCTGTCTACCTATTTACCTGTCGACCTTCTGACCAGCGTATCTGTCTACCTATTTACCTGTCGACCTTCTGACCAGCGTATCTGTCTACCTATTTACCTGTCGACCTTCTGACCAGCGTATCTGTCTACCTATTTACCTGTCGACCTTCTGACCAGCGTATCTGTCTACCTATTTACCTGTCGACCTTCTGACCAGCATATCTGTCTACCTATTTACCTGTCGACCTTCTGACCAGCGTATCTGTCTACCTATTTACCTGTTGACCTGCTGACTAGCATACCTGTCGACCTGCTGACTAGCATACCTGTCGACCTACTCACCTGTCAACTTGTTCCATGTCCATCTAATCACTTTGCCAATTGATAATGAATGTTACAAGGAAAATGAATTTATTATTTTACCAATATCCATAATCAAAACAAATTGATTTCTATTACACTGTTCTAATTTTAATCCATCATTCATTTCTTGCATATTGATGTCTTACTGGAAATATTTTTTAAAAAACATCAAAATCAATTCATTGTTGCACATACTAAATAAATCTATCAATATTATCTTAAATCTTAAAAATCACATATTAAAAAAGAATTAGTGCACAAAGCATGGAACTACTTTACCATATAATATGGTATACTTGGACCAAAACATTTTTCCTTTGGAATCTGTAAATCAGACAGTAATATCTAAAAAAAACTTGATAGTGTAGAATCAGATTACATGAGCTGGCGGGGATTACTTGATAGTGTAGAATCAGATTACATGAGCTGGCGGGGATTACTTGATAGTGTAGAATCAGATTACATGAGCTGGCAGGGATTACTTGATAGTGTAGAATCAGATTACATGAGCCGGCGGGGATTACTTGATAGTGGGGATTACTTGATAGTGTGGAATCGGATTACATGAGCTGGTGGGGATTACTTGATAGTGGGGATTACTTGATAGTGAAGAATCAGATTACATGAGCCAGTGGGGATTACTTGATACTGTAGAATCAGATTACATGAGCTGGTGGGGATTACTTGATAGTGTGGAATCAGATTACATGAGCTGGTGGGGATTACTTGATAGTATGGAATCAGATTACATGAGCTGGTGGGGATTACTTGATAGTATGGAATCAGATTACATGAGCTGGCGGGGATTACTTGATAAAAAATGTGTGTGATAACAATTGAACATTTTTAACTTGTTGATAACTATGATTTCAATTCTTTTCAAATTTGGTATGAAGCATCTTTGGGACAAGGGGTGAAATAATTCATAAATTTCCGGACTCCTGTACCCCTGGGGCCATAAGGGCAAGGCAGAATATGCCAAAAATTGACCAATTTTCAAAAACTGTCTTATTTACCACTGCACATTTGTAAGTAAAAATAAATGCACTGTCATGTAGAACATGAAGGCTTCTATCAAAATTGTAAAGTTAATGATCCTTGGGGTAAAGGTTCTGACTCCAAGATGAGGCTAAATTTAGATTATAGTATTTATGTGTTAAACATTTGAATAATGCCTTTAATGCTATTGATACTAAATGGAAAGTAAGTAGATATTTAGAAGGAGTAGGTAATTCTTTCCCTTACAGTAAATTTCATGATCCCAGGGAACAAAATTATTATAGTGATTATTGTCTTTATCATTTGAAAGACTTCTTTAAGTTTGCTGATACTGTATAATTTAAAAGGAAAAGGAATTAACGAAAATTGTGAATTTTGCAATCCCTGGGTTCTGACTCTAGGGTAGGTCCGAAATCGTCATATAGTTTTAATATAACATTTAATCTCTCATTATGGTATGGGCACTTTTGGGGGATTTGTTTTGTGCTACTGCTGAATATTATGAGTAGAACACTAAAATTATTCTATATTTATGGCCCTAGGGACTATTGCTTCTTTTAACTAATACTCAAGTGACTGAAAATGTCTATCGGCCTCTTGTATGTGAATATACAGGAAATCAATTAAAACAATTTTTTCAAGAGTAGCAGGACCACACTAAATCAATTTTTTTTTTATCATATCCAAATGTTTCCAAGTTTTATGGATTCATACCCCATGGCTGTAGTGGAGGATGTATTGTTTTGTCCTGTCTGAACTTAAATGTAGCTTCCTCATAACGTTTGAATGGTGACTGATAGGGCTTTCGCATTTTATATTCACATTCCTTGTGACAAGACTTTTTTTTGGGTACCACAGTTTTTAACCTTGTGCCTTTAGCCTGCAACTCTTGCAAAGAGTTGCAAAGATTCTTGTCACAAGGAGTTTGACCTACTTTTAAGAAATCCCAACCTATTCAATATTTTCTGAACTATGAGAAACGGGATGATTTCAGCTTCTCCATCGTCAACTTCCCATATTTATGTAGCAATATTCCATTAACACCTGGATATGGTGTTTACATCTCTCAACTGATTCGATACGCAAGATTCTGCTTATGATCAGTTTTTAAATTGAGGCAGGCTACTGACAAACAAGTCAGTAGCCTCATTTAAAGTCTACATTTTGCAAATTCTATGGTCGTTATAATGATCTAGTTTGCCAATACAACCTACATATATCATTGGGTCAAATGCTGTCTGATGTGTGTCATACTGATTGTTAGGCCGTTCTTGGCACACTGATTTTGACTACGGATAACTCTGTTTACCTGATCAAGATATAGGGCTCATGTCAGGTATAACCGGTCAACAGGGGATGCTTACTTCTCCTAGGCACCTGATCCCACCTCTGGTATATCCAGGGATCTGTGTTTGCCCATCTCTCTATTTTGTATTGCTTATAGGAGTTATGAGATTGCTCACTGTTTGTCATCTTCGCCTTTCTATTTAAGACAGGACTTTCATAATTTGCATATAGATTCGTTATGGTAAGGCCTTGCATTTAATACATGGTCTTTGACCTTATGATCTGGGCTTCAAGAGTTTGACCCAGACTTCCAAACTTTAACCCCGCTCATAACTTTTGAGTAGTGAGTGATAGGCCTCTCATGGTTATGTCATGATACTTTGGGATTAGGTCGGGGCCACAATGTACCGTGTCAAAAATTTTCATAGGAATAAAGATTGCAAAAAATCTTTTAAAAATCACAACAGCTGAAGAACAGGAGGGCCAAGGTGAGCAATTTTGCCCTTGGGCTCCCTGTTTTTGAGATTATTATTTGATTTTAATTTTATTTCAGGTTTTAAATATTCTTGGTGAAAAATTTGGTTGCACCAAGAATTCTAAAGGATACAAAATGTTGCCGTCATTCTTGAGGATCATCCAAGGAGATGGAATAAGCTATGAGTCATTGGCTGTCATCTTAGAAAGCATGAAAAAGCAAGGATGGAGTGTAGAAAATATAGTGTTTGGTAGTGGTGGTGCACTTCTTCAGAGAATGGATCGGGACACTCAAAAATGTGCTTATAAATGCAGCTATGCACTTATTAATGGAAAGGAGGTGCTGGTTTTTTGTTGTTTTTTTAGCTCATCTACATTGTAAGCTCAAGTTAGCCTTTTCTCATCAAAGTGTTCATGTATATGTCTTTTATCTACATGCCATTTGTTAAAATTTCTCATTTGAACTTGTCCAGAGCTACTGGGCCAATTTCAGTCAACTTTGCCACAAAGTATCCATGTGCCATACTCTCTTCTAAGAAGAGATAGAACTTAAAGGGACTGGTTCACGATTTTTGATGAAAATATTTTTCATTTTTTTATGTTAAACATTAAAAATATAACTCTTTTAATGTTGACATCCAAAATTTTGACCTTCTGAAGGCAAGAATAAAAGCAATATTTTAGCCTTAAATATGTGTTATGTAAACAAAGACTCGAGTCTTTTTATGTATACAAACAAACAAGTGAAATATTGATTTTGTAATATAAAGCATCTTAATTTTTTGCATAGTCACAAATTTAAACGTTTAGATGACACATTTTACCCCAACAATGCTTAAAATGTGAAAGATATAATAAAATTAGCTCAATATTTATTTCTTTTAAATTTCGTAAACAATAACATACTGCAATCTTTGTTTACAAAACAAAT
This sequence comes from Ostrea edulis, assembly GCF_947568905.1. Lineage (NCBI taxonomy): Eukaryota > Metazoa > Mollusca > Bivalvia > Ostreida > Ostreidae > Ostrea > Ostrea edulis. Next base: position 55,738,385 of record NC_079170.1, on the reverse strand, counting down.
AATAAACTCTCTAAAATGAGCTTCTGTGATAATATATAACCTTAATTTTTATATGAAATCTTTGAAATACATTAGACAGTAGATTTTGATAATTAAAAATGAAAAATAAAATTTTGGTGAAAATCGTGAATCAGTCCCTTTAAGAAATAAGCAAAATTATTTTTTTCTCAAAAACCACTGGGTGAAACAAACCCAACATGAATATGCTATTTACCAATGAGGATATCCTATGTGGCTATATATTGTCTTCTACTGCAATAAAGTTTACATGATTCAAACCAAAGATGAATAGAGTACCAAATTGACATAAACTCAAGTAATTGAAGACATCTTCAACAAAAATTGAAAAAGGAAATGATCAGTCATTCAAAAAATTACTTTGTTAAACACCATTGATTCTATGCACAAGTTGATATTAAATCGATGGTGGAGTTCCTCATTGACAATGTCTTTGTAGTCTTTGTGGATCAGGTCTTCCAACAATCTGTTGGAATTCCCATGGGCACAAAGTGTGCTCCTTCATTACCTAAGCTGTTCTCATATTCTTATGAGGCAGAATTTATTCAAAAACTTCTACATGAGAGGAAAAAACCTCTTGCTATGGCCTTCAACTCTACATTTAGATATATCAACAATGTTTTTACCTATTAACAATTATCATTTTCATTCATATGTCGATTCAGTATATCGCAAGTTTTCAACTTCTGCTTTGTATTGAGATATTTTATTGAACGTGGATGTTAACAGCAAACTAACAACTCAACTTTATAACAAACAGGATGAGTTTAGCTTCTCCATCGTCAACTTCCCATATTTATGTTGCAATATTCCATTATCACCTGCATTGGTGGTTATGCTCAACTGATTCGATATGCAAGAGCTTATTTTGCATATGATCAATTTTTAAATTGAGGCAGGGCTAAAAGTTAAAGGGGTTTCAACAGTCTTGTTTAAAGTCAGCATTTTGCAAATTCTATGGTTGGTATAACAATCTAGTTTGCGAATACAACTTGTCATTGGGTCAAATGCTGTCTGACGTGTTTCATACCAATTGTTATGCCATTCTCTACACTCTGATTTTGACTGTAGATTACTCCGTTTACCTGAATGAAATAAAGGGCTCATGGCAGTTGTCACCATTTGACAGGGGATCCTTAACCCCCCCCCCCCCCCCTATAGGCACCTGATCCCATTTCTGGTATGTCCAGGGATCCGTGTTTGCCCACTTTTAATTTTGTATTTCCTGTAGGAGTTTTGAGATTGATCACTGTTCGTTATCTTCACCTTAATTTTATCTTTAGTTATTTGAAGATATCATTAGTTCATTTGATGTGTGCAACAATTTATTAATTAAAGATCTCTTCAAATAATTGATAATATCTTCAATTCTGAATTATTTACGTGCATTAATTGAATTGTTGATAGCATTAATTAAAGGATATAAGATATCTCATAAACTGTAGAAGATATCAAAACTTTTATAAGATATCTTATAAAATTTATGAGATATCTTTAAAGAGGAATAAATGTAAAAATGATGTACCATAGTTCTATTTCAGGAAAAGATTAAGAACATTGCTATTCTTGAAAAATCCCTCATTGATTCATAAATTTTACAGAAAAACTTGTCATGAACCTTTTAAGAATTCTGAAATTTTTTTTATTAGTTCTTAAAATGTTCTAAATGTATTTCGGGAAAAGATCAAGAACATTGCTATTCCTGAAAAATCCCTTATTGATTCTTATATCTATACTGCCATGGTAGTCTAGAGGTAGAGCGTTCGCCCCGCATGCGGAAGGTCGGGGTTCAAATCCCGGCCATGACACATCTAAGTCGTTAAAACAGGTAGTGACATTTCCATCACCAAATGCTCGGCATTAGGTATGAATGTCACAGGTCCTCGGAGATGACCTTAAAAACGGATGTCCCGTGTCACAGTAGGTGTGGCATGCTAAAGAATCCTCACTGCTCAATGGCCGTAAGCGCCGAGCATAGGCCTAAATTTTAAGCCCTTCACGAACGGTATTGGTGACGTCTCCAAATGAGTGAAAAATTCTCGAGAGGGACGTTAAACAAGATACAATATATCTATTCAAGGAAACTTGTAAAGAACCTTTTAAGAATTCTAAAAATTCTTTTTTAAAAGATAAAAAACTCTTAAAATGTTATTGAAATGTTTTTGAGCAAATGAAGAATGATTTTAAAAGTATTAAATGGTTCTTGGGTAATTCTTTAAAAAAGATCTCAAACTTACTATAAAGAACTACTAAGTAAGTTCGAGATCTTTTTTAAGAATTGCTCAAGAACCATTTAATTCTTAAATCATTCATCATTTGTTCAAAAACATTTCAGTAACATTTTAAAAAATGTTTTTAAATGTGTGAACAAGTTCTTTATTGGTTCCTAATGATGTTCAAGATCCATTTAGGAACTAAAGTTCTTGAGAAAATATTGAACAGTTCTTTAACTGTTCAAAATGTTTGAGATTAGTTATAGAACACAAGAATAAATTTCGCTTAGGTATCTTTATCTGGTTTCAATATGAATTTTTTCATGAATTAGATTTATATTCTAAGTGTTATATATTTCAGGTAAATGTTTATAAGCAACCAGTAACTGATCTAGGGAAGAAAAGCAAAAAAGGGCGACTGACTTTGGAGTATAGTGATGGCCAGTATAAAACTGTAGAGGAAGGAAAGGGGGATCCTAAAAAGGTATACAGCATGTATTGTTCTCTTCTTGAAACAAAGTATGAAACCAATCATATATCAAAATGTAGGTAACACTGTTGTAACAGACATGCTTGTAAGTAAATGATGTCTGCAATTCTGAAAGATATATTGCTTTTTTTTCTTTTATATTCTAAACTCAGATATTTTCCAAAGGATTTATATTTGAATTGATAGTCACAGGTGCTTGACGTTTTGAATATACAGAATGAAAAGTTGTCTCTCTGTAAACAGACTATTTAATGAAATAAGTAGTTTGTTTACAGAAAGACAATATTTTAATTATATATATTCAAATGCCAAACACCTGTAATAGAGCCATAGTTAGAGGAAAAACTATGATAATTGTGAAACTTCTTTAATATGATCTGTAGTGGAAAACAAATTTCAAATTAGATAGGATGTTGGATTGCAAATTATTAGAAAAAAAGAAATGGAAATAAGAGTGTATTATGGAATTAAAATATTAGTGTGAAATTAAAATGGAAATAGATAGCAGTGGTATTGAATATTAAATATCATCTATTTGGAAATGGAAACAAAACTTGTGAATTAAATGGCCCCTGCTCCCCTTGGTCCCTAGAAAATGGATCAAAATCTCTAAAAATTATGGCGTATTCTGGAATCACAATGCCTCTCCATCCCTCTGTCTAAGGTAATCACAGCCTTTACTCAATCGCATAAGCGTCAGTGGGTAATGAGGATTGCAATTTGTTCAAATGAGGAACTGGCACAGTGGTGGGGTCTTTAAAAAAAATAACTGGACCAGAAAAGCCAAAAGTAGCCTGAAAGCATCCTTATGTAAATTATGACCCCCCAAGGTTTACAATTTTACATAAGAAAACATTTATATAAATATGAAAACTAAAGAATCACTTAGGGCCTGTTGATTTTCAAAAAGGCATTTCACCAGGTGTAAGAATAAGGCCTGTGGGCCTCTTGTTATATGGCTTATATACTGAAAGCTCAGTCTGAATAATCCTCTTTTTGACACTTGGAACATTTAGCATACAAATTAGGTGGCATGGCATAGTTATATTCCCAACAAAGTTTTAGTAGGATAAAGAAATGAGAATCTTCCTTCTGAGAAAAACTGGGAGCTAACTCCCAACTGTTAAGGAGCTCTATTGAATATCCTGTTGTCTACCTCTTGAGATTTTCCTGGGTCTCGTGGAGGCTTTCCACTCATCTCGCTACGATTTTCCTGGGTCTCATGGAGGCTTTCCACTCATCTCACTACGATTTTCCTGGGTCTCGTGGAGGCTTTCCACTCATCTCGCTACGATTTTCCTGGGTCTTGTGGAAGCTTTCCACTCATCTCACTACAATTTTTCTGGGTCTCGTGGAGGCTTTCCACTCATCTCACTACGATTTTCCTGGGTCTATTGGAGGCTTTCCACTCATCTCACTACGATTTTCCTGGGTCTCTTGGAGGCTTTCCACTCATCTCACTACGATTTTCCTGGGTCTCTTGGAGGCTTTCCACTCATCTCACTACGATTTTTCTGGGTCTCGTGGAGGCTTTCCACTCATTTCACTAGGATTTTCCAGGGTCTATTGGAGGCTTTCCACTCATCTCACTATGATTTTCCTGGGTCTCGTGGAGGTTTTCCACTCATCTCACTACATGTCTTTTCCAATATTTTCTGAACACATTGTGTATTGATGAAAGGTTCCAAGTGTGCAAATAATGCGTCTAGATGTATGAGGGTTCTGCTATTAAGGGTTTGTGTTAATTCATGAGATCTTTTTTATATTTCAGGATGTTTTTGTTACAGTTTTTGAGAATGGAAAATTACTTAAGGACTACACCTTTGATGAAGTGAGGGCTAATGCCGAGATTGACTTGCTGAAAACAGCCTAGTGGGATTGTTAGACATAAATAGACTGCATTCAACATCTGTAGAAGGACAAGTTTGACTGATACATAATGCTAAAGTGTAATAAATGCAATACATAAACTCTACCATATGTGAGTCCATCAGATTGAGTTGTGTGAAAATTGACCCAGGACTGGTACAATATTTCTCGGAATTGTATACTCATGATTTTGTTTTTCAATCTACCATACACTAGTACTAGCTCACAAATGAACATTTTTGATCAAAATTTGTCCTTCATCTACTTTGTGTGACTGTCATGGTTGATTACTAAATTTGTTGTGAATGTTTATGGGTGAAGAACATAAAACTTGCCTTTATTTGAATGCTGCCAAATGCTGAAATGTTGATAAATATGACCTCTGGAGTCACGAGTCCTTTATGCAATAATCAGAAAGAACAAATATACACAGAGGCCAGGTATACATCTAGTTTGTTCCTAGGTTACCACACATGTCTTGTCAATGTAAAATGCCAATGTATTTAGAAAACGGAAAAATACTTACTTGTACTATTGTGTATTTCATGAAATGAAAGTGCTAATATCATTGGGAAGGCAGGACTTCTTTTGATCAGCCCATATGGTGTGCTCATTAGACATGCAGACTTAAAATTGTTAGTTGTTCTCTAAGTCTACCTAAGCCAATTTCAACCAGATATGGTCAAAATTTTCTGTGTGTAAAGAGAATTGAATATAAAGTGAAGAGCCATGCTCAATGGGATGTGTAAAAATTCTTTTTATCTAGGAATACTTGACCAACAAGCAAAAACTTACATAAATTTCCAAAATGTTGATATTTTTTTTAATTGAACCAAATATGAGGAAAAAGTACAGATCTCAATCAAAATTAGGCAAAAGACCTAACTGGAGTCAAATCATCCAGCCTGGATTTTTTTCTAACCAAATTGCAGGGGGGGGGGGGGGATTTATTTCCAAATTGGAATTTGTTACTAAAATATTTCTGTTTTAAATGTTTCTGAATTTTTGCCATTTCATTTCAAATCTATGTTAAAATATATCTGACATATCATTTTTCTATCCGACATATTTCTTGAAAAGTTTAGCCTTAATGAGCAAGGTAAGTTGGGTGAGCAATGTGATCCATGATCATCTTGTATCTTGTTAGGCTTCCTGTTGACTGCCATATTGCTAAGCTGATAGGTGAGCAATCAATTTGAAGATGTTAAGTTATACAATGGTAGCTACGTCATGCACATATTTGTCCATTTTTAAGTAGAGCAACTTGGGTAGAAGAAACTGTCAAGCTTTCATTTTAGAGATGGCTTCAGAGGGGAAATGTCCATAATTTTGTGTTGCATACATATTGATGGTTGTCTGTACAAGCTTTTACATGAAATTGTGTTGTAGAAATCATGCCAATTTTTTTTCAAAAGTTAAATTCACAAATCATTTTTAATTGACTCACCTTTCTGATAAAATTTATAACTCATCCATCTTTGATGTCTTCATTGTTGTAAACTTTTCAGGTTTGCAACCTCCTGGCCAGAATCACTTGACCAATTACAGTCCAATTGGCACAAGTTATTTTGGAGAAAGGGAATTTGTATTTGTCCAATTCAAGTTAAGGAGAGCTGGATAGAGAGTAAAGTGTATACTTTTGTGTGGACACTGTGTTACATAGTATATCCCAGTGTACTCGAAATAAAAGAAACCACAGAATCTTCCACATCTGCATCATACCTGGATATTTTATTGAGCATGGTTATTAACGGAAAACTAACAACTCCATTTCATAAAAAATGGGATGACTCAAACTTTTCCATTTAATTATCATCGTCCCATTTTCATGTAGCAATGTTCCATTATCACCTACATATGGTGTTTATGTCTCTCAACTGATTCGATACACATGAGCGTGTTCTGCGGTATGATCAGTTTTTAAATCGAGGCAGGCTACTGACAAATGTGTTGATGTTACAGGGGTTTCAACAGTCTTGATTAAAGTCAGCACTTTGCATATTCTATGATCGTTATAACGATCTAATTTACCAATACAACTTGTCAAATGCTGTCTGAAGTATTTCAAACCAACTATTGGGCTGTTGATTTTGACTACAGATTACTCCATTTACCTAATCTAGATATAGGGTTCATGGTGGGTGTGACCAGTCGACAGGGGATGCTTACTCCTCTTTGGCACCTGATTCCATCTCTGGTATGTCTAGAGGTCCGTGTTTGCCCTACTCTTAATTTTGCATTCTTTATAGGAATTATGAGATTGATCACTGTTCATTTTCTTCACCTTTTCATTGCTTGGGGCCAGTGCAGGGTCTCCGTAAGGGTTTCACGATCCTTCTCAACTTGTTCAAAATTATGATCCCAATTAAAGGGCAGAGAGGAGTCGCAGTAGGTAAATTTCACTATGTATATAACAAATCAACACAAGCTCTGTAGAGCATCTAACCGACAATCACATTCAGTGTATATCAAAGTACACACGCAGTATGCACATAACATTAAAACGTTTCATGCAGGAATGTACAGATTTGAATAAAGGACTCGGAAGGAAAAATAAGCACAAAGGCAAAAGTGGGTGTAGCATAAAAATCGGCAGCAAATGTCAAACTAGAACTTGCTGAAAACGAAGCGACATATTTTAAACGAAAGTCTAGAAGTAAAATAATGTATATATCACAGCAAGGCAGGTACATGTAGCACTAAAAAGATGAAACAATAGACTTTACTAACACAACAAAAAATCAGTTTCACATACATTAATTGGGTACACTCGACCTAAGGTCTGCAAGTAATTGTTGAAAGTTTTACTTAGAAGCAGAGAGGGAAACTTGAAATTCTTCTCCCGAAAAGCGATGCTTATAAAATACACGTTCTCGTTCGAAATGCAGATTGATCTAGTGTCGAGTAATAAAGAGACCGAGTATAGAATTTAGTTTAAGTGACACTTAATTCAAACAAGAAATTGAATGTATGGTTTGATATATATTGTAATTTATTTTGGTTGTAATTAGTACAATTATTAAATTCCTAAAATATTAAGAATTATATGATTTTCGTAAATTGTGATGCATTGTCCCTCCTTATATACTAGTAACTCTATAATGTTTTCCCACTAATGTACATAATTGAGAAATTGTGGTAAAAAAAATCAATTCTATATGGGGAATTTATTCATAGCAGTTTTATCTTTTTATAAAGAAAGCTTGTTCGTAGCAAGTGGTTTGGGTTTTTTTCGAAGTCGGCGTGGCCTAGTGGTTAACGTGTTCAGTTTGTCGGCGTGACCTAGAGGTCAACGAGTTCAGTTTGTCGGCGTGACCTAGTGGTCAACGAGTTCAGTTTGTCGGCTTGGCCTAGTGGTTAATGTGTTCAGTTTGTCGGCGTGGCTTAATGGTTATCGTGTTCAGTTTGTCGGCTTGACCTAATGGTTAATATGTTTGGTTTGTCGGCGTGGCCTTGTGGTTAATGTGTTCAGTTTGTTCTTGCGGTCCTTAAAAGTCATTTTATTTTAGCATTCGTTCATACTTTATTTCCTTCATGTGAGGATTATGCAAATGTATTCAATTGTAAATGAAATACATACATTTAAGTATAAACATGATAAAGAATAGGACATTGTGTCAAGGAAGGAATACAACAGAAAAAGCAAAATCATATATGATAAATCTATGAAATTATGTAACACATACAAACACACAAATCTCCGGCTGGGTGGACAATTGCCAAACCTCACTTCTGATTCTAACAACGACAGGCGGAAAACAGCCCTTCGGTTCCTTAAAGAAAAGCGCAAATTCAAACCCTACTATATCAGGAAACTGTCAGCTGCGAATTCGTCTGTTCCTCCTGATTTCCAACAGCCTTTTCATTCTCGAGCGGAACGTTAAACAATATACAATCAATCAATCGGTTCTCCAGGACCCGAAAACTATCACCATACTCCATGTTTCAACTGCCACAGATACGGACACTTGAAGTCTGGGTGCACAGCAAATTCCAGAAGACAAACCCAAACCACAGGCAGTACCCCGGTATCTGTTGAGAAGTATGACAATTTTCTGGATTCAATGCCGAACAAGCAAATCCATTTATTTTTTTAAGCTCCAAGCTTATTTTGACAAAGATACTTGGTTTCAAGAATATCTGGATGAAAACTGGCGATTAGTTTTGCATTGATGTTTGTAGATATGTCCCTTTCAAGAATTCGTCTTCATGAAGCTGGCAAGGTCTGCGTTAATTTCTTTTGATTGTGGACATTATTTTGACATGGCTATATATACATGTAGCATGGTTTAGAGGACATGATTTTTAGGCAAGGTCCGATATTTTGAGCAATTTCACAATAAAATGTTTTATTCGACAGCGAATAAATATATTGTACATGGCCATAGTTACACGTAGTATGATTTTGTGGTTCGGCAAGGTCCTGATGAAAATTGAAATCAAACAACTTTACGTCATGTAATTATTTCTGTTCAACTGCTTTTTTAGATATCTTTCATTATGGTTAGATGTATTTCGTCCTTAACATGCGTTGATCTCAATTACAGGAACTAGTTGAGAAACTCCCACCAGTGTGCATGAAATCCAAAGCCAAGAATGCAACAAAACAATACTCGCATGTGCCACAACATAATATTATATCCGAAATGGTGTAAATCAAATGTGAATTCTAAAAAAATTATAAATAACTTTTAGTAAATTTGAATTCGCAAAACTCTCAAATCAACATCAAAACGTATGACTTTTCAACACTTTACACGACCATTCCTCACGATAAATTAAAGACTACACTTTTTGATTTTGATATCATAGACAGTTGTTTCTTCAACAAAAATGGAAAACGGACATATTTATATCTAGAGAACAGTCATTCAAAAAATACTTTGTTAAACTCCACTCTGATTCCACGCACAAGAACTCTGAAGTAGATTTTTTAAATACCTTTGTAGTCCTTCGTGATCAGGCTTTCCAACAGTCTGTTGGAATTCCCATGGGCACGATTAGCTGCACTGTTTATAGATTCTTATGAGGCAAAATTTATTCAAAAGCTTCTACACGAGAAGAACAAATATCTTGCTGTGGCCTTCAACTCGACATTTAGATATATCAACGATGTTTCATCCATTTATAATCTTCATTTTGACTCAATATGTCGATTCGATATTCATGTATCTCAGTGAAATAAAAAAAAAAAGGCACCACTAAGTCTTCCACATCTTCTTCATACTTGGATATTTTGTTTAACATATACGTGAACGGAAAACCAACAACTCAACTTTATGACAAATGGGATGACTTCAGCTTCTCCATTGTCAACTTCCCATATTGATGTAGCAATATACCATTATCACCTGCGTATGGTGTTTATGTCTCTCAACTGATTTGATACACACGAGCATGTCTGCATATGATCGGTTTTTAAATCGACAAATAAGTTGATGTTGCAGGAGGTTCAACAGTCTTGCTTGAAGTCCATTTCACAAATTGTATGGTCGTTATAACGATCTAGTTTGCCAATGCAACCTGTCAATAGATCGAATCGAATGCTGTCTAACGTGTTTCATGCCAATTGTTAGGCCGTTCTTTACATACTGAATTTAACTACAGATTACTCTGTTTACCTGATCAAGATATAGGGCTCTCGGCAGGTGTGACCGGTCGACGGGGATGCTCTTACTCCTCCTAAGCACATGGTCCCATCTCTAATGTGTCTGTACTACTCTTACTTTTGTATTCTTTATAGGAGTTACGAGATTAATCACCGTTCGTTATCTTCATTTTTTTAATCTAGTAAAATTATCTTTGGTTCATTGTAACAAAACATTATATGTGTGTAAGTTAAGAAGAGAGTAATATGACTGCCAACTTGTGGAATTCGTGACTACCTATTAAAGCTGTAGGGAGCGGCAGTCATATAGTGTAATTCGTGACTACCTATTAAACCTGTAGGGAGCGACAGTCATATAATGGAATTCGTGACTACCTATTAAACCTGTAGGGAGCGGCAGTGTTACGGCACGTTTGGTCGCCGGCGACCATTCGTGCCGCACGTATCGTCGCCGAGCGACCGAACGTGCCGTGAGGGTGGACACGATTGGTCGCCAATTTTAGGACATACCCGAGCACGAATGGTCGCCACCCAAGCCCCAACTCCAAAACCCCAACTAATGGACGCTCCCTAGAAAGAATCACAGCACATCTTATTCCTATTCGAAACCTCTTTAAATCTTCGACATGTTTCAAGTGTGCAGAGAATAGGCCTAATCTTGCATTTCATTAATGTGGCGTAAAAGGGGTAGGTCTACAAGAGGAGAGAGTGCACAAAACATGGATATACCCACAAAATTGTAGTATCCCTCCATAGACGCCAACTCTTCAACAAGTTAGAACTATCCCCGCGCTGCCCCTACAATCATCCCATGTAATCTTTCTCTCTCGTACACACACTCAGGGTCTCTCTCTCTCTCTCTCTCTCTCTCTCTCTCTCCAAGTTCAACAACAGAGAGAAAGACAACTGTGTTTGGTGTTTGTGCTAAATACTTTAAAAAATAGTGGCTTTATTTTAGGAGAGCCAATTTCATGTATGAAAAGTGCTTCATACCTATGAAATTGCAAATTTATAGATTTGCTTATTCCATCTCTTCAATTTGATGCGTACTTTGTAAAAGTATCAATTTTGTTTTTTAAATTCCTTTTTTTATTTTGTTCATCATGATAGTACTGATGATTGTTTTTACATTAAGTTAACATGGTAAGTGGTAAAGTGCTATTCATGAATATCATGTTCACTAAAATTAAAACTGCACGCAGTTGTTTATGCCGAATTCAAAGATTTCATTTTCTTATCAAACCATGACAAATGGTAGTACTTGCTTTGTATTTCACTCTGTGTGCTCCCGTGTATTTGTATGCGTGTTTGCGCACTCATACTTTTCAGGATATATGTCACGCCATATCTATATTTATTCTTTTATAAATGTATCTTATATAGTCTATGAGATATCTTCTATTTTGAATAAGATATCTAATAAATTTCCTAAGATGTCTCATATAATTTACAGTTGGTAATATATCTCATAAAATATATAAGATATTGTTTTAAATATATAAGATATCTTGTATATTAAACAAGATATCTTATAAGGTTTATGAGATATTTATAAAAGATAGAATATATCTTATAAATTTATTTTTGTAAGCTATCTTATAAAACATCTAAGATATCGCATATGTTTTATAAGAAGATCTCTCATAAATGAATTTTTATAAGATATCTCATCAACTTTATGTGATATCTTATAAAATATACGGGATATGAAATATGTTTTATAAGATATCTTATACATGTTATAAAAGTAAATTCATATTGCTATGGGTCAGAATTACCCAGTAGCAGAATTTACTAACAAAGGCAGTCAAACAAGTAATGACATTTATTTGAAATTATTGAAAGAAAATTATAATAATAACAAAGTACTACATATAATGTAATTTACAATAGATGAAAAATAAACAATGCCGGTGCCGAGCTGAATCTGTATACAAAACAAATCACCTGTTAATTTCCAACGAAATTCCTAAACCCTAGTTCCAGCTATAGAATAATCCAAAATGCTTAAAGTGCTTGTCCAACCAGAGCTTATCATCGACTAAATTCAAATTGTATTCATAATCAGAATAAATTTTCTGGTACATTCTTGAAAGACATAGTTCGTCATCTTTCTACTACGTAATAAACACCGAACTCTTGAACAATCTAGGTCACAGATTTCACTCAAGTACAAGTATAACACAACAATATGATACTTTATAAACTAATTTATGAGATATCTCACAAAAACATAAGGTATCTGATCAAGTTTAATAAATATCTTATAAGATATCTTATATGTTTTACAAAATACCTTATAAAATATATGAGATATATTATAAAATTTCTTTTATAAGATACCTTATAAAAGTTATAAAATATCTTATAAGAGTTAATGAGATATCTTAAATCAAAAACGTTAATAAGACATCTTATAAAGTTTATGAGATATATTATATATACTATACAAGATATCTCGTATAAAAAATATAAAGATATTTTATATCTTTTATAAGATGTCTTATAAGATTTATGAGTTATCTTTGAAAAGGAATAAATGTAAAAACGGCGTGTCATAAGGATGGTATGTAAGAGATTTGTGTTGCTAAAATATTGCAACTCGTGTGTTTGCAAAATAAATTCCCTTCAAATTCCATCCAGTAATGCCCAGCTTTTTTGTTTGTTGGCTTTGTATCGTACTTGACTTGTGTCACAAATGCGTGCACGTATGTGCGTGTGTAATGCAAAACAAACTTTATTACGCCTGATTGCACACATATATGCACGCACGCAAATATATACACACGTGCATGTATACGCACATGTATGCACATATACACGCGAGCACACACTCACACCGTCACTCAAATACACGCAGACACATGAACACACACCCTTTTTGCAAAATAAAAGCAAAGATGGGATTTGGGATGGAGGCTTGGGTGGCGACCATTCGTGCTCGGGTATGGCCTAAAATTGACGACCATTAGTGTTCACCCTCACGGCACATTCGGTCGCCGGGCAACGATACGTGCGGCATGTTTGGTCGCTGGCGACGAAATGTGCGGCACGAATGGTCGTCGGCGACCAAACATGCCGCACGTATCGTCGCCGGGCGACCGAACGTGCCAAGGCGACCAAACGTGCCGTAACACGGCAGTGATATTGTGGAACTCGTGACTACCTATTAAGGCTGTAAGGAGCGGCAGTCATATAGAGAAGAAACAGTACCTCAGTTTATTTCATTTCTTAGAATTTTATTAACACCTTGGTTGATTGCGTTGTCCATTGTTGCATGTTATTCAGGTGTTCTTCCATTTTAGTATATATAACAAAGTTTGGAGGGAAATGTTAGGTTTGTCAATGTCTTTGTCATTCAGTGCTTTGCAGTAATTCCTTCAGCATTTGTTCGCACATCATCAGACTTCGAGGAACATGAAAGCAACCTGGAAAAAAAATATGTCTTTGTATCATACATTTTCAACTGCAATTTGTTTCATACATCATTAAACAAGAGGCCCAGAGGCCATATCAGTCATCTGAGTATTATTTAAAAGTATCGCTAGCCCCAAGGGCTATGAAATCTAGAAAAAAAATTCCTGTTCTGCATATCTGAGCTAAATTCTAACATTAAACTGCAGTTTACAACAAGATGTGTTCTTAAAACACAAATGCCCCCGAAAGTGCCCACACCGATAAAAGACTTCACATAATACATCATATCACACTATTTGACACCCATGGGTTGCACAATTCACAATTTGAGTACGTCCTTTTCTGCTTTTTTCTAAATATGCATTTAGTTATTATACCGATCAACAAACTTAAAGAAGTCTTTCAAATGATAAAGACAATAATCACTATAATAATTTTGGTTCCACCCTTATATCAAACCATTACACCTGGGATCATGAAAGACAATCTAATAAATCTCAATATCTATTTAGCATCATACTCAGTATCATAACATCATATTCAGTATCAATAGCATTAAAGAAAATATCATTTAAATGCTTTACACATATACATTATGTATATTATGTTTGGCGATGCCCTGGAGGATCATGATCATGAAATTTTGGTAGAGATCTTCCTACTACACATCACAATGCATTTTAGCTTTTCTCACACATGTGCAGTTGTATAGGAGAAATATTTTTGAATATTGGTCAATGAATGTGGGTTTTCACTCTGCCGCTAAGGCCCTGGGGGTGCAGAAGCGCTGGAATTTACAATTCATGTCATCCTTATCTTCGCCTTTCATACCAAATTTCGAAAGAATTGGAATGGTCGTTTAAAATGTTCAGTTTTGGATAGACGATGACAGACGCTGACCAATTGCAATAGGTCACCCGAAGTTACTCAGTTGATCTAAAAATTGAAAAATAATAGGGGATGGATATAAAATATTATAAACATCATAAAATAACCAAAACAAAAAACAAACAAACCCATCATTGTCAAAAAGGGTGCCCCCTTCCTTGATTCTACGTGCCTGGAATATGAAGATGTTTATAATAATGATAAGTTTTATATAGCGCCTTTTGTTTATGTAGATTTCATGACATTAAAGGAATACGATTTGTACATATCTGTTTTGAAGGGTACCATGAGAACTTGTTTAATCAATGGGGTTCATTATGAAATGTTATTAGTTGGTTTCTTCACCAACTTTAAATCTATGCATAGAAATGTATGGGAGCATTCTTCGTAAAAATATTCTCAATAATTAATATGAATGCATCCTTATGTACATATCAAATACATTCAAACTTGTTTATACTATTACTATGAATCCTGGGGTGAGGGCTAGGTCAAAGTAAGGTTCAAAGTTTTACACAGAAATCTTTAAAAATCTTTTCAAGCACCAATCAGGGTAGTCTGTCAAATTAATATGGAAGTGTCCTCTTGTAGAGTAATTAGAATTTGAACACGCTTCTCATGGATGGGACCACAACAGGGGATTTAGGTTTAGATAGTATAAATTCTTTGAAAACCTTTCAAGAATAACGAATTCTGAAATCGATATAAAAACATCCCCAGAAAGTGTAGATTTGAGTTTGCTCTTCTTGGCAAATTCTGTTGATACAACAGGAGTACAGTTATTCGTAAGAGTATATTCTAAATATCATCAAGGTACATCAGAAGAATTGTGTTGTGCAGGCAATGGGTCTCTTGTACTTTGTGGAGGTTGTGTCCCAATATCTGACATGTTTCTGATTCTGACTACGGATTACTCCGTTTACCTAGTCAGGGTTCATGGAAGATGTAACCGGTCGATAAGGGATGCTTACTCCTCTTAGGCACCTGATTACACCTCTGGTTTATCCAGGGCTCCGTCTTTGCCCAACTCTCTATTTCGTATTCCTTTATGAGTTATGAGATTGTTCGTTATCTTCACCTTTTCATGTTTCGATCCACCTAACTTTATTTTTACTCACAATATCTATATCAGAGGGGTTATATTTTTACTTTAGTGACCAAGTTTACATCACAAGTCAAAGTTTTACCTTTCCAAGGTCCACCTTTGAAATCTAAGCTGACAGAACCATCCCTTCTGAGATACCCTAACCACTCTCCATTTTTCTCATCAACAAACTGAAAAAAAAAAAAAGAATTAATGGTTAAGAGATCACAAATCCCCCTACCCCACGACTCAGACCAAACAACTCTGATTTTTCACGACTACCTTTTTCGTGAATTGATGGATATATATTCACAAAAGTTTTCTTATTTACGAGTGAGCTTACACATACACCTGAACAAGAGATGATGTGTAAAATGTCTTCTGTTGACAATACATTGTATTCCCAAACTGAAAAATCGCGTTCTCCAAAATCAAGAATTTAGTTTTAAAATTTAATCAGTTGTTGCCAGCCATGAGACCGAATGTTTGTGAAAGTTTATTTGAAATCCAGATGTAACTTTTTATGTCCTGTAAATTAATACACAGAGACACACACATATGTAAAACATTGGCAAATTTTATTAAAAGTATTCAAAGTCATTCTGGCATACAGTTGTACCATATATCTACAAGTTTACATATATCTATTTTTTTTTTGCATAATTCGATAAAAATGCTATGGATTCCTTTTTGTTCATCAAACTTTTGCGAATAGTTACGTTGTTGCTACGATTTTATTTTCTTTAGATTTCTTTTAAAAAGTGATGACGGTCGCTGAGTTTGAGAATGGGGATTTGATGATATTCGAAAATTTTAGAACATTCTAAGACTTAAGAAATTTTTATGAAGGTGTTCAGTATACAATTACTACTCTAAAAGATTATAACATTCCAAGTAAATATGTATACATGTGAATAACTGTAGTCAAATATTTGAGCGAATTTGTCCAAATGAGCAGGGTCCTTGGTTTCCTTGTAGGCCATTAGGAAGGCAATGAGAGCCTCGTTGTGGGCCCACCAAAGTTTCATATCCCATTCTAACTGTACAGGACTCCAGCCATCTGCATCCATAAAGTAGAACAGGCCGCCATATTCCATGTCCCAGCCATATTCAAAAGGACATACAATGAAGCTGTTGATTGCCATCCTTTTCAGCTCATCGTCACCAGAACGCGTGGCATGACGTAACAGGAACCATCCAGCTTCTATGGCGTGACCTACATTGTAACAGATATATTTAAGCCTTGTTCTTCAAGTCAGAACATGAACATGCTATATGCTTTCAGATGTCTTTGATATCGGTACCTGGTAACATGAGTCGGCCTGCACAACCTGACATCTCCTTGCCATCACAAGTAGTCGTTTCCAGTATGATCGTACCGTTTCTCTGAAATAAAAATTTGTAGTAGATGAGACAACAAGCACCTGTTACATTTAATATAGGTGGTAACATAGGCATACTATGATTTACAAAAACAGGTTCAGATGTAATGATGCTAATACGAAGACTCTACCCATAAATGACTATTTTAGCCTATGGAACAATAAAAAGATGATGATTAAGAACCCAATTGCTTTCTTTATTAGAGAATTCTTTCGAACTTTATGATAGAGTAGCGTTTGATGAGTTTAATCTATGAAAAAAAATACAAAGTATTTGTGGAAAGGATTTTTATAGGGGTGTCTCAAACAGGCTGGGGGAAAAATCATATTTTGTTTTCGAACTATACAAAGAACAATTTGAAGCAGTGCCTCTGCAGAAGTCCTCTAGTAGATATTAAATCATTACTTGTATACAAACTGTATTGAGTCATTAAAATAATATTTTGAAGGAGTAAACACTAACAGCACTTTTGAGATTAAAGTAAGTGATCAGAAAGGTCCATGCCTACAATCTATCCAACGATACAGTATCCTAGCTGTTCTGGCAGACCAAATTGTAACAGTCCACACTGATAGTCTAACACGTGTAAAAATGGATTCAGAAAATATAGGAATCTGGAAAAGAATTCGTTTTGACCTTACTGTAATAGAAATGAAATGATTCCATTTGTCTATGGTGATGCAGGTCACTGAAGTGACAAAATATGACATCTAAATAGGAATGGCACAAAACAGTAGAAAGCATGAATAATTGTAAGAAATTGTGTTGAATTTCTATCACTGATGAGAAATCACTTCGAGAAATACATATTTAAAAGATATGAGTTACTATTAAGAATTACACACTCCAATGCGCTCTGTTCATCAAAATAAAGCAACAAACATTTCTTTAAACAATGTCTTACACATAAAAAAGGTTTTTGAAAATCAGTCAATTTTTAGCAGTTTTTGTCTCGTCCCTAAGGCACCAGGGGTGCAGGAGTCCTGTAATTAACAATTTATGTCCCCATTGTCCCAAAGAAGCTTCATGCCAAATTTAACAAGCATTCTGAGAGTATTGCATGGCAATACATAGTCCCCCACCGGTTGCAAAACTAAATGTATCACAACATTATTCAAAGTTCATTATGTAGGTTGTGGTAAAAGGGAAAATTGGGGAACCAGGATAGGAAATCAACTACTATTCGAGTAGAGACTAGATCAGGGAAATAAAAGAGAAATTTATAATTAGGTTTAATTAGGTCTAACTTGATCTTTAACTTGTTATGGCAAAGTAATGTACCAAATGAATATCTGCAAGCACAACCAAATAAAGTCCGGAAAACTGATAATTCATGCTATTTTTCTAAGTCCAAGGGCCATAACTTGATGAAAAATCAACGGACCAAGATGAAATTCGAACCTGATCTGTAACTTGTTATGGCAAATCAATGTACCAAATATTAAATTAATATCTGCAAGCACTTCAAAAAACAAGTCCGGAAAACTAATAATTCATGCTATTTTTCTAAGTTCAAGGGCCATAACTTAGTGAAAAATCAACGGACCGAGACGAAACTCGAACTTGATCTGTAACTTGTTATGGCAAAGCAATGTACCAAATACCAAATGACAAAATCTGCAAGCACAACCAAAAAAAGTCTGGAAAACTGATAATTCACACTATTTCTCTAATTAAGTCCAAGGGCCATAACGAAGTAAAAAATCAACGGATCGGGACCAAATTCGAACTTGATCAGTAACTTGTTAGGCAAAGCAATGTACCAAATATAAAATAAATATCTGCAAGAACATAGAAAAAAGTGCGGAAAACTGGACTGACGGAGAGACGGACAGACAGACAGACGGACGGACGGAGCGAAAACCTAAAGTCCCTTTCGACTTTGTCGGTAGGGGACTAAAAAGATCTGGAATGGTAGTTATCAAGAAATTAAAAATGTTCAATTGTTGAAGCAGAACGCATGAGGGATGATACACGACGACGGACGCAGACCAAGAGCACTAGGTCACCTATGTGACACTTGATTGTACTAAAATGATCAGGACAAAGGATAACAAAATTCCAAGAAGAGAATAAGTATCTTCTTTTTTTTTTTTTTTTTTTTTAGATTTCTATGCCAACATTCACAAGCGATCAAAAAAATTTCTGAAGGAAGCAGAGGTAGACAATTAATGTGTAGGCAATTCACTTGTTTGTATTACTCATAAAGAGGTTAATGAAAAATCACTAGACGTGTGCTCTCCAGAAGATACTAATCTTTTTGCTTCATTAAGGTGATTTGTAGTACAGAAATGTCAGTTTCATGTAATCATTCACATCTTCATCTACATGCCTATTCATTTCTACCGTTCACATCAATCAACAAATATACATGTATTTACTCTGGCGACTCAATCACTAAATATACATGTATTTACTCTGGCGACATGATTGAAATGCATTCCAGCATTTAAAATCAGGGTTTATATAAACACAGTGGGACACGAGAAATTTTTATATAAACACAGTGGGACAAGAGAAATTTTATCATGGTTTATATAAACACAGTGGGACACGAGAAATTTTTATATAAACACAGTGGAACAAGATAAATTTTATCATGGTTTATATAAACACAGTGGGACACGAGAATTTTTTATATAAACACAGTGGAACAAGAGAAATTTTATCATGGTTTATATAAACACAGTGGAACAAGAGAATTTTTTTTATATAAACACAGTGGAACAAGAGAAATTTTATCATGGTAGATATAAACATAGTGGAACAAGAGAATTTTTTTTTATATAAACACAGTGGAACAATAGAAATTTTTATATAAACACAGTGGAACAATAGAAATTTTTATCATGGTTTATATAAACACAGTGGGACAAGAGAATTTTTTATATATAAACACAGTGGAACAATAGAAATTTTTATCATGGTTTATATAAACACAGTGGGACACGAGAATTTTTTTATATAAACACAGTGGAACAAGAGAAATTTTATCATGGTTTATATAAACACAGTGGGACACGAGAAATTTTTATATACACACAGTGGAACAAGAGAAATTTTTATATAAACACAGCGATACAAGAGAAATTTTCATATTTGGAACTAGGCCTGTGTTTACTTGTGACTAGAAAATGGTTTCATACATTTTCTTACAAATTCAAATGAAATAGAATACCATTTTCTGTTACCTGAACATGCTTCAACGTGTCTTCTAGCGCCCATTCTGTCAGATCATCATACTTGAGGCTTGGATCCATGGTTATTAGTTGATCTATGATACACAGTGTCATCATTGGAATTGCCAACATACTGCATGGTCTTTTACCAGATAATTTTGGTCTACCTAAACCCTCTCCATGAACCTGAATCCAGCCTATTATTTTATCCATCATTGCCAGTGCCTCTTTCTACAGAAAGATATGAGTGACTGTTTATAGTTGCTTTAAAGGGGATTTAACAAAAGTCCAATGGGTCACATCGCTCACCTGAGTTACCTTAGCCCTGCTGTTGTTGTTTATAAAAAAAAGATTTTTTTTTTCAATCTTTATTCCCAGGAAAAATCTCGACCCCATATTGTGATCCCAACCTAGCCCCAAAGGGTCACAACATAACCAAACTTGAATTCACACAAAACCGGGATGCCTAAACACCAATATAGCATGACTTTGCTGTTCTGGAGAAGGTCAACGTCATAAGGTTAAAGATTATACTATGAAATTGAAAGGTATTGTCATAAGAAATCTACGTACACAATATGGAAGATCTACCTTAGATAGCTCATGACATATTGAATAGGTTAAGTTTTCTTATAAGTAAGTAAAACTCCAAGGTAAAAATAACAAGGTCAAACAACATAGTATCAAATGAATGGTCTTGCCATAAAAATTCAATATAAAGCTTATGAAAGCACTGATTCGAATAGTTCAAGAGGTATTCAGTGGGTTAGGTTTTCTTAAAAATAGGTCAAACTCCAAGGTCAAGATCACAAGGTAGTAAAATTTGACACCGGAAAAAAAATTTCATCACAAGAAATTCAAAAGTTATAAGTAAAGTCATATTTTTGAAAATGGGTGAAACTCCAAGGTCAAGTTCACAAGGTCAAAGATTATGAATAAAATGATAAAAAAATCTATATGCAAATCATGAAAGCCCTGTCTTAAATAGTTCAATAGATATCAAATAGGTTATTCTTTCTAAAAGTAGGTCAAATTCCAAGATCACAAGGTTAAAAACGTTGATACCAAAATAAGGTTTTGTCATGAGAACCCTATCACTGACCATTCAAAAAGTTATGAGCAAGGTTAAAGTTTCAGACAGGTAGGCAGAAAGGACAAAACAATATGCCCCATAACTTTGGTCATGAGGAATAAAAAAGAACTTCGATCCATACAACATTTGCATTTCGATCTGAATTAGTGTGACCATGCTACTCTTAATAATAAATTGTTTAAATGGACTTTCAGTATATTCCCATGTAAAACTTATACGGTACCAATTTTGATGCACCAGATGCGCATTTCAACAAATAATGTCTCTTCAGTGATGCTCAACCGAAATGTTTGAAATCCGAAATAACTATGAAGCTTTAGAGCTAATATAGCCAAAAACAGCGTGCCAAAAAAGTGGAGCCAAATTCGTCCAAGGATAAGAGCTATGCATGAGGGAGATAATCCTTAATTTTGAAATGAATTTCTAAATTTTATAACAGCAATTAAATATACATCCGTATTTTCAAGCTAATAACGAAGTACTTATAGCTACTGGGCTGTAGAGACCCTCGGGGACTAACATATAAACCTTTGGTCTCCTATTGTGGTATACCCCTACCCCCAGGGCCACTGAATTGTTGAATTTGAACAACCTGAAGATACATACATATCAACATGACTAATCATGGCCCATCACTTGTTGAGATAAGATTTTTGAAAAATTTTCTCTATATTTTCCGATGTAAAACTTTGATCCCCTATTGTGGTCCCATCGTACTTCAGGGGGCCGCATTATGAACAAATTTGAATCTGCATATTAACATGACCAATCATGGTCCTGTTGTTCTTGAGAAGAAGATTCTAAAACATTTTTCTATATTCAAAACTTTGTTCCCCTATTGTGGCCTCACCCAACCCCGGTTTCCATGATATAAACAAACTTGGATCTTCATCTTCTCTACATCAGGAACCTTTCATGAAAGAAAGCTTTCATGTGAATTTCAACTTTTCTGGCCCATTTTGAATGAAATCGTCCCGTGGTTCTGGAGAAGAAGTTGAAAATGTGAAAAGTTAACAACAACAGACGCTGGACAAATTTTGATCAGAAAAGTTCACTTGACCTTCTGGCTCATGTGAGCTAAACATATTTAAAATTCAACTTGATTACCTTGTATTTCTCTATTCCAGTTGCCCTAGCAACTTCTGACATGGCCATCAGATAGAAACACTCTGAGAAGAGGGTCCTCTGGATTTTGATGGGATTTCCTTCTCTGGTAACGATTAAAGAACATTTGTATGTGTCGGGGTCCCTTACATTTTTCATCAGAAAGTCTGCTCCTGTAAAAATAATACATACATATACACTAGTTCCAAAAAGACATGTTATAGTAGCAGTTTGTATGTGTTGATGCAATTGACCTCTAATAGCTCCTTGGAGTAAATCTTCATTCCTGAATCTTTCCATTTCGTTGTACAATCGAGCATACATCCAGACCTACAGTACAAAGAATAATCAGAGATATATGACATGAAACTGCAGCAATATGTTTGATATAGGCATTTCATACATATTCAAGCTTGAAAATCACCGAGATAATTTGACAAAGCAAGGAGAAAATAAATTGATGCATCTTATGTACAACTATATTTGATACACACACGAAAGAGAGACAACACATAGAGAAATATACATGCAGACCTAATACAGGTGCAGAGGACTGGTGTTGATACAGACAGGACTGGTATTGTTATAGACAGGACTGGTGTTGATACAGACAGGACTGGTGTTGATATAGACAGGATTGGTATTGATACAGACAGGACTGGTGTTGATATAGACAGGACTAGTATTGATACAGACAGGACTGGTATTGCTATAGACAGGCCTAGTATTGATATAGACAGGACTGGTGTTGATACAGACAGGACTGGTATTGTTATAGACAGGACTGATGTTGATACAGACAGGACTGGTGTTGATATAGACAGGACTAGTATAGATATAGACAGGACTGGTGTTGATGTAGACAGGACTGGTGTTGATACAGACAGGACTGGTATTGTTATAGACAGGACTGGTGTTGATACAGACAGGACTGGTATAGATATAGACAGGACTAGTATAGATATAGACAGGACTGGTGTTGATATAGACAGGACTGGTGTTGATACAGACAGGACTGGTATTGTTATAGACAGGACTGGTGTTGATACAGACAGGACTGGTATTGATATAGACAGGACTAGTATAGATATAGACAGGACTGGTGTTGATATAGACAGGACTGGTGTTGATACAGACAGGAGACTGGTGTTGATATAGACAGGACTGGTGTTGATATAGACAGGAGACTGGTATTGATATAGACAGGAGACTGGTATTGTTATAGACAGGACTAGTATTGATACAGATAGGACTAGTATAGATATAGACAGGACTGGTGTTGATATAGACAGGACTGGTGTTGATACAGACAGGCCTAGTATTGATATAGACAGGATTGGTGTTGATACAGACAGGACTGGTGTTGGTATAGACAGGAGACTGGTATTGTTATAGACAGGCCTAGTCTTGTTATAGACAGGATTGGTGTTGATACAGACAGGACTGGTGTTGGTATAGACAGGAGACTGGTATTGTTATAGACAGGCCTAGTATTGATATAGACAGGACTGGTATTGATATAGACAATATAGACAAAAGACTGTTATTGATATAGACAGGAGACTGGTATTGTTATAGACAGGATTGGTATAAATATAGACAGGACTGGTGTTGATACAGAGAGGACTGGTGTTGGTATAGACAGGCCTAGTATGGATATAGACAGGACTGGTATAGATATAGACAGGACTGGTGTTGATACAGACGGGACTGGTGTTGATACAGACAGGCCTAGTATTGATACAGAGGCATTATCCTGTTATTAGCACCGCGGTGCTAATAATATTTGACGTTGTTGACGTTATTGACGTAAATATATATAAACTTTATGAACTTTATTTATTGTGTTTGAATGAGAATTAAACATATTTTTTTTTTTTTTTTTTTTTGCATTTGTTCCGATGCACTCTTTAGTTAAATTTTTAGAAATTACTTTATTCTCAATGAAACTTATAACGGAATAAATGTATCCATAGAAACTAAAATTTGGCTTGCAGGAAAGTACCATTTATTCCGTTATAGACAAGAAGAAAAGTATCTTTAGAATTAATTTCATAACGGAATAAATGCCATATATTTAGATGAGCAGTAATGAGTATTTGTATTTTATTCCGTTATAGACCATGTAAAGTAATGTTTCTGTAGAGTAGATTTGATAACGGAAGAAATGCCATATATTAAAATGAACACTAATGCATATTTTCACTTTATTCTGTTAAAGACAAGAGGGAATGTTTTTCTTCAAATTAATTTGATAACGGAATAAATCGCATTTATTAAGATGAACAGTATTGCATATTTGCATTTTGCTTCGTTATAAACAAACATAAATGTTTCTGTACAGTTTATTTGATAACGGAATATAAATTCAAGCTGAACTTTAATGCATATTTGCACTTTATTCCGTTATAGACAAGAAGAAATGTTTCTTCTAAAATTAATGTCACAACTAAATAAATGCCATGTATTAAGATGAACAGTAATGCATATTTGCATTTTACTCCGTTATAAACAAAAAGAAATGTTTTTGTACAGTTAATTTGATAACGGAATGTAAATTCAAGTTGAACTTTAATGCATATTTGTACGTTATTCCGTTATAAATGTTTGTCTTAAAATTAATGTCGCAACTTATTAAAGACCACGTATTAAGATGAACAGTAATGCATATTTGCATTTTATTAAAAAAAAAAGGGGGGGGGGGCTTTGACTTAAATTGCGATGAATAAATGAAGTATTTGTAAATGAAAACAATAAATTCAAAATCATGTTGAGGTCCATGTCTTTCATTGCGTACGTACAAAGGGCAGTGTATTTGATTTTATGTACAGGAGAAATGCATTTGTGTACATTTTTAACTAATGTTAATTATACAATTTATTGCATACAGGAACATTAATCGTTTGTCATCATGTCAATGTATTCCACAAATGTATATATGGCGGTAAACAGTCCTATACACTACCTGTACCTTTGATGGAAGGCATTCTATTAAATGAGTCGCAAAGCATGACCGTCTACTACGTGTTTACATATGGGGCATAGTCATGTTATTCACTCCACGGGATGTGAATAAATAGAACACTAATACATATTTTCACTTTATTCTGTTAAAGACAAGAGGGAATGTTTTTCTTCAAATTAATTTGATAACGGAATAAATCGCATGTATTAAGATGAACAGTATTGCATATTTGCATTTTGCTTCGTTATAAACAAACATAAATGTTTCTGTACAGTTTATTTGATAACGGAATTAAGAAATGAAACTTATAATTCTTTTTTTGATGCATGTATCAAACGAAACATTGGACGGAAAACTTCATAAATGCGCGTAGAATTATAAGATTTATTTCTTATCATTTAATTATGTTTTTAAGATAGAAAAACAAATAGTTTCTCCCATCAAAAAGCTTGAATTAACGTTTTTGAAATGGCGCGTATTCTGTAAGAATGAAACAACAACAAAACGGCATGGCTGTGCGTTTAGGTCAGGAACCGTTACTGTGCAGATTTAAATGGATCATACGCCAAATTAAAGGTGCAATGGTTAAAAGCTGAATTAGATATAAAGGAAGATAACAAGTGGTGACTGAATTTATGGTGCATTGTGTTGAAAGAGACGTTGAACACTGGTTGTGTCGTTGGAACGGTGGAATGCAACTCGGTTCCATTTCAATATCGAGTAAAAAGTTCAACACCTCTTTATCTAAAACGCACTCCATGACTGAGCCCCATATAACGCAGTTCAATTTCATTAATATTTACCAGATCAGAAGTCGCCACTTGCGCCGTCATGTTATCGATCTCGTAAAGCAGACGATTCATACCTATGAGGCGCCGTTTTAATATTTTTGAAGTATTTTCTGATATCAGAAAATGATTTTTTGATATCAAGAATTCGAAATAATAAAAGTCATTTTCTGATATCAAAAATTATATTATTTGATATCAAAAAATGATTTTCTGATATCAAAAATTCGAATATTTGATATCAAAAAATCATTTTCTGATATCAAAAAATACATCATATTTTCTGATATCAAAAAATATAATTTTTGATATCAGAAATTCACATTCTTTATATCAAAAATATAAGACATTTTCTGATATCAAAAATTCGAATTCCTGATATCAAAAAATCATTTTCTGATATCAAAAAATCGATTTTCTGATATCAAAAAATGATTTTCTGATATCAGGAATTCAAACTGATTTCTTGATATCACAAAATACATTTTCTGATATCAGAAAATGGCGAAAAATCTTTACATAAATAATGAATACTCCCTTGACCCATAGAAAATCGCTGAACTAGGCCTACAGTCTACAGTGTCCGATTTGCTTTCTAAAATTCGTTGATATTTCAGATTCTTTGAAGATTTTTTTTTTAACGATAGAAGGAATTTTATAAGGTTCTTGATAATTCTGGACATATTCAAGTTCGGGTTACTATCTGCATCCGGAGTTTTGGCGGTAGTCTATCTATTTTGCTCTCCTCGTTTGTCATTGAATTAACAATCAGGGAAAGAGTTCATATATATATATATATATATATATATATATATATATATATAAAGTCAAAAAATAAAATCCAATACTCAAACTATTATCTATAGCGCTTTCGCCCTGCGGGCTCGTCAGTAGTAATCTTATTTATGATGACTTATTTTCTTGAAATCCTTCTATAACATCAGTATATGTGATTTGAAAAATGGCGGATAATGGGACTGCTGAGCATAACATGTTAAGGAACATTCAACAAGCCATCATGACTGGTAGCCGTTGTTTTGTACAGTGCGTCTCCATGATCATCATTCTCCACGGGTCTCGTTTGCACATCTTCAGGATCGACCCCGTTCACTTCATAGCGAATTGCGGACAAAGCAGTGCTGACCATTGTAGATATGGAAGAATTTGCCATAATGAATTAGATCTAGATTCACCATTTATTCCCCACGTGCATACAAGGTTCGCAACTTCAGGCGGGAAGCTGAAGGTTGCATCACGGGGAGCATTCATTAAGTCGATCGTAGTTTTATATGAGTCTTATTTTCTGATATCAAAAAATCTATTTTCTGATATCAGAAAATACAAATCATTTTTTGATATCAAAAAATCATTTTCTGATATCAAGAAATCTAATTCTTGATATCAAAAAATGATTTTATGATATCAAAAAATCAAATTCTTGATATCAGAAAATCAAGTTATTTATTGATATCAAGAATTCGAATTTTTGATATCAAAAATGTGATTTTTTGATATCAAAAAATACAAATTCTTTTTTGATATCAAAAATTCAATTTTTGATATCAAAAATTCGATTTCTTGATATCAGAAAATGATTTTTTGATATCAAGAATTCGATTTTATGATATCAGAAAATCAACCTTATTTTCTGATATCAAGAATTCGATTTTTTGATATCAGAAAATGATTTCTTGATATTAAAAAATCTATTTTTTGATATCAAGAATTATTTTTTGATATCAAGAATTATTTTTTGATATCAGGAATTGGAATTATTGATATCAATAATTCTTTTTTTGATATCAGAAAATACCTCAAAAATATTAAAACGGCACCTCATACATACCGGAAACTCGTGTAATCTGTCTACTTCTACCAGTAAGTGGTCTACGTTATCAAGTTGACTATTCTGTCACGTCATCGCTTATGTATGTTCTTTATTTAAATTAATTTGTATTTTATTCATATCTTTAGTTGTGCTTATTTTTGATAGCAATGAAAAACAAAAATCAAACGAATGCATGTCGTTCTATAAATGCTTGTGTGGAAATCCCGTTCTGTAAATAGCGCTAGAATTAGATACAGACAGGACTGGTGTTGATATAGACAGGACTGGTGTTGTTATAGACAGGACTAGTATTGATATAGACAGGACTGGTGTTGATATAGACAGGACTGGTGTTGATATAGACAGGACTAGTATTGATACAGACAGGACTGGTGTTGATAAAGACAGGACTGGTATTGATATAGACAGGACTGGTTTTGATACAGACAGGACTAGTATTGATATAGACAGGACTAGTATTGATATAAACAGGACTGGTGTTGATACAGATAGGAATGGTGTTGATATAGACAGGCCTAGTATTGATACAGACAGGACTGGTGTTGTTAGAGACAGGACTAGTATTGATACAGACAGGACTAGTATTGATAAAGACAGGACTGGTATTGATATAGACGGGACTGGTGTTGATACAGACAGGACTGGTGTTGATACAGACAGGACTAGTATTGATATAGACAGGACTAGTATTGATATAGACAGGTCTAGTATTGATATAGACAGGAGACTGATATTGATATAGACAGGACTGGTATTGATATAGACAGGATGCTGGTATTGATACAGACAGGACTGGTGTTGATACAGACAGGACTAGTATTGATATAGACAGGACTAGTATTGATACAGACAGGTCTAGTATTGATATAGACAGGAGACTGGTATTGTTATAGACAGGACTAGTATAGATATAGACAGGACTAGTGTTGATACAGACAGGACTTGTATTGATATAGACAGGACTGGTGTTGATACAGACAGGACTGGTGTTGATATAGACAGGACTAGTATTGATATAGACAGGACTGGTGTTGATATAGACAGGACTGGTGTTGATAAAGACAGGACTGGTATTAATACAGACAGGACTGGTATTGATATAGACAGGACTAGTATTGATACAGACAGGACTGGTGTTGATACAGACAGGACTAGTATTGATACCGACAGGACTGGTGTTGATACAGACAGGACTAGTATTGATATAGACAGGACTGGTGTTGATATAGACAGGACTGGTATTGATATAGACAGGACTAGTATTGATATAGACAGGACTGGTATTGATATAGACAGGACTGGTGTTGATAAAGACAGAACTGGTATAGATATAGACAGGACTGGTATTGATATAGACAGGACTGGTGTTGATACAGATAGGACTAGTATAGATATAGACAGGAGACTGGTATTGATATAGACAGGAGACTGGTATTGTTATAGACAGGACTGGTGTTGATACAGACAGGACTGGTATTGATATAGACAGGACTGGTGTTGGTATAGACAGGATGCTGGTATTGATATAGACAGGACTAGTATTGATATAGATAGGACTGGTATTGTTATAGACAGGCCTAGTATTGATACAGACAGGTCTAGTATTGATATAGACAGGAGACTGGTGTTGATACAGACAGGATACTGGTATTGATATAGATAGGAGACTGGTATTGTTATAGACAGGACTGGTGTTGATACAGACAGGAGACTGGTGTTGATATAGACAGGAGACTGGTGTTGTTATACACAGGAGACTGTTACTGATATAGATAGGAATCATGAGTGATACTGATATATAAACATGAGTGGTAAATATATAAACAGGACAACTCTAGTGATATATTTAGCTTTTCAAGAAATGTAACAAGTTATGTACCAGTCTTACCAGTAGGAATATAATGAGGTAGTCACCTGTCTTACCTGTAGGAATATAATGAGGTACACACCTGCCTTACATGTAGGAATATAATGAGGTAGTCACCTGTCTTACCTGTAGGAATGTAACGAGGTACTCACCTGTCTTACCTGTAGGAATGTAACGAGGTATTCACCTGTCTTGCCTGTAGGAATATAATGAGGTACACACCTGTCTTACCTGTGGGAATGTAACGAGGTACTCACCTGTCTTGCCTGTAGCCAAACATGTTTGGTTTCATCATACACCTTTCCTTCTTTACTTAGGCAATTGAAAAATCCCCTATAGTAAGAAAAGTTAGGAATATATATATATATATATATATATATATATATATATATATATATATAAAAGCACAAAAACCCAACAACACCCTACTTTCTTAAAGTGTCGGATCTGAGAAGATACAAGGACAGTAAAGAAATTTATAAAAGCACTGAAAAGGCCACGACACTGTTGGTTATTTAAAACTCAAATTTTCGACGCAACCCGCGTCTTTATCAAGAGACATAAATTACATAAACAAATAACACACAAAAACGACAAGTATCGATAAACTACATTGGTGAGAAGAGTGATACACTATTGTACTGAGTGATAAAAATGGTGGTGGTTACGTTGTAAAGCGTGTTTACTGACTATGGTTTAGAGAGTTTGTACCATGGTCGGGTCGGGATGAAAATAAAATTATTCTTGAAAAATTACAGAAATCAGAAAAATTTAGAGGGAAATCTTACAAAACAATGTGATTATGGAATAAAATGGTGGGAAGATAATGATATGGAGTGATTAAGTTCAAAACAATATTAGGTAGTCCGTACCATTGATGATTCGGATATGGTGAACAGCGAAAAATAATGATTGCCAGAAGAACACGATTAAACAACAAACAAAGTCAATCAAAGGACACTGATCTAGCATTAAAATCAACAATCGAATAGGTGAATGGGAGAGAAGTCTAAGGAAAAAGATTCAATAATATTTTTATTTTTCAAGGTAATATATTTTTCAAGGTCAGACAAATTGAAGCCGCATTCTAGAAATTCTGATATCCCAACATAAAGAGCTATGCGAATCCGAATTTATGTTGATTTAGAATAATGTTTTACCATAGTTTAGAGGTCTTAAGATGATATATTAATAAAATACTAGTCTTCAAGGTCAATACATTTTTTCCTTTATTATCATCCCCCCTTTTTTTATTTTAAAATTTTAAAAATGAGAGGGAGAGAGAGAGAGAGAAAGAGCTATAAAATTTCATAATTGTAATGATTTCTTACGATGTTCTAACATAATTAGGAAGTATTGAAGGTCAAACAACAATCGCAATCCTGGGAATCCTCGCTATGGCTAAACAAGGAACTCAAGGTTAAATAAAGGAACTCAAGGTCAGAGCCTTGAAACCGGGGAAACGAATTTTATTTATATTAATCAAACAAAATAAGATATCTTATCGGGTGAATTTTGGCGATTAGGCTATGGAAACTGATTTTAACTAAGGATTTATCCTGGATTCATGCGCGTGAAATCATTCAAATTATTCATTCCACCTGGACGGAATGATTTCAAACGGTGCATCCAGGATTTTTCCGTGCTCTTTCTCTCTGTATCGGTCCATAATGGGTTATGATCAATAACAACCACTTGCATGTCTTGCCAAATGTGACCTTCTTTGTTGAAATGTTCCCCTACGGGTTCGGTCACGCGTTTGGTTTTGATGGTTGATCGGTGGTTGTTGGTTGTTGTTTAGCCATAGCGAGGATTCCCAGGATTACGATTGTTGTTTGACCTTCAATACTTCCTAATTATGTTAGAACATCGTAAGAAATCATTACAATTATGAAATTTTATAGCTCTTTCTCTCTCTCTCTCTCTCTCCCTCTCATTTTTAAAATTTTAAAATAAAAAAAGGGGGGATGATAATAAAGGAAAAAATGTATTGACCTTGAAGACTAGTATTTTATTAATATATCATCTTAAGACCTCTAAACTATGGTAAAACATTATTCTAAATCAACATAAATTCGGATTCGCATAGCTCTTTATGTTGGGATATCAGAATTTCTAGAATGCGGCTTCAATTGTCTGACCTTGAAAAATATATTACCTTGAAAAATAAAAAAATTATTGAATCTTTTTCCTTAGACTTCTCTCCCATTCACCTATTCGATTGTTGATTTTAATGCTAGATCAGTGTCCTTTGATTGACTTTGTTTGTTGTTTAATCGTGTTCTTCTGGCAATCATTATTTTTCGCTGTTCACCATATCCGAATCATCAATGGTACGGACTACCTAATATTGTTTTGAACTTAATCACTCCATATCATTATCTTCCCACCATTTTATTCCATAATCACATTGTTTTGTAAGATTTCCCTCTAAATTTTTCTGATTTCTGTAATTTTTCAAGAATAATTTTATTTTCATCCCGACCCGACCATGGTACAAACTCTCTAAACCATAGTCAGTAAACACGCTTTACAACGTAACCACCACCATTTTTATCACTCAGTACAATAGTGTATCACTCTTCTCACCAATGTAGTTTATCGATACTTGTCGTTTTTGTGTGTTATTTGTTTATGTAATTTATGTCTCTTGATAAAGACGCGGGTTGCGTCGAAAATTTGAGTTTTAAATAACCAACAGTGTCGTGGCCTTTTCAGTGCTTTTATATATATATATATATTGCAGATAAGGCTAAGTTGTTTAAACTTAAGTATCAAAAAGCTGTAGCTACCTTTAGAATGTCGAAGGACCTTTTTCTGAGTTTTGGCATTTAGCAGAGTTGCAAAAAAAAAACCAAAAAAAAAAAAACCCACCACATATTCTAAACTGATGAATAATAATGAGGCAGCAGGGATTGAAGTATTTTGACAAAGTATCAACAGATCATATCGCTGTAAATAATGTACTGTAGATTGAAGCTAGTTTGGGACCACATCTTACATCAGAAAATATAGGAAATTCCTTTTAAAATCTTCGCAAAAACCATAAAGGTACAATAAATTACATCATATTAATACGAAAGTATTCTCATTTGGTGTAGTTTCATGATATGACCAATAAGTGTCAAGGCGGGGCCCACAAGAGGGGGTTTAAGTTTAATCATTGGATATTTAGGAAATTTGTTTTGTTAAAAATATTCTTGAGAAACACAAGGATGCAATTTTTCCACTAATTATGCAAGCATTTTTATGTAATGTAAATTCAAAGTTTACACCTGGACCCAAAGTGGGGCTCTGATTTGAGTTGTAGGTTTAACATAGGAATTTGTGGGAAAAAAATCTTTGAAATTTTCTCAACAATGACACAGTTACAATATTTAAGCTGTTTACACC
Source organism: Ostrea edulis (assembly GCF_947568905.1). Classification (NCBI taxonomy): domain Eukaryota; kingdom Metazoa; phylum Mollusca; class Bivalvia; order Ostreida; family Ostreidae; genus Ostrea; species Ostrea edulis. The sequence goes on along the minus strand of NC_079170.1, from coordinate 55,705,177 downwards.
ATGGTGTCTGGGACCATTATAGAAGGGATCGTTCACAAAAGACTATACATGTATAAAGAAAAAATCTTTAGAAAATATTCTGTAGAAGCACAAGGGTACAGTTTGTCAATCAATATGTTAGCACCCTCTTTTGGTGTAGATTCAAATTTGTTCACACCCTAACAAATTTAAACTAAAATAAAATAAATGCAAACTATATGAAACATTTTTAATTCTCGCATTTTAATCTCTCTCTCTCTCTCTCTCTCTCTCTCTCTCTGCAGCAACCAATACTAGTGCTAGTTGTAACGGGGACCGTTAAAGATGCACTCCAAGATGGCTACACAAGTTAAAACAGTATCCAATTCAAATCAATCAAAGGAGCATGCACCATGTCTAAAAGTCAAAAGCCTTGATATTTTACCGTACGATTTCCAAACCAATTCAATGAAAAATAAGAAAATTATAGATGTTTAAGTATTATCCAATCAAAATTCAACACAAGTGGATGCGTTTTGGGCCATGCTAGGTACAAGTCCAAATATATACATACAAGCAAATATTAAATGATTTCAAAGAACGAAGAAGTACATGTAACAGCGAGTTCAAATACATGTACATTGTGTATATCAAGTTAAAAAACAACAATGCACGTGCATACACACGCATGCGTTTCAGGATTTTTAATCATATGGATTTTCAAATACTAAAGCTATATACCTATGCAGTGCATATCAATTTTCTTTTGTTCATTTATAATCTTAGAGTTATACGTGTTTTATCCAATCAAAATTAAGTATATGTGTCTGCGCATGCTGGTCAGAGAAAAAGATTATACGGATCACTTTAGAGACTGAAAATATACACACAATTTCAATTTTCAAAGCATTTCATTGAAAACTACAAACGTTATATAGACCAATATTAGATTTTAGACGTCAAGAACTATTTGCACGTACATTTACGCCCATGCAAATATATGACAATATTTGTTTACAATGTTTTATTAGTAAGTTATAGCCATTTTAATACCAACAAGGGGCCGACAGGCCGTATCGGTCACCTAAATACACTGTACTAGTTAAAAGTAATCACTACTCCAACAGGCCGTATCGGTCACCTGAATACTAGTTAAAAGTAATCACTACTCCAACAGGCCGTATCGGTCACCTGAATACTAGTTAAAAGTAATCACTAGTCCCACAGGCCGTATCGGTCACCTGGATACTAGTTAAAAGTAATCACTAGTCCCACAGGCCGTATCGGTCACCTGAATACTAGTTAAAAGTAATCACTAGTCCCACAGGCCGTATCGGTCACCTGAATACTAGTTAAAAGTAATCACTAGTCCTACAGGCCGTATCGGTCACCCGAATACTAGTTAAAAGTAATCACTACTCCCACAGGCCGTATCGGTCACCTGAATACTAGTTAAAAGTAATCACCTGAATACTAGTTAAAAGTATCACTAGTCCCAAGGGCAATGCAATCTAGAAAAAATTCCTGTTCTTAATATCTATGCTAAATTCTAATATTCAACAACAGAGTATAAAACAAGATATCTCCTTAAAACGTCAATACCCTCAAAAGTGCATGCACATAATATACCAGTATTACCAAAGTTATGGTATATTATAGGGAGAGGGCTGAAATAGGCTATGCCTGCTGCCCAATCCCATTCTCTTATTAGTGAATAAAATATTGTTTAAATTAAATTAAAAATATTATGTAGTAACATTAAACGATCTGACTAATTTGGACCTATCCTAGAGTCAAAACCCTGGGGTTGCGAAATTCACCATTTTTTTTTAAACATTCTTTTCTGCTGTTCCTAACTATGCATTTAGATTTTATACGGTATCAGCAAACCCAAAGAAGTCCTTCAAATCATTAAAATAATTTTGTCACCACCCTGTTACCAAAAACTCCTACCCCTGGGATCATCAAATTTACAATTTTGGTAAAGGACTACCTGATGTTTCTAAATATTTATTTAGTTTCAATTTAGCATCCATAGCACTAAAGAAGATGTTATTTAAGTGTTTTACACATAAACACTATATAACAAGTTTGGCCCCACCCTAGGGTCAGAAATCGTACCCCGGGAATCATGAAATTCAAAATTTTGGTAGAGGCCTTCCTGTCCTTAGTTTTTCTTACACATGCAGTTATAGAGAAGATTTTTGAAAACTGGTCAATTTTTTGCAGTTTTTGCCCTGCCCCTCAGTCCCTAGGGGTGCAAGAGTCCTGAAATTTACAATTCATGTCCCCCTTAGGCCTTGTCGCAAAAATACGTCATACCTAATATGAAAATAATTCACCATTCTGGATTAATTTAATTCACCAGTTCTGGAACAGTAGTTATCATGAAGTTAAAATGTTCAATTGTTAACGAACGACAACCAATTGCAATAATTCACCTGAGTTAACATTCAGTATAATAAAACAAATATTACATGTAGATGAGGGTAACATTGAAAATTGTCACCCTTCGAGAAACCATTGTCAACCTTAAAAATTGTCATCCCTCGAGAAACCATTGTCAACCTTAAAAATTGTCATCCCTCGAGAAACCATTGTCAACCGACGGTTGAAACCGAACAACCGATGGTGAAAATTTTCAATGTTACCCTCAACTACTTATACTTATATAATACTTAACATTACACACGATATGACTAATTTGGACCCATACTAGACTCAAAACCCTGGGGTTACAAAATTAATAATTTTTGTACATCTTTTCCCGCTCTTCCTACATATGCAGTTAGTTTTGATACCGTAACATCAAACATAAAAAAGTGTTTTATATGATAAAGACAATAATCATTACATCAATTTTGGCCCCACCATGGAACCAAAACCGTTACCCCCTGGGATCATGAGATTTACAATTCTGGTAAAGGTCGACCTATTCCCTCTAAATATCTATTTGGTTTCAATTTAGTATCAATAGCATTAAAGAAGATAGTAGTTAAATCTTTTACACACATGCGCTATATTATACTAAGTTTTGGCCCCGCCCTGGGGGTCAGAACCTTTACCCCGGGGATAATGACATTTACAATTTGGTAGAGGCCTTCCATGTCTACATCACTATGCATTTAGTTTTTATTACACACATGTTTTTGTAAAGAAGATTTTTGAAAATTGGTCAATTTTTGCCCCAACCCTAAGGCCCCAGGGTGTAGGGGTCCTGAAATCTACAATTTATGCCCCCCTTGTCCCAAAGATGCTTCATACCAAAATTGAAAGGAATTGGAATGGTAATTATCAAGAAGAAGTTTAAATTGTTCTATTATTTACACATTTAATAACTGACCATTTTGGCCCCACCCTGATACCAAAACCCCTACCCCTGGGATCATCAAATTTACAATTTTGGTTAAGGACTACATGTTCTTTCTAAACACCCATTTAGTTTCAATTTAGTATCAACAGCACTAAAGATAATTATATAAGTGCTTTACACATACTTTATACCAAGTTTGGCCCCGCCCTGGGGTCAGAACCTCTACCCCGGGAATCATGAAATTTACAATTTTGGTAGAGGTCTTCCATGTCTACATCACTATGCATTTAGTTTTTCGTACACGTGTGTGGTCGTGGAGAAGATTTTTGAAAATCTGTCAATTTTTGACAGTTTTTGCCCCACCCTTTAGACCCCACGGATACAGGAGTCCTGAAATTTACAATTTATGTCCCCCTTGTCCGAAAGATGCTTCATACCAAATTTGAAAAGAATTGAAATGGTAGTGTCAAGTAGAAGTTAAAATGTTCAATTGTTTACGCACGACTGACGCCAATTGCAATAGGTCACCTGAGTTTACAATAATTCCATTATTGTGTAAAAAAAAATCAAAAAAATCATGGCGACAAGGACTGCATGTGACAAAGCCTACCCATATTCCTCATCCTGTGAATGTTGTCTCCAAAACTGTACCGTTCTATCCAAGTCTTTCCTAATTTTGTCGTAGAAATACGCAAGGCGATTTACACTCATTTCTAATGGTCGGTTTCAGGCAGGTAATGTACAGACGTGTCCTCCAGTTTATCTCTAAATGTAGATAAACATTGACATAAGCATCAAAGTGGGCCGCAGATAGCCTATTCCAGATAGAGATGCAAAGAACAAGGTACGGTTGTATACATAAAAAGGCCCAAAAAAATTCTCTCTATAAAATGTGTCTGGAATTAACCTTAATCAGTGTTTTAAGAAATTAAAATAAATGCCAGGTATATTATGTCAACAAAATCAGAATGATAGTCCTAAATGGATAGCATTATGACATCATGAATAAGACATTTCCCGCCTTTTTCTCAAAATAAGCCTGAAAACTGTGAAATGTCATACAAATTATTGCTCAGGAAAAGATGTGCGCATTTGTCGAGCAAAATGAAAATGATATATATTGTGTATTATTTTGAGATGAAAAACATGCTTCAATATGAATTTGCTCGACGCATGCGCTGTATGTTTTCTAAAAGGAAAACCACCTGAATTTGTGGATATTTTCATTGAAAATGGCATTTTTGCAATTTTATGCCAACTTCAAGCTCTCGTCATATGACACAAATCATTTTACTGATCAAACTGAGTGAATTTTGGGTTTGCTAAACTATTCCTTAATTGAATGCCAGGATTTGAGCTTCAAGTAAAATCATCAATATTTTGGGCCAGATGACTGTAGAAACTGTACCTACTTCTTTGCGATTCCTTAACGCATGTCTCCAATCACATTATATTGTGCTACCCAGCGTCTTACCAGCTGCTCATGCCAACGCATACGAACCTGTGATATTGTCGATTTACACATTGGAAGTTTATTATTCGTGTGGATCCAGAGCCGGAGTCCGCCATATTTTTTAAATAATTTGTAGTAATCGATATTAGATATGTTTATTACAAATATGATCCATTATTGTATAGAAATATGTCCAAATACGTTTTGTTTTGCCATTACTGGGTAGCCTCTGGAGGCTTAGTCCCCTGGCATCCAACAGGGCAAAGCTCAGAATTTCTAGATTCACCACTGTGAATGTTTTCACATGAAAGAAATACCGGTAGGCCTTTCAACCATGTTTCAAGTATGGGAAACCCAACAGATGCAAACAGATAATGTCATTCTGGTTTTTCAAATATTGACGGGAAGAAAAAAAACATAGTTTTAATTTTTGGAAAACCATTTGCTTTTTTATTTTTTAATACTTGTGCTATAATAACCGATTTAATATTCACGCGATTATTTGTCCACATTCCATGCACACTCACGACTAAGTTATGATTTTGTTTACATCTTTTCACTCACTGTAAAGTAACGATTTCTAAATGTGACGCGTTCAGTGGTGTAGCAAGACAGAATTATGTGCATGCCTTCCCTTTTGTATGGAAGGGAAAATGAATGATCTGAAACGAATACCACACTCAATATTCCGGACTACTTTCTTTTCGTATACTCGTCGACGTCATATATCAGAAAATGTTACTAAATATCGTTTATGTTCCAACGTTAGAAACATTGCCAAGGAGACTTTGTTTTGTTTTTGTTATATATCAATGTAGCTTACTTGATGTTTATCTGTCAGTTGTTACAGTAGGTATATATAGATGTAGTTATATTACTTGATCTGTCAGTTGTTACAGTGGGTATATATAGATATAGTTATATTACTTGATCTGTCAGTTGTTACAGTGGGTATATATAGATATAGTTATATTACTTGATCTGTCAGTTGTTACAGTAGGTATATATCGATGTAGTTATATTACTTGATGTTTATCTGTCAGTTGTTACAGTAGGTATATATAGATATAGTTATATTACTTGATCTGTCAGTTGTTACAGTGGGTATATATAGATATAGTTATATTACTTGATCTGTCAGTTGTTACAGTAGGTATATATAGATATAGTTATATTACTTGATCTGTCAGTTGTTACAGTAGGTATATATCGATATAGTTATATTACTTGATCTGTCAGTTGTTACAGTGGGTATATATAGATATAGTTATATTACTTGATCTGTCAGTTGTTACAGTAGGTATATATCGATGTAGTTATATTACTTGATGTCTATCTGTCAGTTGTTACAGTAGGTATATATAGATGTAATTATATTATTTGATGTCTATCTGTCAGTTGATACAGTAGGTATATATCGATGTAGTTATATTACTTGATCTGTTAGTTGTTACAGTAGGTATATATAGATGTAGTTATATTACTTGATGTTTATCTGTCAGTTGTTATAGTAGATATATATAGATGTAGTTATATTACTTGATCTGTCAGTTGTTACAGTAGGTATATATAGATGTAGTTATATTACTTGATGTCTATCTGTCAGTTGTTTCAGTAGGTATATATAGATGTAGTTATATTATTTGATCTGTAAGTTGTTACAGTAGGTATATATAGATGTAGCTATATTACTTGATGTTTATCTGTCAGTTGTTACAGTAGGTATATATAGATGTAGTTATATTACTTGATCTGTCAGTTGTTACAGTAGGTATATATAGATGTAGTTATATTACTTGATCTGTCAGTTGTTACAGTGGGTATATATAGATATAGTTATATTACTTGATCTGTCAGTTGTTACAGTAGGTATATATCGATGTAGTTATATTACTTGATCTGTCAGTTGTTTCAGTAGGTATATATAGATGTAGTTATATTACTTGATGTCTATCTGTCAGTTGTTTCAGTAGGTATATATAGATATAGTTATATTACTTGATCTGTCAGTTGTTACAGTAGGTATATATAGATGTAGCTATATTACTTGATCTGTCAGTTGTTACAGTAGGTATATATCGATGTAGTTATATTACTTGATGTTTATCTGTCAGTTGTTACAGTAGGTATATATAGATGTAGTTATATTACTTGATCTGTCAGTTGTTACAGTAGGTATATATAGATTTGTTGTATTAATTGATTTGTCAGTTGTTTCAGTAGGTATATATAGATGTAGCTATATTACTTGATCTGTCAGCTGTTACAGTAGGTATATATAGATATAGTTATATTACTTGATGTCTATCTGTCAGCTGTTACAGTGGGTATATATAGATGTAGTTATATTACTTGATCTGTCAGTTGTTACAGTGGGTATATATAGATGTAGCTATATTATTTGATGTCTATCTGTCAGTTGTTACAGTAGGTATATATAGATGTAGTTATATTACTTGATCTGTCAGTTGTTACAGTAGGTATATATAGATGTAGTTATATTACTTGATGTCTATCTGTCAGTTGTTACAGTAGGTATATATAGATGTAGTTATATTACTTGATCTGCAAGTTGTTACAGTAGGTATATATAGATGTAGTTATATTACTTGATGTTTATCTGTCAGTTGTTACAGTAGGTATATATAGATGTAGTTATATTACTTGATCTGTCAGCTGTTACAGTAGGTATATATAGATGTAGTTATATTACTTGATGTCTATCTGTCAGCTGTTACAGTAGGTATATATAGATGTAGTTATATTACTTGATCTGTCAGTTGTTACAGTAGGTATATATAGATGTAGTTATATTACTTGATGTCTATCTGTCAGCTGTTACAGTAGGTATATATAGATATAGTTATATTACTTGATCTGTCAGTTGTTTCAGTAGGTATATATAGATATAGTTATATTACTTGATCTGTCAGTTGTTACAGTAGGTATATATAGATGTAGCTATATTACTTGATCTGTCAGTTGTTTCAGTAGGTATATATAGATGTAGCTATATTACTTCATCTGTCAGTTGTTTCAGTAGGTATATATAGATGTAGTTATATTACTTGATCTGTCAGTTGTTTCAGTAGGTATATATAGATGTAGTTATATTACTTGATGTCTATCTGTCAGCTGTTACAATAGGTATATATAGATATAGTTATATTACTTGATCTGTCAGTTGTTTCAGTAGGTATATATAGATGTAGTTATATTACTTGATCTGTCAGTTGTTACAGTAGGTATATATAGATGTAGCTATATTACTTGATCTGTCAGTTGTTTCAGTAGGTATATATAGATGTAGCTATATTACTTGATCTGTCAGTTGTTACAGTAGGTATATATAGATTTGTTGTATTAATTGATTTGTCAGTTGTTACAGTAGGTATATATAGATGTAGCTATATTACTTGATCTGTCAGTTGTTTCAGTAGGTATATATAGATGTAGCTATATTACTTCATCTGTCAGTTGTTTCAGTAGGTATATATAGATGTAGCTATATTACTTGATCTGTCAGTTGTTTCAGTAGGTATATATAGATGTAGCTATATTACTTGATCTGTCAGTTGTTTCAGTAGGTATATATAGATGTACTAGCTATATTACTTGATCTGTAAGTTGTTACAGTAGGTCTATATAGATGTAGTTATATTACTTGATCTGTCAGTTGTTACAGTAGGTATATATAGATGTACTAGCTATATTACTTGATCTGTCAGTTGTTACAGTAGGTATATATGATGTAGTTATATTACTTGATGTCTATCTGTCAGTTGTTGCAGTAGGTATATATCGATGTAGTTATATTACTTGATCTGTCAGTTGTTACAGTAGGTATATATAGATTTGTTGTATTAATTGATTTGTCAGTTGTTTCAGTAGATATATATAGATGTAGCTATATTAATTGATTTGTCAGTTGTTACAGTAGGTATATATAGATGTAGCTATATTACTTGATCTGTCAGTTGTTTCAGTAGGTATATATAGATGTAGTTATATTACTTGATGTTTATCTGTCAGTTGTTACAGTAGGTATATATAGATTTGTTGTATTAATTGATTTGTCAGTTGTTTCAGTAGGTATAGATAGATGTAGCTATATTACTTGATTTGTCAGTTGTTTCAGTAGGTATATATAGATGTAGTTATATTACTTGATGTCTATCTGTCAGCTGTTACAGTAGGTATATATAGATATAGTTACATGAATTGATCTGTCAGTTGTTACAGTAGGTATATATAGATTTGTTGTATTAATTGATTTGTCAGTTGTTTCAGTAGGTATATATAGATGTAGCTATATTACTTGATCTGTCAGCTGTTACAGTAGGTATATATAGATATAGTTATATTACTTGATCTGTCAGTTGTTACAGTAGGTATATATCGATGTAGTTATATTACTTGATCTGTTAGTTGTTACAGTAGGTATATATAGATATAGTTATATTACTTGATGTCTCTCTATCAGTTGTTACAGTAGGTATATATAGATGTAGTTATATTACTTGATCTGTTAGTTGTTACAGTAGGTATATATAGATGTAGTTATATTACTTGATGTTTATCTGTCAGTTGTTTCAGTAGGTATATATAGATGTAGTTATATTACTTGATCTGTCAGCTGTTACAGTAGGTATATATAGATATAGTTATATTACTTGATCTGTCAGTTGTTACAGTAGGTATATATCGATGTAGTTATATTACTTGATCTGTTAGTTGTTACAGTAGGTATATATAGATGTAGATATATTAACTGATCTGTCAGTTGTTACAGTAGGTATATATAGATGTAGTTATATTACTTGATCTGTTAGTTGTTTCAGTAGGTATATATAGATGTAGTTATATTACTTGATGTTTATCTGTCAGTTGTTACAGTAGGTATATATAGATGTAGTTATATTACTTGATCTGTCAGTTGTTACAGTAGGTATATATAGATGTAGTTATATTACTTGATGTCTATCTGTCAATTGTTACAGTAGGTATATATAGATGTAGTTATATTACTTGATCTGTCAGCTGTTACAGTAGGTATATATAGATGTAGTTATATTACTTGATGTCTATCTGTCAGTTGTTACAGTAGGTATATATAGATGTAGTTATATTACTTGATCTGTCAGTTGTTTCAGTAGGTATATATAGATGTAGTTATATTACTTGATGTTTATCTGTCAGTTGTTACAGTAGGTATATATAGATGTAGCTATATTACTTGATCTGTCAGTTGTTACAGTAGGTATATATAGATGTAGTTATATTACTTGATGTCTATCTGTCAGTTGTTACAGTAGGTATATATAGATGTAGTTATATTACTTGATCTGTCAGTTGTTTCAGTAGGTATATATAGATGTAGTTATATTACTTGATGTTTATCTGTCAGTTGTTACAGTAGGTATATATAGATGTAGCTATATTACTTGATCTGTCAGTTGTTACAGTAGGTATATATAGATGTAGTTATATTACTTGATGTCTATCTGTCAGTTGTTACAGTAGGTATATATAGATGTAGTTATATTACTTGATCTGTCAGCTGTTACAGTAGGTATATATAGATGTAGCTATATTACTTGATCTGTCAGTTGTTACAGTAGGTATATGTCGATTTAGTTATATTACTTGATCTGTCAGTTGTTACAGTAGGTATATATAGATTTGTTGTATTAATTGATTTGTCAGTTGTTTCAGTAGGTATATATAGATGTAGCTATATTAATTGATCTGGCAGTTGTTACAGTAGGTATATATAGATTTGTTGTATTAATTGATTTGTCAGTTGTTTCAGTAGGTATATATAGATGTAGCTATATTACTTGATCTGTCAGTTGTTTCAGTAGGTATATATAGATGTAGTTATATTACTTGATGTCTATCTGTCAGCTGTTACAGTAGGTATATATAGATATAGTTACATTAATTGATCTGTCAGTTGTTACAGTAGGTATATATAGATGTAGTTATATTACTTGATGTTTATCTGTCAGTTGTTACAGTAGGTATATATAGATTTGTTGTATTAATTGATTTGTCAGTTGTTTCAGTAGGTATATATAGATGTAGCTATATTACTTGATCTGTCAGCTGTTACAGTAGGTATATATAGATATAGTTATATTACTTGATCTGTCAGTTGTTACAGTAGGTATATATCGATGTAGTTATATTACTTGTTCTGTTAGTTGTTACAGTAGGTATATATAGATGTAGATATATTAATTGATCTGTCAGTTGTTACAGTAGGTATATATAGATGTAGTTATATTACTTGATCTGTTAGTTGTTACAGTAGGTATATATAGATGTAGATATATTAATTGATCTGTCAGTTGTTACAGTAGGTATATATAGATGTAGTTATATTACTTGATCTGTTAGTTGTTACAGTAGGTATATATAGATGTAGTTATATTACTTGATGTTTATCTGTCAGTTGTTTCAGTAGGTATATATCGATGTAGTTATATTACTTGATCTGTCAGTTGTTTCAGTAGGTATATATAGATGTAGCTATATTACTTGATGTCTATCTGTCAGTTGTTACAGTAGGTATATATAGATATAGTTATATTACTTGATCTGTCAGTTGTTACAGTAGGTATATATAGATGTAGTTATATTACTTGATGTCTATCTGTCAGTTGTTACAGTAGGTATATATAGATGTAGTTATATTACTTGATCTGTCAGCTGTTACAGTAGGTATATATCGATATAGTTATATTACTTGATCTGTCAGTTGTTACAGTAGGTATATATAGATGTAGTTATATTACTTGATGTCTATCTGTCAGTTGTTACAGTAGGTATATATAGATGTAGTTATATTACTTGATCTGTCAGCTGTTACAGTAGGTATATATCGATGTAGTTATATTACTTGATCTGTTAGTTGTTTCAGTAGGTATATATAGATGTAGTTATATTACTTGATGTCTATCTGTCAGTTGTTACAGTAGGTATATATCGATGTAGTTATATTACTTGATCTGTCAGTTGTTTCAGTAGGTATATATAGATGTAGTTATATTATTTGATCTGTCAGTTGTTACAGTAGGTATATATAGATGTAGTTATATTACTTGATGTCTATCTGTCAGTTGTTACAGTAGGTATATATAGATGTAGTTATATTACTTGATGTCTATCTGTCAGTTGTTACAGTAGGTATATATAGATGTAGCTATATTACTTGATCTGTCAGTTGTTACAGTAGGTATATATAGATGTAGTTATATTACTTGATGTCTATCTGTCAGTTGTTACAGTAGGTATATATAGATGTAGTTATATTACTTGATCTGTCAGTTGTTACAGTAGGTATATATAGATGTAGTTATATTACTTGATGTCTATCTGTCAGTTGTTACAGTAGGTATATATAGATGTAGCTATATTACTTGATCTGTCAGTTGTTACAGTAGGTATATATAGATGTAGTTATATTACTTGATGTCTATCTGTCAGTTGTTACAGTAGGTATATATAGATGTAGTTATATTACTTGATGTTTATCTGTCAGTTGTTACAGTAGGTATATATAGATGTAGCTATATTACTTGATCTGTCAGTTGTTACAGTAGGTATATATAGATGTAGTTATATTACTTGATGTCTATCTGTCAGTTGTTACAGTAGGTATATATAGATATAGTTATATTACTTGATCTGTCAGTTGTTACAGTAGGTATATATAGATGTAGTTATATTACTTGATGTCTATCTGTCAGTTGTTACAGTAGGTATATATCGATGTAGTTATATTACTTGATCTGTCAGTTGTTACAGTAGGTATATATAGATGTAGTTATATTACTTGATGTCTCTCTGTCAGTTGTTTCAGTAGGTATATATAGATGTAGTTATATTATTTGATGTCTATCTGTCAGTTGATACAGTAGGTATATATCGATGTAGTTACATTAATTGATCTGTCAGTTGTTACAGTAGGTATATATCGATGTAGTTATATTACTTGATGTCTATCTGTCAGTTGTTTCAGTAGGTATATATAGATGTAGCTATATTACTTGATCTGTCAGTTGTTTCAGTAGGTATATATAGATGTAGCTATATTAATTGATCTGTCAGTTGTTACAGTAGGTATATATAGATGTAGTTATATTACTTGATGTCTATCTGTCAGTTGTTACAGTAGGTATATATAGATGTAGTTATATTATTTGATGTCTATCTGTCAGTTGATACAGTAGGTATATATCGATGTAGTTATATTACTTGATCTGTCAGTTGTTTCAGTAGGTATATATCGATGTAGTTATATTACTTGATGTCTATCTGTCAGTTGTTACAGTAGGTATATATAGATATAGTTATATTACTTGATCTGTAAGTTGTTACAGTAGGTATATATAGATATAGTTATATTACTTGATCTGTCAGTTGTTACAGTAGGTATATATAGATGTAGTTATATTACTTGATCTGTCAGCTGTTACAGTAGGTATATATAGATATAGTTATATTACTTGATCTGTCAGTTGTTTCAGTAGGTATATATAGATGTAGCTATATTACTTGATTTGTCAGTTGTTACAGTAGGTATATATCGATGTAGTTATATTACTTGATCTGTCAGTTGTTTCACTAGGTATATATAGATGTAGTTATATTACTTGATCTGTCAGTTGTTTCTTATGTCCAGAGTGGACTGAGCATGTGACCTAAAATAAATAGGGGTCATCTACTCCTTATGCTGTACCAGTGTACCAAGTTTGGTGTCAATCAAGCAACTGATTCTTGAAATATAGGAGACAACATATTACTATGTCTAGTTTGACCCTTAACCAAGTGAACCTAAAATTAATAGGGGTCATTTACTCCTTAGGATTTACCAGCATACAAAGTTTGATGTCTGTCAAACAAAGGGCTCTCAAGATATTGAGCGGACAGTATATTCCTATGTACAGTGACCCTTGACCTTGGACCATGTGACCTCAAAATCAATAGAGATAATCCACTTATGATGTACTAGTGTTCCAAGTTTGATGACTGTTAAGCAAAGGGTTATCAAGATATAAAGTGGACAGTATATTCCTATGTCCAATTTGGCCCTTGACCTTTAACCATGTGACCTCAAAATCAATTGGAATCATCTACCATCTTCAAAGTCTGATGCCTGTCGAGCAAAGGGTCATTAAGATATTGAATTCTTATGTCCAGAGTGGATTGACCCCTGACCTTTTGACCTGAAAATCACTTGTGGTCCTTTACTACTCATAACCAACTAACATATTTGGAATATCATTACTATCAAGTGAATGATTCTCAAGATATTGAGCGAACATGTGGTCAACCAATCGACAAGTGCAAGTAACCCCCCTCCCCCCTCCTTTCTTCTTTGAAAGGGGGCATAAGTAATTGTTTACAGAATCTCAAATATAGTCACACGAATTTAGAAATATTACTAAATTGGTTTCCGTACTTCTAAAACGTAGATATTGACATTCTCTCGCCAGAGGGCGCGTTACCGCAAGCTTCATAGTGCGTGGAACTCTAGGCAGAAAATGAAATACTGACTGTTACAATGACATTAATGGGTTTCCATACTTTTACCCTTAAAAATATTTATTACACCCGTATTTAACTCAATATAATATGCATATTGCTAACATCCTGTAATCAATTATCATGAAACACTAGGTCAGGAAGCTTTCATGTAAATCTCAGCTTTTCTGGCTCAGTGGTTCTTGAGAAAAAGATTTTAAAAGATTTTTCCTATATATTTGTATGTAAAATTTTGATCCCCTATTGTGGTCCCATCCAACCCCTGGGGGCCATGATTTTAACAACATTGAATCTGCACTATGTCAAGAAGCTTTCGTGTAAATTTCCACTTTCCTGGCCCAGTAGTTTTTGAGAAGAAGATTTTTAAAGACTTTCCCTCTATATTTCAATGTAAAACTATGATCCCCTGTTGTGGCCCCATCCTATCCTCGGAGGCCATGATTTGAACAAATTTGAATCTGCACTATCTTAGGAAGCTTTCGTGAAAATCTCCACTTTCTTGGTCCTGTAGTTTTTGAGAAGATTTTAAAAGATTTTCCCTATATAAAACTTTGATCCCCCCCTTGCGGCCCCATCCTGCCCCCAGGGGTCATGATTTGAACAAACTTGAATCTGCACAATGTTAGAAATCTTTCATGTAAATTTCCACTTTCCTGGCCGAGTACTTTTTTTGGAGAAGATTTTTAAAGATTTTCCCTATATATTTCTATGCAAAACTTTGACCCCCTTGTGGCCCCATCCTACCTCCGGGGGCCATGACTTTAACAATCGTGAATCTGCACTAGGTCAGGAAGCTTTCATGTAAATATCAGCTTTTCTGGCTCAGTGGTTCTTGAGAAAAAGATTTTTCCTATATATTTGTATGTAAAACTTTGATCCCCTATTGTGGCCCCATCCAACCCCTGGGGGCCATGGTTTTAACAAACTTGAATCTACACTATGTAAGGAAGCTTTCATGTAAATTTCAGTTTTTCTGGCCCAGTGGTTCTTGAGAAGAAGATTTTTAAATGACCTCACCCCATTTTTGTGATTATCTCCCCTTTGAAAGAGACATGACCCTTCATTTGAACAAACTTGAAAGCCCTTCACCTAAGAATGTTTTTGGCCAAGTTTGGTAGAAATTGGCCCAGTGGTTCTATTGGCCCAGTGGTCCTGGAGAAGAAGTCGAAAATGTAGAAAGTTTACAGACAGAAAACGGACAACAGGCAATCAGAAAAGCTCACTTGAGCTTTCAGCTTAGGTGAGCTAAAAAGAAATAAATTTTTTAAAGATCTTTATGCACAGGATTTATTTGCTCTCTGTGTAAGAATAAACAGAAAAGTTTGTGAGCCACTAAAAATCCGCATCACCATTGACAGCAAGAAGCATCTCGCATCACGAGCCGACTCAAAAATTATATTCGCATGAAATGCTGATCCTCCTTTACATACGTGGATATCATAAATTGACATGACAAACGCCAATATAATTAAAATTAGCCTTGTAAATCCACTCCTCTACTATATGCCCTGGCCATATTCAGAAAGGGACAAAAAAATTCTTCATTAATTGCTTTGAAACTGAGCTAACCAACAAAATAGGAAATAGTGAGGTCAAGGTCACAGGGAAGGCCAAGGTCATAACATAATGCTACAGTTGAATAGCTACCACTAATATGTATCAGTGTAAGAGTTTTCATAATAATATTGTCAATAGTTGCTTTGAAACTGAAGTAAACACCAAATATGGAAAAGTGAGGTCAAGGTTTAAGGAAATGTCAAGGTAAAAAAATATTGATGCAGTTCAATAGATGATACCAATATGCATCAGCATGTAAGGTTTGATGAAAATATCTTGTAATAGTTTATTTGAAATTGAGCTACATGTAAACACAGAGCTAAACGCAATGTGTGACAGAAGGACAGACGGAAGACGGACATGACAAACACTATATGCCCCGGCCAAATTCATGGCGGGACATAACAAAATCATTTTATAACCCCTACTTAATTGAGTAAAAAGTTGAGTTTGCGATGTCTCAACTTTCAAATTGATTTTATCACAAATAAAAAATTCTGTAGTGGGAAAATGAGTTAATTAAATCACTCCAACTACAGCGTAGTTGAGATATCCCCTGTGAGTGAGTGGGGAGGGGGACTGTAGCGAGAAAATGAGTTAAATCACTCAAACTACAGTGTAGTTGAGATATCGCCTGTGAGTGAGTGGGGAGGGGGACTGTAGTGAGGAAATGAGTTAAATCACTCAAACTACAGTGTAGTTGAGATATCGCCTGTGAGTGGGGAGGGGGACTGTAGAAAGAAAATGAGTTAAATCACTCAAACTACAGTGTAGTTGAGATATCGCCTGTGAGTGAGTGGAGAGGGGGACTGTAGCGAGAAAATGAGTTAAATCACTACAACTACAGCGTAGTTGAGATATCCCCTGTGAGTGAGTGGGGAGGGGGACTGTAGAAAGAAAATGAGTTAAATCACTCAAACTACAGTGTAGTTGAGATATCGCCTGTGAGTGAGTGGGGAGGGGGACTGTAGCGAGAAAATGAGTTAAATCACTCAAACTACAGTGTAGTTGAGATATCGCCTGTGAGTGAGTGGGGAGGGGGAGGAGGGAGTGAAACACAGATAAAGCGCTATACAAAACAGACCATTCAAAACATGTTTACAAGAACTGGTACATCATTAAGATTTTTCACCATTACCCACTGACAATTTAACATGATAGAAAAAGAAATGCAATTATAAAACAAAATTGATATTCTACTGAATACAGTGCTAGGAATGAATATTAGTTTGTTTTGAACATATTTTATTGATGAAATCAAAAGGATTGGGAACAAGTTCTGACAACTTACAAGTCCCTCTCCTAAATGAATATTAGAAGTTTTAATCAATAGTTTACAAAATTAGCAACACAAAACTTTTCTTAAATTACAGAACTGGATTAATAAAACATTGTATAAAATTCTAAAACAATAAGTGAATTAATTCTTCACTTTCATTAAATGAACATGAAATCACCACATAATGATTAATTCAAAATGAACATGAAATCACCACATAATGATTAATTCAAAATGAACATGAAATCACCACATAATGATATTCAAAATGAACAATTTGAGAAAACAAAAGCAATAAAATGAAACACAAGTACTGCTTACATTTTGATATACATTAATTTAATTAAAGTTACAAAACTGACTGAGCCAGAAAGGG
>NC_079170.1:55580189-55682689 GCF_947568905.1 Ostrea edulis | reverse complement strand
TTGGACATGCAGCTTGGTTGTTCGTAAATCTCGTCCATACATACACAAATCAAACTGTCCTGTGTTATCGGCCGATTCGTGCACGGCATTTACCTCTGTGAATATTCTAAAATCCCCTGATGCGCACGTGATTTTAGTGCCATCATTTAGCGTTGTAAATGAAATCTTCGTGCATCATTATATTTTTTTATGTGGATTGCGCTTAAATTGTTCTCTGTGTTTATCGTTGGTGAGAAAAGTGTGTAAGTGTTGGGTATCGTGTGCGTTTTGTGTCTATAGTTTTGTTGTTTTTTTGGATGGGATTTTTTTTTATTGCGTTGTGTATTGTGTAATCAGCGAACTTAATAAAAACGATGTTCTGTTATTTTTTTAATACGAATGTTGAATACGAACCGGAACGAGTTATTGAGAGAAATTTACATGAACGCATTGTTTTAAAGTTGAACAAAATGGCAGTCCAAACGAATGCAGAAAAGCAACGTTATCAAAACATCCTTATGAATTCTACACCAGAAATAAAGAAAAGGGATAAGAACATGAAGAATTACGGACATTAAAGATAAGATGTAAATAAAACAAAGTATCATAGTCTTTTAAACAAAGAAACAGTAAAGATATATTCACACACCCCATCACGGAGTACCAACGGACGATATACAATTTCCAAATGATATTTTTAACGGATTTAACTGGGAACGTTTATTACGTTGCCCCCGGTATTACGTTATTTTATCGTGACAAAATGGAAAACGTAATAACAGGGTTCCACTGTACAATGCAATTCTTAATATTTGTGAATTAAAATTTTCAAAGTATTTCAGAACAAATATATATATTATAGGTATAATCAACAATTTAAAACATAATTTGTTTCAAAGATTGAGCCGATGCGATCTACGTTCACGAGTTGCATGTGCTGGAATTTAGTGATTGGCAATCAGAAGTTTAAAAAAGTCAATCTCTATATATATCTTTATATTAGAAATTAATTTGAAACTAAAGTTTAGAAAATATTAGATAACATGTCGAAGAGATCTATACCTTGAATTTTCTGTCATGACTTACAGTGTAGTTTTCTGGTCAGCTGGGACCAAACGTGCAAATTACATGTCTTTCTTTTACATACATGAATTTCAAAATTAAGCATTAATGATTAAAATAAATCTATAACCCTAATTCTGAAACTGAAATATCCTACAAAGTACATTATTTTCTTGCTGACAACACCAGGATATCTGTAGCATTAAATAATCAAAATGAATACTGAGATCGCTATCTAATTTAAATACACTACAAAATTAGGTTGAGAATCATTTAAAATTGAAACAGCTAATGTTAGGGACATGTAATTGGCTCTAGCTATGGATCAATCACATATCATTACTTTTTTCCTATCCATATTGATTTATTGTCGTTTCGCTTACTTTTATTAGACTTTATCTAATCGTGAATTTGTCCACTTTAATTTACTACAAACAGCTGCCATTGTGAACCGGATGTACAACATTTATAGAACAGAAGTTACAATATAGTTCGTTGTAATATTGAAGTGAAAGAATTGCAGTGTGAAACCCTAAATGTACATTTGAAGAGATTTTGTGAATAAAAATAGCTAATCAAATATTCGGCTAATCTGGTAATTTTTCCCTGACAATTGGCTATTGGATTAACCGAGACCCCCCGTACTGGAAATAACAAAATATTCAGGACTGAAACATTTATCAAATTCTGTGACATAACCATTTGTACACAAATATTCGAAATGTTTTTATCCCCTATACCATGGCCTATTGGTTTTAAATTGTCATGTAAAATGTTTCACTCTGTTCATATGCAGGTCACACATCAAATGAAACTATTCTGAAGGTATACTCTGACTGCCTGTGTACTGCATTATAATAAGTTAGATGTACATGTAAATGAATTACCTGGTAATACATCTAAACTATTCTATAAGTTTTTGGGTTGTGCATGTATTTGTGAATGCTAGTATGTGGGTGGGTGGGTTATGTGTATAGTAGGAAATGTGCCTCCCGAGGGGGGGATCTGTATCCATCCCCCCCCCTCTCTCTCTCTCTCTCTCTCTCTCTCTCTCTCTCTCTCTCAGGCTTTGTGTTAACCTCGCATGGGAATATATTATACATTTTCAAAAAATATTTTTCCTGGCATATTTTCTTTAAGGAGGTACTCTACATCATGATAATGGCTGCCTTCCTTTTAAAACATGAATAAACAAGAGGTACTGTGAGCAATGCTCACTAAGAATACCCCCCGCTTACCCCAATCTCCAAAAGGGTGTTGGTAATAGGTAAAACTTCAGTATTATGATCCAAAAGGTATCTAGGAACACAGCATCTCCATGCGATGAAAAAAGCCATTAAAGAATTTAAATGGAAACCATATTGCTACTTCGATGTCCAGTGCACGTGACCTTTGGACCCCAAAATCGATAGGGAACATCTTCATCCCATGGGTAGTCCATATGTACGATATGGTGACTGTAGGTAGAAAGGATAACGCTTTAGAGCCTGGAAACCATATTGCTACTTCGATGTCCAGTGCGCTTGACCTTTGACCTTTTGACCCCAAAATCGATAGGGAACATCTTCATCCCATGGGTAGTCCATATGTATGATATGGTGACTGTAGGTGGAAAGGATAACGCTTTAGAGCCCGGAAACCATATTGCTACTTCGATGTCCAGTGCGCTTGACCTTTGACCTTTTGACCCCAAAATCGATAGGGAACATCTTCATCCCATGGGTAGTCCATATATATGATATGGTGATGGTAGGTGGAAAGGATAATGCTTTAGAGTCCGGAAACCATTGCGTCTACAGACGGACGGACAGACAGACGGACAACCCGATTCCAGTATACCCCCCCCCCCCCCCACCCCACAACTTGTTGCGGGGGGTATAATAAATATCAGCAATATTTGTCTATTCATTTCAAAAGTCATTGCATGTCTGAGTAGCTCAGTAGGTTAGTATGTCAACTGCTGAACTGTAGATCTCGGGCTCAAGCCCTGCAGGGGTTTTTAATTTTTTTTCAGATTGCTTTCTACTAAAATTACATGTTTTGACTAAATAAAGTAAATTTGAAGGTTTTCAATTTCAAAATATTGTTGTACATTTCCTCCAGTTTCCATCCATATCAAATTTCTCTGGTGTACCATTCCTCCTTAATACATGTACCGTAGTCATGCATAACACAAAATCCATGATGTAATTCGTTGTGCCTTTTTTAAAACTACCCAACCCCGATACTACTTTAAAATACTAGTAATCATGATCTTCCTTGCAATCAGTAATCTTGATTGATAAATACAATACATTGAAATGATTAAACAAAATAATCAAAACAATTAAGATAAATAAATCCCTAATCCATCAATATTTCATTGAATAGATCAACTTGAAAACCTAACTTTAAAGCATCAAGTAATAAAATCAAGGGACATAACTCACATTTGTTAACAGTACAAATCGATCAAATTTTTCAACAAATTCTACCTCGACGGGGACAGGTAGCCGATAGTCATCCCGCGATGAGAACCTGGTTTACCCGAGTTACCTCTAGATTGCCGCGTTAGATTTTTCCTGCTGCAGGAATGCAGTAAACAAGAGATTGGTGGTGTTGACTGTACTGTAACTTAACTGAACTTAATCCATACTTCAATATTAATACTACTAACATGGTCTAATGCTGTTCTGGAGAAGATTTTTTAAAGATTCTTTTTCTATGTTTGTGCAATATGTAAATTTTGATCCCCAATTAGGCCAATTCAACTTAATTAGTAGATTATCATCTAGGGTCACCAAAAAGTATGGGGCGGGTGGGAGGATTTTAATTTTTATTTCCTGAGAAAGACATTAATTACAAACGAGTTTTTGTCAACAGAAGTGCATCATTTCATGCCAGATGGATATCAATCTATGCGTATTTCACAAACGAATTCCAGGTTAAGCTTTAATTACACAGAAATATACCAAACTTCTTAAAGATTTATGCCCGTAAGAATGCGAGAAATTAAGAAAACTTTATCTGTTTTCTTCACATTGCTATACAGGAAAAGTAAACAAAAAGTGTAAATACTGGAGTCGGACATAAAAATTTACCGAACATTGCAAGTTTCGCAAAAAATAAAATAAAATGATAATCTATCAATTAAGTTGAATTGGCCTTATAGGTCCACCCCAATCCAAGGGTCCATAATTTGAAGGGAAAAAAACTTGAATCCAAACAACTTGAGAATGTTTGCATATTTTTATAATTGTGTGGTCCTACTACTCTTGGAAAAGAATTTTTTTTAAATTTCCTACATAAAACTTTGAATCCCTATTCCAGCCCCACTCTAACACCATGTGCCATATTAATATCATGGCCAGTGGTTCTTCAGATTTTTAGAGTTTTTTACTACATATTCCTAGGTAAAACTTTTATCCCTTATTGCGATGATTGTGATGCTATGAATAGTATGCAATCAGCTAGTGCAGATTCCAGCTTGTTTGAATCATAGTCACAGGAGACAGGGTGAGGCATCCTACCTCCTGGGACCATGATTCAAGCAAACTTGAATCGGCACTATCTATATGAAATGTCAAATTACCATCACCTCAAATAATTGAGGAATATTATTTGAAGATATCATCAATTCATTTGATGTGCACAATTAAAAGACCTCTTCAAGTGGAACCCCGTTATTACGTTCCCCCTTTATTACGTTAGTCTGCATATTACGTTGGAATTTCAAAGCACAAAACCATTTCTTAACAAACCTATATAAAATAGACCTCGTTATTATGTTGTCCTAAAATGCCGGGACTCGGTATTACGTTGTAAAAATTCCGACAAAAACGTAATAAACCCCTAATTATACAATAGTGTTTTCTCAAAATAATAAGCCATTCACACCTTGACTGCCTGAGGCAGTCACCACGTAAATTTCCTGGTCTGTTTGGGGATTAGAGACGCTTGACTGATCACACTTCGATAGATATAGCGACATCAATACAGGTGAATACCCCGTATAGAAGCCAGTGATAAACAATTAAATAATGTTTATTTAGAAATTGTACTCTATGAAATTTACTTCACTTTTCATATTTTGATAATCAAAGAAATAATTTCTCAACCACCTGCCTGTTCAGCATAGTGTGATTACCTTCGCTATTAAAACTCTATTCACGGACAGCTTTGGTACCAAACAAAAAAGACAAGATTTATCGTAGCAATGTTACAACCGCTTGGGTAACTGCTTGGACATAGGTGACAAAATTGTTTGTGGTTTGGACATGCATACACCAATCTATCGGCCGATTCGTGCACGGCATTTACCTCAGTGAATATTTTAAAATCCCTTGATGCGAACGTGATTTTAGTGCCATCATTTAGCGTTATAAATGAAATCTTCGTGCATCATTATATTTTTTTTTATGTGGATTGCGCTTAAATTGTTCTCCGTGTTTATCGTTGGTGAGAAGTGTGTGTTTTGTGTCTATAGTTTTGTTGTTTTTTGGGTGGGATTTTTTTATTGTGTTGTGTATTATGTAATTAGAGAACTTAAAATAAAAACGATGTTTTGTTATTTTTTAATACGAATGTTGAATACGAACCGGAACGAGCTATTGAGAGAAATTTACATGAACGCATTGTTTTAAGTTGAACAAAATGGTGGTCCAAACGAATGCAGAAAAAGCAACGTTTATCAAAACATCCTTATGTATCCTACACCGAAATAAAGAAAAGGGATAAGAACATGAAGAATTACGGACATTAAAGATAAGATGTAAATAAAACAAAGTATCATAGTCTTTTAAATAAAGAAACAGTAAAGATATATTCACACACCCCTTCACGGAGTACCAACGGACGATATACAATTTCCAAATGGTATTTTTAACGGATTTAACTGGGAACATTTATTACGTTGCCCCCAGTATTACGTTATTTTATCGTGACAAAATGGAAAACGTAATAACGGGGTTCCACTGTAGTGATATCTTCAATTCTGAATTATTGCGAGCATTAATTGAATTGTAGATAGCATTAATTATTCTGTTCATTTGATGAGCACTATAATTGAATTGTTGTTCTCTTCAAATGAATTGAAGATATTAACAATTGAATTGATGAGGGCTACAATTGAATTGAAGAGAGCAATAATTCAATTAATGCGCACATAATTGAATTACTACTCTCTTCAATTGAATTGTAGTGTGTATCAATTCAAATAATGCACTTAATAATTTTTTTTTAATTTAAAAACAATATTTTATTATGTATGAAACATAAATGGATTAGGCAGCAGGCTTGCAGCCTATATAAGCCTTCTCCAAAAATTATTGCTCTCTTCAATTGAATTAATGATATCATTAATTCACTTGATGCATGCAATAATTTGTTTAGAGAAAGCACCTATATAATTAAGAGATATCTTCAATTCAACATATCAACTGAATTAATTATCTCTTTTATTAATGGATTGTTGCTCTCTTTAAAAGAATTGATGTGCACATTAATTCCTAATACAAAAGAGTTGTAAATAATTAAAGATACATTCAATTGAATTAAAGAGATCATCAAATCATTTATACAGAGCCCTAATGAATATTTGTGAGCAATAATTCCACCACAATGATGCATGCATCAAATTAATTATTGCTCTTTTCAATTGGATTGATGTGCACAATAATTGAATTGATATCTGTATCAATTGAAGTGATGAGAGCAATAATTGAAGTGATGCATGCATCACTTTAATTATTATGCGCAATAATTGAATTAATGATATCTTCAAATATTCAAAGATATCTTCATTCATTTGAGTTTATGTTAGTTTGGCGCTCCATACACTTAAGGATTTTTGTATATTGATATAACTATTCTTTGTATATAGATATAACTATTACTTGTATATAATAAGTATTTCTTGCCCTGCTGCTCTTTAAAAGATTTTTTTAAAAAACAAAATTCCCATACATTGCCATTTAATTGATCTGTTATGGTGGCCCCCCCCCCCCCCCCCCCCCGACCATGGTTTGAATAAACTGGAATCTGCACTATCTGATGATACTTGCATATTAATATGACTAATCATGGTCCTGCTGTTTGAGAAGATTTTAAAAGATGCCTTATGTGGCTCCATCCTATCCCCATAAGCCATACTTCAACACTTTAGAATCTACACTATGTCAGGAATGTTTCACACAAGTTTGCTCTTTTCTAGATGAGTGGTTCTTGAGAAGACAATTTTTAAATCACCCCATCCTAATTTTGCCCCTCTTTGTTTTTATTATCTCCCCTATAAAGGGGGCATGATTTTTCATCTGAACAAACTTGAATCCCTTTTACACAAGAATGTTTGTGCAAAGTTTCATTGAAATTACTTTAGTGGTTCTTAGAGAGAAAAATAAAAATGTGAAAATTTAACGACAATTTTCTTATTAAAATTTGTTAAGCTTTTAACATATAGTGTGCCTCTAATTTTCTACATAAATCTAGCCTATCTTTGGCTAGAAAGTACTGACCTGTTTTTGACTTGCTCAGACAAATGTCTCTGTTTCATGGATGGCTTCTGCACTGAAGGCAGAGGAGGAGGCTCCTTAAGAAACAGATAAATAATTAACAGAAACAGATAAATAATTAACAGAAACAGATTCTATGATAAACTTAACAAAATCAGATTCTAATCAGATTCTAACATAAACAAGAGGCCCATGGGCCTTAATGATCACCTGAGAACCAAGCATCATATTTACAAAGTTTGTGAGTGTGAAATTTTTAAAAATCATAAATACACAAACATTTCTAATATATCATTAGGTAATTTGGCATAGAGCTCAAAACACCTAATCTAGAAATATTCAGTAGAAAACTATATGATTGCTTGCCTATGTAATAACAAATCTAAGCCTGATAGGGACCCCCCTAGGGGCAATTGAGGGTGCCCCCTATTTACGTAATCAACAACCTATCAAATTGGTTGTCCAAGTAAGAGCACCACCTTTATACGTAATTAATTACCAATCAGTTTCTATATCTGCATAATTCCAAAAAATAACAATTAATTGACCAATCAAATGCCTATTATTAATATTCTTAACCTAAGCATCTCAAGTTAGCTGCATAATATTCTTTGAACGATCAGGCCACGTCAGTTGTAAATTAAAATTTTTTTTCTTTTCTTTTTAGCCGAGTTGCAATGAAGTTGAACTCGGCTATTGGTTTGGTGAGGCAGGCGGGCGGTTGGGCGTCAACAATTGGTTTCCGGATGATAAGTCGAAAAGTTTACAATCTAATCAAATGAAACTTTGATATAATGTTGGGTACCAGGTTAGGAAGACTCCTATTGATTTTGGAGAAAAATTGTCAAAGGTCAAGGTCACAGTGACCGAAAATAGAATGAAAATTTCAGAAAAATTTGGTTTCCGGATGATAACTCAGAAAGTTTAAATCCGAATCAAATGATACTTAAAGATATTGTTATGTACCAGGTAAGGAAGACCCCTATTGATTTTGGAGAAAATGGGTCAAAGGTCAAGGTCACAGTGACCGAAAATAGATTTAAAATTCCAAAAAAAAAAAAAATTAGTTTCCAGAGAATAACTTGAAAATTTTTAATTTGAATCAAATGAAACTTGGTTATATTGTTGGATACCAGCAAAGCACAGTGACCAAAAATAGATTGAAAACTTCAGACAAATATGGTTTCTGGACAGTAACTTGAAAAGTTTAAAACTGAAATTAGTTCTTCACAATTATAAATATGCCACATCATTCCTGACTTTACAATGTATCCCATGCAACTCGGCTTATGTACCCCTGGGTGCATATATTGATTTTTTTTTCCTTCATGTGTGTGTGTGACTGAATATGTGTATTGTTTAATGTAGTTTAGTTTGTACATCCTCACCTGAGGAGAGAAGAAAACCATGATTATGTCATTTGATTTACAAAATTGTTGTACTTGCTGTTATATATATATATGTAATAAATCATGGTTGTTTGCCCAAACTGGTATTCTGTTTTCTTGACGAATGAGTCAATGCCTACACCATTAAGGGAGTGGAATTAATATCCATGGAGATTGCATTGAATATAAAGTGTTCATTGAAATAGCATTGAAAGGACACTGTTTCTGTTCTCAGTTTCACAGGAACATTTATTTCATGAGAATTAAAAAAACATTTTTCAAAATAGTGCTACTAAATAGTGCCACTAAAATAGCATTATCTGAAACTTATTAAAATCAAATGCTACAAAATCACATTGAAAGAACATTTATTTTCAGAGACACTACTTTTGATTTCAATGCTTCTTCGTACATTCCAAATCAATGCTGGGAAAGGGTTATACATGTTATTCACAGACTAATCTCAGTCATGTCTGTTTGGTATATTGCCTCCTTAATGTCCAGAAGTAAAAAGAACTATTTTTTTCTAATATTATCACACCCAATTCGATATGAATTGGAGGCTTTTATCGAAGAAAGTGTTCATTTCCCGTGTTTAGTTTTTTTGGATCCGCCTATAAACTTATGTAACAAATGAGAGTTGTTCCCCTGAGTCAGCCTCCGCTGCCTCCTTTTCAATCAAAGACTTGTTGAATGAGGTTGGTCCAAATGTAAACTACTTTTTCTTTGCAAAATAAGACAAGTAAGTTAACCCACCCAACCCAGCCCATATTTGAATGGATATGTTCGCTTTGCTTTTTGGGAGTTGAACTATGTTCAATCTCCCTGGGTCATCACGCACTTTTCTGCGCAGTAATTTGTATTGATTTGTATAGTGGTCGTCAGTGGGGGTTCTGTGTCAGCTGATTTACTCCTAGGTAAATCAACATAAACTTTTATAAACATCCGCCATTAAATAATCCATGTAACTTTTCTGAATTAATCTAATTTTGATAATTGACATGTAAATAAATGCAATGATATTGTATCCAAATCAATTTGAATACAAGATTTCGATCAAATTGATACTGATAGACATAGAAAAATAAAAGATAAGGTTGAAAATTGTCGTTTGTAGCGCAGCGTCACCTATAAACATTGATAGGGAAACGAACGACAACTGCACACAAGCCCTATTGACACCGTGGCGCGAAATATCGAATATGGTGCGAAACCTCAGAAAATTTACAAGAAATAACTCTAAAACATTGTGTATGTGTATATATTTGGGATTTTTTTTAATGTGATATAAAAGATGCTTGATGTTACATGTAGATTGAATTAAAACACGTCATTCCCAGTCAACAACTTTCGATTGGGATCGGAATACGAAATAAAATTTCTTATATCCGGTGGCAAAGTGAAACTGCTTCATGCTTCAAGTTATTGAATTACGTAGTAATGTGCACGTTACACTTTAGAGAACTGTTCCTTTTAATAAAGAAAGTCACAAAATAGATACAAAATGAGTGTACCTTATTCATTACTGTTACCGAGCTTTCGTCGACTATAATCTCGAAACGGCGTGTTTCGCTGCGCTTGATGACGGTAAGGTCCACATTTTCTACGTGAGTAGTGTGATATTTGTTTATGAATTTTTTGCGCATACATGGTATGTCTCGACTAGGAATAATGGAAACTTTCTCACCTATGTATGTAAAGACATATTAATCTCTATTTTTAAAAATGTAGAACACTTTTATCAAATGACAATGTTTGAAAACGCTTAGAGCCCCGATGTCAGAATTTCCTTTTCCAAGACATCAATATGTCAAATCCATTATCCTTTTTGAATAGTATGTACCATATTTTGTACCAGTTATCCATTTTGAATCCCCTATTACAATGGGATTTTGCTGCACTCTCTAATGTTTGAGTGGATGTCATGAGTGTGTGTCAAACAGAAATTTTAAGAGCATGGGATAAGGTGCTGCCATGTATTACTTCACTATCAAAGTTTAACCCAGTTGCCACAATGTTGAATTTATGCTGCAAAAAGGATTGGAAATTGCTCTGGTCAAAACACATTGTTTATTTGTCTACTGATGAAAGAGACATGAGGATTCTCCCTCACAAACTGAAAAAAAAAATAGTTATGGATCTTGTACATGTATAGTTTATTAATCACTATAGATTTCCAGCATCACAAGTCTGATTCCACTATATGCTTTCCATACTGTCAGGTTCATTCACCCCCTGTTTGAGCCACAGTATAATATCCCAAATACCTTGGCAATAAATAACATTATTTGACTAGTGTTTCATTTTTAGCGGAGTTGCGATGAAGTCGAACTCGGCTTATGATCTGATGAAGTGCCTTTGGGCGGGCAGGCGGGCACGCATCAACATTTCATTTCCGCACCATAGCTCTTGAGCAAATTATATGATCTCATTCAAACTTAGATGGATTGTCACCCTCAGTAAGATGAGGAAGCCTATCGATTCTGGGGTCACTAGGTCAAAGGTCAAGGTCACTGGCTATAAATAGACTGAAATTTGGAGAAAATTTTGTTTTCGGCACTATAATGTTTTAACAAATTATAGGATCTCAATTAAACTTAGATGGATTATCGCCCTTGATGAGACAAAGAAGCCTATTGACTTTGGTCAAGGGTTAAAGTTCAAGGTCACAAAGGATTTAAGTCGGCTGAAATTTATGTACGCAAAATTTTGCTCCCTGCTTGATAATTCTTGAAAACTTTTCTGCCGGTTCCCTCTATGCCCATTCCTTGCGCAACTCAGCTTGTGCATTTCCGATGCCCGACAATTTTTAATTTTTTTTGCATTTCATTTATTTTGAGTTATTATACAATTATTTTCCATTCCATTGATCCTCTACAGGACTGTAGTATACTCAGGGGACAGTTTAGCATATTGGACTACCTTTTCAAGTAATGAATCTCCTTAGAATTAGCTATAACTAGGATTAAACTTGAATGTATATATACAGGGGAAAAACTTCTTCATAACTGCAAGGCATTGATAACCATATTGATTTGAATGTTTGGGCCATAATATGTGGTCACATTTTTCATGAGAATATAAAGGGGTGAAATTCTAGAAAACAACAACACGACTTCAGTTACTCGAGGATCGTTGTGGTCCATGGGCCTTCCATTATCCATGTTTGCTGTTGTAACGCTTTGAAAAACAACAACAGTTGATTTGTATCTAAAATCATGATAATATTCAGTCATTTATTCCCCTCCCCTTCCAGTGCTGTCTGTTCTAACTGAATTTCCACAATGTTCAACTCCCACGAGTACTTTAAGTACTTTGATTCTTTTCTGTTGTAGCTGCTGTCCGAGCATCAGTGTTTAAGGAAATGGTACAGCTAGCTGTTACATCCGGCACAAGTTTGTATACTTGAAGATGGTTCTCTGGACCTCCGTGGGTCGATGCTTCCTAAACTGATGTGAGTGAACCTTGTCCCAGTGAACATGTGCGTAAAAGCGGCAATCTGGATGTAAATATTATAAAGCTTTGACCTCTGCACCTCCCAGGGTCAATGCTTGCTATATAGTGAACTTTGATGTTGTGGTGAACTTTGAACTTATTTGGTTGTGCTAAATGTGAACTTTGAACATTGATGTTGTTTGAACTTTGACCTATCATCATGACCTTTGATTTTTTATCATGACCTAGCTACATGGTTGTATGTGTAGCTTTAATGTTGATTGTTGGTGTATATAATTATCTTGCATCTGTTTTGGGGCATGATCGTTGTTGGCGGCCCATTGCCCATGTTGTATTTGATTTGCATTTATTCATAACAGCCGTGCCCATAATATTGCACACATATTCTAATAAATTCTAAAGTTCACAATTTGTTTGAGTTACACTTTTCTGAGATAAATACGGTATATAATGCATTTTGAATCTGACTCTGTAAAACACTTAAGTCTAGCATGCAATAATACGAATAATTTACCAGAATCTGACTCTGTAAAACACTTAAGTCTAGCATGCAATAATGCAAATAACTTACCAGAATCTGACTCTGTAAAACACTTAAGTCTAGCATGCAATATACAAATAACTTACCAGAATTTGACTCTGTAAAACACTTAAGTCTAGCATGCAATAATACGAATAACTTACCAGAATCTGACTCTGTAAAACACTTCAGTCTAGCATGCAATAATACGAATAACTTACCAGAATCTGACTCTGTAAAACACTTAAGTCTAGCATGCAATATAATGTGAATAACTTACCAGAATCTGACTCTGTAAAACACTTAAGTCTAGCACTGACCTTGACATTACTGATCAGTTCTTGAAGTTGTCTGGATATCTCAGTATTGGCAGTATCCATCTCCTTGTGTGCCTCTAACACCTTTATGTAGGCACTTGTTAAAAATAGATGAGATAATACATTACATAAGGACAGCAGCATCATCACTACTTTCCAATGTTGAATGAAATCTTGAAGTGTTATATTTAATTAACATCTGATGTTTAGTACTGTTCATTGTTGAATGAACTATTGGAGTGTTATATTTAATTACAGTCCCTGAAATGTTCTACTTTACCGTTTTCCGTTCGCTCTCCGTGCGTTCACCATATGCTCTCATTGCACTCACCGTGCGCTTTCCATTTACAGTTTTGCGTTCACAAATCATTCACCGTGCATTCACCATTCACAAAGTATTCACCATGTGTTCACCGTTCATTGTCATTCAGAACACCAAAGTGAAAGGATCGATATTAATAGCAAGACAAAAATGAAAAAGGAACGTGACTGTGTGTAATTTAAGGGTTAAAGTAAACTTTCTTATTTTATCAGAAATTTAATTTATAAAGTACAAATGTCAGAATCATCAACTGTGAAAATTCAAGATCACTCACCAATTTCAAAGAATAGAATAAAATATTTTTATTATTACAAAACATAACTATTGTTTGATTAAAAAGTGGGGGAGAAGTTCTGAATGATAGGAAAATGAAAGAGCCTTCAGTTATGAATTCAACCCTTATACATGTACATGTAGCGAAGAACAAGCGCTGGTACATGTACAAATCAAAGGCCTCAAGATTTCAAACAAGGGGTGGAGGTTATATACGCACAGCACCATCTTTTAAGCTTACTCTGAATGGTAAAACAAAATGTACGTGCATAAGTATTATCATGCTTAACTAGATATCTATGGATTTCAATGCCACAAACTAGGAACATGACACATCGGCTTCAGGAATTTACTCATAAAAGCTTCAATGGTTGTGTAATAAAGTTCAAGATCAAAGGTCACTATCCATGGTACCCAGCACATATGCAGTAGATGATCACTTATCGGTACATGTCAAATATCAAAAGTCTACCGCAAGAGACAAAACAGCCCGGACACAATTTGTAGAAGGTATCGATACAAATTTATTCTCTTGAAGTCTTCAAATATCTTGATCGACTCTTCCTTCTTTCATGTACCACATACGTATGTAAATGATATTCATTTATTTAAACAAAGCAAATATAGGATTCGTTAATTCATTTCAGATATATTTTCGTCAAATTCTGTTGGAATATTATTTCAATTAAGAATCACAATATCATTTATTTTCATGGAAATAATTAAGTTAAATGCAATGTATCGAAGTCCTTATTCGTCTAACTGGAGTTCTAACCCTACCCTTCATATTCATGCGCGATTAAAAATATCATTATTTTGATAGGCTTCAATAGTTTTTCACCATTATTGTTTAGCTAAAATTTTAATACTGTAAGTGGTTTTAATTTCGCAGTGCTAAAAGTTTGCGGTTTTTCATATTGGTTTAATTGCGGTGATTTTATTTTCGTGGAATTCAAAGAACAAGGTACGATTGTATACATGAAAAAGCCCAAAAAAATTCTCTCTGTAAAATGTGTCTGGAATTAACCTTAATCAGCGTTTTAAGAAAGTAAAATATATGCCAGGTATACATGTCAAAAAAATCATTATGGAATTCCTAATTGGATGGCATTATGACATCATGAATAAGACATTTCCCGCCTTTTTTTTTCAAAATAAGCCTGAAAACTGTCAAATGTCATACATACTCAGGAAAAGATGTGCGCATTTGTCGAGCAAAATGAAAATGATATATATTGTGTATTATTTTAAGGTGAAAAACATACTTGAATATGAATTTGCTCGACGCATGCGCTGTATGTTTTCTGAAAGGAAAACCACCTGAATTTGTGGATATTTTCATTGAAAATGGCATTTCTGCAATTTTAAGCCAACTTCTAGCTCTCATCATATGACACAAATCATTTTGCTGATCAAACTGAGTGGATTTTGGGTTTGCTAATCTATTCCTTATTTCAACGTCAGGGTTTAAGCTCCAAGTGAAATCATCGATATTTTGGGCCAATAAATGACTTTAGAAACTGTACCTACTCCTTTTATGACATATGTTCAAAACGTATTGTGTCACACTTGAAAAATGAGCAGTCGTTTTAATTTCGTGGAAAAATCCCCGACCGTGAACATAGCATAATTAAAACCACCGCAATCATTTCCCCACTTACTTTATTAACCATGTTAACAAATTTTAAATTCAATGAAAGACATGCAGTGTCTGCTTTCATATCCACAGTCTTATCTTCTCCCTACTGTATTCAGTTGTTGACCTCCTAGGTCGATGTCCGATTCTTAAGTATTTTCACATTCTTTCACAAACAACATGTGCATTCCATTGACATTATTAAGAATTTTATGTGTACTGCAATAATTTTATTTAATAAAACATACACTGCCAGTCAAATGATATTCAATTGTGTATCAGCTAAAGTGGTAGTGAAGTGGTGAATCCGCAGGATGGACACGATGCCAAGTAGTATCTCGCTACGTGAGTCAACTAAAAATTGAGGCAGTTAATTTCAGTTAATAAATACCTCAATCACCCCCACCCCATCACAATTATCATTATAGCATTTTCAAGTCTGCGTTAAACCACAATTTATTATTATTATTTTGTCTCACTTGACAAGAATTTTAGACGTCAAGTCATTTTTTTCCCTCAAGGCCACCCCCCCCCCCACCCCCCCCCCAGTTAAAAAAATACACGATGCTACATGTTGATGCACATTCATGCCCTAATGTCAAACTGATTTGACAAGTCTTTCCGATTATTTTACGCCTATATTTATGAAAGACATTGTCAATAAATGTATTAACTCCTTTCCCCAAATTTGAAACATTTGTATTGTTTGTCTCTAAATAAAGAGGTTACAGTAGTTTAACTCGTACATTTCTGCCCCACATATAATATAAGTATAGTTCAGTACAATAAACAGTTTTATCCCCATCAAAAGTATACAAATATTGCACAATCTAAATGTAAATTTATGGTCACACTATTTATTTTGTACAATAACTGTCATACATTAATTTTGGGATTATTTCTTCAGGTTGATAAACCATACAATTATTTGCAATAAAGTGAATTACACAAAATCTATGTGAGAATAAACCTTTTATACTATTTAGAAATGTTTATGTGTCAACATGAGGTACCTATATGTTTGTTTAATG
This sequence comes from Ostrea edulis, assembly GCF_947568905.1. Taxonomy (NCBI): domain Eukaryota; kingdom Metazoa; phylum Mollusca; class Bivalvia; order Ostreida; family Ostreidae; genus Ostrea; species Ostrea edulis. Next base: position 55,666,217 of record NC_079170.1, on the reverse strand, counting down.
CATCTATCTTGACTCCTTTTAGGGATGTTTTTTAATTACATGTAATCCAAACAACCGCGCTCATAAATTTTGAAGTCATGCATGTACACCTGTAAATTCTTCATGTTGCGACAGTGCTAATTACTAGACTATCTTTATTTCACATACATAGTATAAACTCATGTATTAAGAAATTAAATGCTATGTATCTCAAGTCAAAATGTAATGCATGTAGCATACCGAGATGATGCACCAATATTCATGATTTATGAAAACATTAAGAATTCTAAACATTATAAAATATTTTTTCTACTTTTCATGCATCTGTACATGTAATATTGTAAACAATGTACATAAGAAATTTCTTTTGTTTGTGCATAATTGCTGCATGCATTGATGTGAAATTTATGACAATTTCGTGAGAAATATACATTCAGTACTTGCACAAAAATGAACGAATAGATGTATTCAAATATATATTCCCTACCTGATTATAAAATAAGTACAATCCAAGGGGAAAATCTGAAATATTCCGAATGAATAGACGATTTTGAGTTCACCGTGCACTCACCATTCACTTTGCGCTCACCATTCACCAAATTGTGTTCACTGTTCGCTCTGCGTGTGCTCACCGTTCGCTCACTGTGCATTCACCGTTCGCTCACCATTCAAGTGGGAATGTAAAACGTTTCAGGGACCGTTATATCTGCTGCCTGATACTGTTTGTATTACGGGGTATAACCAATGGCAGAATTGATGGGTAATTTGTAAACATGTAATTGACAAACTGAAAGGTCATTGCTTAACAGGATCATCACTACCAAAATACATTGTATCAGTAAATAGATGCATGTCATATAAAATCTAAACATGATGATGTGAAGTACAACCTGTGCCATCTTCTGAATGCTGTGAACATGGTGGCCATGGAATGTTGTACTTTCTTTAGATACGACACAGCATGCTTGTAGTGGAAGGTCATTGAGGTCCTGTCATAAATAGTGAGTGGATGTAAGCAATTTTACATAGATAGTCACAAAACAAACGGCTCACAATCCTGCCTTATCCGTCACCTAAGTATTAGTTATAAGTATCACTAGTCCAAAGACCTATGAAATTCTATTTTGAATACTATAATCATGTATAAGTTTTAAGATCACATCTTTCTTTTAAATGCCTATAGTGATGAAAAGCTTTACATAATATAATATACGCAACATTAACGCATTATTACTAATTTGGAACCATCCTAGAGTCAATTTAAAAGTTTGGTACATCCTTTTCTGCTTTTCCTAAACATGCATTTAGTTTTTATACTATATCGGCAAACTTCAAGAAGTCTTTCAAATGATAAGACAATAATCACTATAATAACTTTGGCTCCACCCTGAAACCAAACCCTTACCCACTAGGATCATGAAATTTACAAGTCTGGTAAAAGTTCCTTCTAAATATCTACTAAGTTTCAATTTAGTTTCAATTTAGCATTAAAGAAGGTATTATCTCACTGCTTTACACATATACACTGTATATACCAAGTTTGGCCCCTCCCTGGATTCAGAAACCCACGGATCATGAAATTTACAATTTTGGCACAAGTCTTCCTGGTCTACATCACCATTGATTTAGTTTGTCTTGCACATGTGTGGGTGTAGAAAAGAAAGGTTTTGAAAATTGGTCATTTTTTTGCCCTGTCCCTAAGGTCCCAGGGGTGTAGGAAATTAATCCAGAAATTTACAAGTGAGGCCCCATTGATCCAACAATGCTTCATCCCAAATTTGAAAAGAATTGGAATGGTAGTTATCAAGAAGTTAAAAATGTTCTATTGTTCACATTTAAAGGTCAAGTGCAATAAAAATAGATTTGAAAATAAAGTTTATAATTCATTAAAACCCGTTTTGAAAAGTTTATTGATGTGTTTATTATTTTTTTTAAATCCAGGTAAATGCGCAAAATACCTATTCCAAAATCGTTGTTTATAGAAACGAATGAAGGAATTATCGCCCTTTCTTATGACGTCATCTGAGACAATTGTAGTTGTTTATGCCTGTATATCATCGTTTTAATTTCTGTGAGAAATTGCCAGTTTTAGCAACACCGTGGATAGTGACGGTGAAATACCGTAGATACACTTGAGTTTAGGGATTCAACCTTTTATATTTGTACCTGCACTCGTTTCGAAACCATCCGATAGTCTATGTTCGACAAATATCTCATAGGAATCTCAGTTAGAAATTATTTACCGAGCCAGTCCATAGAAAAGTGGGAATGATATTGGAAAAAATGTTCTATCAAAAGATAACCTTTGTATTTTACAAAATCTAGGCTAATCAAAATCAGACTTCATAGATACTCGCCGTATACTCTATTGTAGCGATTGTGAGCGTATTTAACTAGATTGACTCTCACGTTTGTATTTTTTAAATGGAATTTACTGGTATGAGATTGATCAGATTCAGATTATAATGTGTTTAGCTAGATATATATTGAATTGAAAAATGCCTTTTTGAAAAAAGAACAACAATAGACAAAAGAAAAAAACAACTTATTGTGCACAACACTATTTGTAACCCCCCCCCCTTTTTTAAAAAAAGAAAAACATCTACATGTAGATAAAATATCATAAAATCTAAATTAGGCCTATTAATACATGTAACTTCTTCACAACACATGTCAAATGCGAAATTGAAATATTACGGCACAAAGTTAACGAATTGTAGCATTTTGAGGTGTGAAATTTTGCCTTAATGATTCATGATATATTAATTGATGTAGCACTTAAAACCATATTAGGAAAAGGAAAAACTTGTACTTGGTTTCATAATGAACTTGAAGAAAAAGCTTTGGAAATTGGACTGACCTAATAAATAAGGTTTTATCAAAATGGGTTTTTTAAATTGAATTCATTTCCATTTTTACTATATTTTATTTTTTCAAAATATATATAGTGAAGAAATGAAATGAAGAGTCCCTTATAAATATAGTATGAGTACGACAATATTCGAAAGATATTTCATTTAATAAAAGAAATAAAATCAATTTGAACTAGGTAATGGGTGACATTAATTTTTATGTGCACGCAAACCCATTGAATACAATGTCGCATTAGAGCATTCAGTGGTGGATGTAGAGAGGGGTGGATTGCATCCCCCCTTAATTTGGGTTGAACTTTTTATATAATTAAAATACATCCCTCCACTTGTTTTGTAGGATGTCCAGTTAATCATCACTTTGCACTTTGTTTATAGTCAAACAGGATGATGCATCGGGGTTGATGGAAACCTGATCCTCGTTAATTAAAGTGTCACTCACTGATCCTCGTGGCTTGTCACAAATCTCAGTGTCTCTTTTCAGTTTCAGTGTCCAAATTCTTCGAAATTTAGAGTCTTTTGGGAAAAGAAACATACTTAATCCCTGTCCCGATTTGACATTGCAGTTCAAAGCAGCGCATTGTACCATGAATACAGGACTTTTCTATGTAAACACTATAAAACCCTATCAATGCAATCGAAAGTTGTCTCAGATGACGTCATAAGCTACGAGCGATAACTCACATCACGACACATTTATCGATCGCTCAGGTAAAAGTTTGATAGCGCCGTGTACTTCACGCCAAGTGATTTTTATCAAAATTGCCATGGAAATTAATCCATAAGTGTACGACAGACATTTTTCTGTGTAAAAGTCAAGTTTTAGGAAAATCACCGTACTTGACCTTTAATAACTGGCCATTTTGGCCCCACCTTGATACCAAAATCATCATGAAATTTAAAATTTTGACTTTTTAAATATCCATTAATAGTTTTAATTTAGTATCAATAGTACCAAAGCAGATGTTATTCAAATGTTTTACAAAACACTATGTACCAAGTTTGGCCCTGCCCTGGGGTCAGAACTTCTACCCTGGGAATCATAAAATTTACAAGTTTAGTAGAGGTCTTCCTGCTCTACATCACTATATGTATTTAGTTTTTCTTATACATGTGTGGTTGTAGAGAACAAGATTTTTGAAAATTTGTCAATTTTGGGCAGTTTTTGCCCCACCCCTCAGGAGTGAAGGAGTCCTGTTAATTTACAATTGATGTCCACTTTGTCCCAATGATAATTCCTACCAAATTTGAAAAGAATTGGAATGGTAGTTATCAAGAAATTAAAATGTTCAATTCCTATTGGATGATGCATGACGATGGATGACAACCAATTGAAATAGGTCACCTGAGTAAACTCAGGAAAAAATCTTTATGTCGAAAATATTCAAAATATCAAGTCATAACAAAAGTGATCACAGATGGATGGACAGACAGACAATGTGATTCTTTTCCTGTGGGGCCCATTATTAACAACAAGCATGATTGTGTAGTAGTTAGGGCAATACGGACAGTGGATATTGGCCCGAGTAGCTCAGTGGTTAGAGCACCTGAGCACCTGACTAGTGATGCAGGGGTCCCGGGTTTGATTCCCAGTCCAGCCAAAGATTTGCTCCTCTCTCCTATATATACCACAACTGCATAACTCAGATGAGTCCAAATAAGTGTTAGCAACCACATGTATTATTAATAAACTTCTAAACAATTGTCAATAAAAAGAAGTTCATTGAATTACAAACTTCTCATTATAATCAAAAACAAAATCTATAACATTCAGCATCGGAGCTCACTTGACAAATGTGTAGAGTTTCTTGTCGTGGTAGGATAGGCGAGATAACTTTCGGTATTCTGAAAACTTCTGCAGCGTATCCGTCATTTGTTTAAATGTTCTCTCAACACTTGCCTCTCTGTAAAAAGACAAATGTAAAACTTCAATGAAAAACAAAGCATTCCCATACAGAAAAACCTTGCCTTTGCTCATGCGCAACTCAAGAGCTGCACATGAAAATTAGGTTTGAAATGTATGCAAATTAGGTAGTTAACATATCATGTGCAGATTGTGAGACTATCGTATATACCCGTATATAAGTTGACCCATGTGTAAGTCAGGGACCTGTTTTTTCGAGAAAGTTTTAGGAATTTCACATTGATCCCCCCCCCCTCCCCCCCCCCCCCATAAGTCTTAATGAATTTTTTTTATCAGATTGCTTGTTAATTCAATACCTATTTCCTAGCAAGAGTTGTTTCTCTTTGATGTAGGAATTTTCTAAATGTAGCTCTTGATCTTTATTATCGATAACTCCATGTTAAATACATGAGATGGTCACTACCAAAGCCATTTAATAACAGCTAGGGGTGCTCACTGTCTAATGAAAGGTGAAGATAACGAACAGTGATCACTCTCATAAATCCCATAAGCAATACAAAATAGATAGTTGGGCAAACATGGATCCCTGGACACACCAGAGGTGGGATCAGGTGCCTAGGAGGAGTAAGTATCCCCTGTCGACCGGTCACACCGGCCGTGAGCCCTATATCTTGATCAGGTAAATGGAGTTATCCTTTGTCAAAATCAGTGTGCCACGAATGGTCTAACAATCAGTATGCAACACGTCAGACAGCATTTGACCCAATGATAGGTTGTATTGGCAACCTAGATCGTTATAACGACCACAGAATTTGCGAAATGCTGACTTTAAACGAGACTGTTGGAACCCCTGCACCATTAACTTGTTTGTAAGTAGCCTGCCTCAATTTCAAAATTTACCATACGCAGAACAAGCTCTTGCATATCGAATCAGTTGAAATATATAAACACCATATGCAGGTGATAATGGAATATTGCTACATAAATATGGGAAGTTGACGATGGAGAAGTTGAAATAATTCCGTTTGTCATGAAGTTGAGTTGTTAGTTTGCTGTTAATATCTACATTCAATAAAATATCTAAGTATGAAGCAGAAGTGGACGACTCTGTGGTGTCTTTTATTTCGAGCTTGCAGGGATATATCGAATCGACATATGATTGATTGATTGATTGATGTTTTCCGCCACACTCAACAATTTTTCAGTCATATGGTGGCGCCCAGTTTTTATTGGTGGAAGAGAGAACTCAGATACAATGTACCTGGGAAGAGACCACCGACCTTCCGCAAGTAAACTGGGAAACTTTCTCACTTACCGACATGAGCGGGATTCGAACCCACGCCGAACAGAGGTGAGAGGCCATGTGATTTTGAGCGCGATGCTCTAACCACTACGCCACGGAGGCCCCTTCGACATATGAATGAAAGTTACTATTGTTTAGATAAAACGTCGATATATCCAAATGTTGAATTGAAGGCCACAGCAAGAGATTTTTTCTTCTCACGTAGAAGTTTCTGAATAAATTCTGCTTCATATGAATATAAAAACAGGTCAGTTAACAAAGGAGCACAATTCATGTCCATGGGAATTCCGACAGACTGTTGGAAGACCTGATCACCAAAGACCACAGAGATATTGTCAATGAGGAACTCTTGCATATTTTTTATTTCAACTTCAGAATACCTGTGCATGGAATCAGAGTGGCATTTAACAAAGTAATTTTTGGATGACTGATTACTAGATATGAATATTTCTGTTTTTGTTGAAGAAGCCACTGTCTATGATTTCAAAAAGTCTAGTCTTTAATTTATCATGAGGAATGGTCATGTAAAGTGTTGAAAAGTCATAGGTTTTGATGTTGTTGATCTGAGAAAAGTTTTGTGATTTAAAGTTAGTTAAAAGTTCTTTAGAATTTTTTAGAATCCACATTTGATTTACACCAGTTCTGGCATATGTAGTCGCACAGCAAGTTTGAAGTTTCTCCTTCACAGCTGTTAATATTTTCGTGAGGAGCAAAGATAGGGTTGTTTAGTAAACCAGAAGTGATAAAAGAATTAGTTAGGCTACATGAGAAATATGTTTTCGTTCCAGCTGACAAAGCTTGTACATGTAACAACATTGTCTTTGTTTGTAAGGCTCATTATTTCAACTGTATTTTAAGCAAACTTGGCATTAACCCCACTTTTGGTAATCATACTTATACTCCAACTGCCCTTTCAAAAGATGAAATTCTTCAAAACCATGCTTCAGTTTTAGGCACATTTAGTATCCCAGTCGCTGGGTCAAATGAATATGAGTTACCGTACCTATACTGGATTCCTAAACTACATAAAAACCCTTACAAAGATACATCGCTGGATCCAGGAAGTGCTCTATTACTTGCATTGAATCAACATCCATTTTAACAGGCTTATACATTATACACTATTATGTATTTACATTCATGACAATAAACCAGAAATGACTATATATATGCCTAAAAAATATGACATAATAGTGACTAAATGCAGAATAAACACGGACAAGGAAGAACTCAAAAATCCCCTATTGGAACTTAATTGACCCATAACTTATTGTGCATGCATGGTAACACAATTTAAAAATGTGGTAGTTTGGGTTTTACTTTTACTTTTATTTCTGGATTTCGATCCCGATGTAAATTATTCACCCGTTGTATTTGACCACGCCCACTTTATCTTTTAGCCAATAACTTTAATGACAGTTTCTATTGTCTAATTTGCTATATAAAGCCATGCAGCTTACTATTCGTCGAAGCGAGACAGCTGGCCTTGCTAGCTACTCTTCTCCTTCCATTATTCATATTTTGGAATTACGTTTTGTTCGTTTACTTTGTCCCTTTTTAATTACTAAATTATTATATTACCTTTGGGTTGGGAGATTTCTTGATAGTTTCTAGGCTAAGTTCTAGGCTTTAGGAGTGTGTATTTGTCACATTCATACTGGTAATAAATTCGTAAAGTGTTATTTCTCTTATTTTCATTTCTATTTGAATCATAGTGTAGTTGGGTCGTTTCGAAGTCGCCACTATCAAAATAAAATAAAACTAACACAACGTGAAGTACAGACTATACGAACGTCAGACCTGTTACACAAAATATCAAATAAATATCTCCAAACATGACGAAAATAGTGCGGAAAACTGAGTATTTGCTTTAATCCAAGGGTCATAATACTAAACAGACTGGAACAAAATTGAAAGTTGATCTGTAACTTGTCATGGTAAAGCAATGTACCAAATATCAAATGAATATCTGCAAGCATGACGAAAAAAAGTGTGGAAAACTGTATTTGCATTAATTTTCTAAGTCAATTAAGGGTCATAACTCAGTATAAATAATAAATGGACAAGAACAAATTTTGAACTTGATCTGTAACTTGTTATGGTTAAGCATTATACCAAATATGAAATGAATATCTGTAAGCATGAGAAAAAAAGGTGCAGAAAACTGATTTGCTGGGCTGACAGACAAAACAGGGACATACAGACCAAGTGCAAACCCTCGGCTCCTTCAGCTCTGCTGATAGGGGACTAATAATCATCATAGTACATTATATCGTATTCTAAGACAGGAGGAGGGAAGGGGCTGTCTGAGTGTCCATATCACGTATACATGTATTTTGGACACTGCATGGATTTCAAGCACATTGATTCTCAGACTGATACATATCATGATATTTTCAAGATGTTCAAATGATACCCATTAAAAAATTTAAACATTCATATATTCAGAATTCATAAAAAATAAAAACAAAGTTCCTGGAAAAATCCTTCATTGATTCAAAAATCAATTTTATGAACATCTCATAAACATTTCAAGAATTCAAATCTTTATAGGTCTATATATCTTTAATAAGTTCAAGAATTAATCAAGATTAGTTTGAATTCTTTTCCAAAAATTTAAAATAAAAATTGTGATGGACTTAATATTCTGGTGAAATAATTGTTTTAATTCTAATTATTCAAGATAAAGTTGTTGTGATGACTTTTTATTGCACACTCTTTCGGTTCTAAAATTTCAAGAAAACTTGCATTGAACTTCTGGCACTATGTTTCCATTCTAGATAATGAAGAGTGGTGAACTTCTGGTGTAGATAATGAAGAGTGGTGAACTTCTGGTGTACAATTTCAATTTTAAATCTGGAGGAAAATTAGTGAACTTCTGGCACACTGTGCTAATAGTGGCAGACTATGTGCTGCTATCAGCATTAGCTGCATACTTCTGGCAAATAGCTCTTGACACACAGCTTTGTTTGCTGCAAACTAGCAGCATATTTGCAGTACCGTACAACGGGTTTTATTCGTGGTCATCCAATTTTCGCTTTCTTTGCGAGTATTTTTTAATGCAAACAATTAAATTCCCATAAAATTTACACTGATTGTGTACCATATCTTAAAAGATAGGAATAACTCAGTGAGTAGAACCACATTGGGTGTCGTACTAATTATCTTAAACGGTGAGCAGATGTTATTACTCGATCTGTACACGCTCCTATTAACTTGTTGAGTGTCAACATGCGTAATGTTCAGTAATGTCTGTTCTGTACAAAATCGAGACCTGTCAATTAAGTGTCAATTAATTTGTGACTTGGAGAATCGCAAACAAAGAACTATGCGAATAAAAAAAAAAACAACAGTGTTTTGGGGTATTTTCACAAAATTTTTGATACGCAAAAATAACCCGTTATACGGTAATTTTTGCATTTTGGTAATTAAGGCACACATAGCTGAGATAGACTTACATATAACTTGAACTTTCTCTATTAGTTTATACTAAAACACCTACAAATATTTTTTCTTTATATTTACAGTGTGCGAAATTAACCATGGACCAATAGACAATGTCTATAGAAAATTGAGTCGGTCTATAACGATCAAAATAGCTATAGACCGACTTGTCTATAGGAATTTTGAGTAAATAACTGGTTCCCTGCCGCTTTTTAAACATATATGAGAAGCGGAACCAGTTTATATGTATTATGCTGATATTTCTTTACACCCCTGCTGTAATAAAATGTTTCACAATGTAATTACAAATCATTCGAATCAGATTATTTCATTTTCAACAGGGGGGGGGGGGGGGGGGGGTCAATTTGATATTTACTTCAATGTACACCATTTTTCGTGCAAATTCAGAATGTCCTTTTTTGAACGGTTAAAATATGTGGAAGGTGCACGTCCTGGAATCAAATGGAAAGCGGTCAGTGTACAACAAGGACCAACAAGGCTAAAGTCGCAGAAAATCATGAGAAAACGAAACGTAGTAGAAGTGACTTAGATGAAGAATCAAACAGTGAAACTGAGCGGGAACAAAATGAAAAAGAAAACGAAATTCTGATTGAAAAGCTTGTGCATGAAATTGAAAAAAGAATATAATTAAACTATGAACGGATTACCAAATCAAATTTGTGTCTATTATATACTTTTTAATAACAATGAATATTGCATGTAAAATTTTGGTCTATAGAAATTTGTTGTGGTCTATAGGAAATGAAATGACTATAGACAGAAAGTCTATAGGACTTTAAAGTTAGTTTCACACACTGTATTTACACATTCAACATACTTCATTTAATTCTACTTGCACATTTACTTTAAATACTATAAATATTTACAAATCTATGTATTTTGTCTCCTTAAACTTACACATTTACTTTACTATATATACTTACATATCTATATATTTTGTCTCCTTAAATTTATACACATTTACTTTACTATATATACTTACATATCTATGTATTTTGTCTCCTTAAATTCACATATTTACTTTACTATATATACTTACATATCTATGTATTTTGTCTCCTTAAACTTATACACATTTACTTTACTATATATACTTACATATCTACATATTTTGTCTCCTTAAATTCACATATTTACTTTACAATATATACTTACAAATCTATATATTTTGTCTCCTTAAACTTACACATTTACTTTACAATATATACTTACATATCTATATATTTTGTCTCCTTAAACTTATACACATTTACTTTACTATATATACTTACATATCTATATATTTTGTCTCCTTAAACTTATACACATTTACTTTACTATAAATATTTACAAATCTATATATTTTGTCTCCTTAAACTTATACACATTTACTTTACTATATATACTTACATATCTATGTATTTTGTCTCCTTAAACTTATACACATTTACTTTACTATATATACTTTCATATCTATGTATTTTGTCTCCTTAAACTTACACATTTACTTTAGTATATATACTTACATATCTACATATTTTGTCTCCTTAAATTCACATATTTACTTTACAATATATACTTACAAATCTATATATTTTGTCTCCTTAAACTTACACATTTACTTTACAATATATACTTACATATCTATATATTTTGTCTCCTTAAACTTATACACATTTACTTTACTATAAATATTTACAAATCTATATATTTTGTCTCCTTAAACTTATACACATTTACTTTACTATATATACTTACATATCTATATATTTTGTCTCCTTAAACTTATACACATTTACTTTACTATATATACTTACATATCTATGTATTTTGTCTCCTTAAACTTATACACATTTACTTTACTATATATACTTTCATATCTATGTATTTTGTCTCCTTAAACTTACACATTTACTTTAGTATATATACTTACATATCTACATATTTTGTCTCCTTAAATTCACATATTTACTTTACAATATATACTTACAAATCTATATATTTTGTCTCCTTAAACTTACACATTTACTTTACAATATATACTTACATATCTATATATTTTGTCTCCTTAAACTTATACACATTTACTTTACTATAAATATTTACAAATCTATATATTTTGTCTCCTTAAACTTATACACATTTACTTTACTATATATACTTACATATCTATATGTATTTTGTCTCCTTAAACTTATACACATTTACTTTACTATATATACTTACATATCTATATATTTTGTCTCCTTAAATTTATACACATTTACTTTACTCTATATACTTACATATCTATATATTTTGTCTCCTTAAACTTATACACATTTACTTTACTATATATACTTACATATCTATGTCTTTTGTCTCCTTAAACTTACACATTTACTTTACTATATATACTTACATATCTATATATTTTGTCTCCTTAAACTTACACATTTACTTTACTATATATACTTACATATCTATATATTTTGTCTCCTTAAACTTACACATTTACTTTACTATATATACTTACATATCTACATATTTTGTCTCCTTAAACTTACACATTTACTTTACTCTATGTACATATCTACATATTTTGTCTCCTTAAACTTACACATATACTTTAATTGTTTCTTTACTTACATATTTTCTTGAGTTATGGAATCCATAATTTTAGTCAACTCATCCAGTTTTTTGTGTTTTTCTTTACATTCTTCTAATAATGATGTGCAGATATCTAGTCTATTATCTATCTGAAAATCAAATCAAATAGGTTAGCAAAACCCTAACAAGAGTACCGCAAATGGTACAATATGCCCATCGGACAGTGAAATTCAACAAACAGTACAATATACGCCCGTTGGACAGTGAAATTCAACCTGGAAGCATATTGTGCACTCTGAATTGATACAACACACACTCTGAATAGAAAAGCCTAAAGTGGGTCATGGGTATTTATCTGAGAGTGAGGTTGTGACAAAATGGCAGTGCAATATCTATTTATGATGATAAAAAGTCCAGGAAACCATTTGATCTACTTTTAGCTCTAAAGTAGGTCTTTTATGGTGCACCAATTAAGTTGAAATGTGAACTGATTACATATTTCTCTGAGAGGGAGGTTGTGACTAAATTTCAAAGCAATACCTGTGACCATACCCAAAAAAATCTGGAAAACTGTTTGACCTACTTCTACCCCTAAAGTACTGTAGGTCGACATAATGTGCCAATCCAGCTGAAATGCTAACTGCACTTGTCTTCCTCCGAGAGAAAGCCTTTGACTAAATATCATCAGGGCAATATCTGTATCCATAATGAAAAAAAGCCCGGGAAAACTGTTTAACCTATTTTTAGCTCAAAAAGAGGTCAAGGATGGACCAATCCAGCTGAAATGCAAATCTTGTATTCCTCCAAAAGGAAGCCTTTAACTAAATTTCAGCACAAAATCTGTATTTGTAATAAAACAAGAGGCCCATGGGCCACATCGCTCACCTTGGCTCATATTTAAAGATTTTTCCTAAATATTCGCATGTAAAACTTTGATCCCTATTGTGGCCCCAACCTATTCCCGGGGGCCATGATTTTTTCAAAATTGAATCTGGACTATGTCAGGAAGCTTTCATGTGAATGTAAATTTTTCTGGCCCGGTGATTTTTCAGAAGAATGATTTTCCCTATAAAGGACAAGGTACGGTTTTGGTCAAAATCTGTCCTGTCCTTGAAACTCACAAAAATGCTAATTCTGGTACTTGAGAATGTGTCATTTATGAATATGACCATTGGTATCCTTTATCTTCAATAACAGCTCTAATATATTCAACGGAAAACCCCATATCAAATTGGCGACGTCGCTCACTTTGACGTTAATTTTGACGTTATACTTAAACGAAAGCTCTTCCCAAAAGTTATATGTATATATGTATAGTCAAGCAATGATTTGTGACGTTCGGCATTGTAGGGGGAAAAAATTGTACTACACATAAGAGTATCAACTTTCAAAATATATTGAAATTATTGGTTTTGTTTTGATACTGAATTTGATGATAATGAAAGTAAAATCTGGAATGCCGCACAACGGCAAAAACAACGTTGCGATTAACTGTGTGAAGCTAAAACGGAGCAAATGTATAATGTTTAGACCATCAGATGAATGAAATAAGTATAGAATCATATCTTACAGCTATATAGTTCTATTGTCTCTCTCAAAATTTCGTTTGTATGAAGGAATTTAAAAAGATTTATTTTTGTTTACATTTTCATTAACTGTGTAACTGTTGCGTGCATTCGGAAGATAAATGGCGATAAAATTAAAGTGTCTCTCATTTAAATCACCGAATGTTATACGAAGTTCGTAGCGTCATCTATGTAATTTCTCATGAAATGGAGCACACTGGAATTCCATCCTGACTTTTATTTGATTGATATGAACGATATTCCGAGAACTTTGAGAATATCAAAATAGTAGATTCGATTTTAGCTTATAAAGCGCAATATACCGTATTAAAGTTTACACTACAAAATTTTAGGAATGCATAAGATACATAGATTCTAACAATAAAATTAATCTGTTTGCGCTTATAAGATTATAATTCCAATGTTATTTATTACAATTATTTTGATTGGACAAAAATAAAGCTGAACAAGAGTTTATACAGCAATAAATCTGAAAACGTGATGTATTCATACACGCCTGAAAACAAATAACATAGTGCAGTGAAACTATTCAATTTTTTGCAATTGTTAATAAATTGAATGAATTGAAATTATAAGATTCAAATATTCTTTTTGAAGAATTTATAGATGTGTAAACTCCAGACATTTCACTCACAAACTTTTATTTAGCTTGTGAGTAAACTGATGTCTGGAGTTTACACATCGATAAATTCTTCAAAAAGAATGTTTAATCCTATAGTAATTCATTCACAATCTTACATGTATCTGCTTTGTACATCGTATTTTACTGGTTATATATATATTCACCAAAAACGGCAATATTTAATGAAAAACAAGAACCACAAAGAACACACGAAGAACATTTATATAGTGTATGTACACACGCAAACACAGATCTCTCTCTCTCTCTCTCTCTCTCTCTCTCTCTCTCTCTCGCTCTCTCTCTCTCTCTCTCACACACACACACACACACACACACAGCAACACATACCTCCTCCCTCCGTCTCTCTCACAAACATCTTATCTTTCTCATACACAGTCACACACGCTCTCAACCTCCGTCGCATATTCACTTTCTCACACGCACTCTCTCTATCTCTCAAACACACGCATGTGCGCGCGCATTCACCCCCAGACTAGATATAGCACACCCTCGCCTTCTCGCACTCTTCCACATCATTGTCATTTCCATCACTGTCTGAACCGTCAATGACGTCATGGATGTCCGATGCGTCTTCAAGTGATGTTGTCCAGTTCCTTACCCCCTTCAGTGACTCCTGATGCCGTCCAAAAGATAAATACCATATAACGCTGGTGATATGGCCGCACATTCCTACAACTCTTGTGCCAGCTTTGCATTTGCAATACCAACCATCAATATCTCCCTCGGTGTAAGTGATCCAACATTTGTACTGTTTAGCTGACATATGGCGACTTTGGATCTTGGCGCACACCATTCCTTGAATTTCGTCACTTATAAGGATTTCAAATCCACCGTCTACGTCCATGTGCTCATGAGTGTAGGACTTAGCCATGCGAAGTTGGTACACTCCCAGAGTTAGCTGACGCAATTCAGTGTTGTTGTACTTTGGAAATTCTGGAGTAACATTCTCTGAATCTACTTTTGTCCAATTAAACCCTCGTCTGTCAAGCCCTTCATTTTCCACACATTCCTGTAAAACACAGCAACATTTGACAATTCATAAGCAAAATAAAACTGAGGTTTCTTAATTTAAAAAATATATAAACATATACGTATCTTTCAGAATTTTCACACTGGATATGGTATGGATATTGATGTATGTATATATTAACCTGTAGTGTATTTAATCTCTGTGAAAGGTAAACCATTTTCGCTGCAATTTCTTGGTCCTCCTCTGATGACACGCTAAGTGGTGGTCTATACTTATTGCAAAGAGCTGCTACAATTCTCACATAATCACCGATGAATGGAATTTGCGAGTTTGGCAAGGTTTTTGCCAAATACTGCCACTGCTTAATGCGCCCATTAGCTGCTTCTACAATCCACCTGACCTGGAAAGACAAATAAAACGTTACGCATACAGTAAAACATTTTTTTATTATTTCATATACCTTGTATTTCATATCTAAAGCTGAAATGTGATTATGACATAAAGGAGCACAATCAGCTCGTATTTATTGAGAATATGAAAAGCATTAAAGTACCTTTGTCACAACTCTTGACTTGTTAGAATCAAGCGTGGGCAGCTGTTTGTCTCCTCGTATCATGAATGCTGGCATCTCCATCCTTATTCCAAGATCTTCCAGAACATCCTGAGCATCCCTAAATCCGCGATCAACAACAAACACATCGTCTTCTTGCAACCAGTTCCGAAGTTCTTCAGCATTATGGCAAATCATGTGTTTCAGGATGTTAGCATCATTATTTTTGGAGTCGGCAAGATAGGGTCCAAGGACCGATACGATGTATCCACTTGTAGTAACAACCATCATTGGTTTAATAAGGGGTCGGTGCTTATGCATACTGTAGGACCGCCACGCAAATGCGAAATTGGAACTTTTTTGAATGTAAATAGGTACTACAGAAAAAAAACATCATCATAAAAAATAATGATTTTGACCTATTATTTTAATATATACATGTTCATACAGTTATCATTTCAAGCTGAAAAAAAGCTACCTTAATGAGATCAATGATGGATGATTTGTTCAGTGTTGTGTTGTCATTGGTCCTGATTTGATGTAAAGCTTCATCATTCATTTTCTCGCTGTCTAGGTGTCGTATGCAGCATCTTGCTCCAGTTGGAATGATGATTTCTTTCTGGATAAACACAAACATCCGAACATGATGTGAAACTGTGACAAGCTTCGGTCCTGGTTTCTTGCAAACAAAGCAGTAGCCATGGCTCTGCGATGATGATGGGATAGACAAGGGAATAGTCGGAGGACTTGAAAATGGAGACTTTGTGCGCTTCTGTTTTGGAGACTGAAATGTGGGATCTTTTTTTTCGTCTTCGGTGGCTGGTCTAAGAAGCATAGGTTGTCTTGTATTGGACTCCTTTATATTCCGACACTTATGTCGACATTTGTTGCAAATACGGTCTGTTTCTTCCACATCTAAAGAAAAGTGTTTCCTTAATGTGGACAGAAACAAACCAACGGGACGTCGTTCGTCTGGAGTGGTCTTTTTGTTACATAAACAACATCTATATTGCCTTCCATCCATCCTTTAAAACAAACAAGTACACTAGTACAATTATAATACTTCATAGACTTGCACTTTTTATATAAAATATATTTTTATATAAAATTTATATAAAATCCGGCCGGGGGGGGGGGGGGGGGGGGGGGGGGGGGGGGGGGGGCAAATGCTTCATAGATACAGATTAAAGAGACCTTTTAAAAGTGTCTTTAAAAGATGATCTATATTTGTAATTATTGCATGTAATGGTTACAAAACTATTTCGTTGTTTGGGGAATATACGTCACTGATTTAAGCTTAAGTGCATGTAGGTAAACATATTGCCGTCTGCTGTTCATCGTACCAAGGAAGTTTCACGTTATCAAGTAAAGTATGCACGCATGGTGAAATATAATGCTTTAAAAGTTTCACCATCAATATTGTTTATATAAAGAATCATTGATCATTATATAAATTACTTCAATGCGACTTACCTGGTATTTAATGAGAATTCTCACGAAGCATCTGTTGCTCCTAGGTATACCCCATTCTGTTTACACTAACCATAACGACCAAAATGGCATCCGGTACATACGATTGGCTTTAACTTATCCGGAATTTATTATCATTATTTCAATAAATGACAATAGATAATAATTAACACTAACAAATATTATTTTGGAATCAATTTAATACCCAAATAATTCTTATATCCTCTTCCGTTGCTAAGATGTCTGCATTGATTACCGCAAATCACGTCACGATGGCGATTTTGTAAACATCTTTAAAGTGATATTTTAACCCTTCTTCCATCGTCGCCCGGAATGAAACTGAGAGGAATTGTCAAATTTCTCCGAAATTTTTAATTCATATAAAAATTGTCCCGGGCGACGGGGGAAGAGGTGTTCAATTTCACTGATTTATCTATACAAAACCTATGAAAAATCCATAAATTGCTTCATAACCCTTACTTTGTTTGATTGTGTACTACGCATGCGCATACATGAGTTGATTTTAATATGCTTTTAAGAATAGATACGGAGTGCTCTTTCAGAAAATAGACAAAAAAATATCAGGGACGCGAATTTAATTTTCCCCATAATCGCCGGGCAGAATTAGGCTTAAACCGTACCTACTTCTTTGTAAGTAAAACTTTGATCCCCTATTTTCGCCTCATCTTACCCCTGGGGGCCATGATTTTAATAAACTTGAATGTGCACTCTGTCATGTAAATTTCAACTTTCCTGGCCCCATAGTTTTTGAGAAGAAGATTTTCCCTATATATTTGTATGTAAAACTTTAATCTCCTATTGTGGCCCCATCCTATCCTCAGGGGACATGATTTTAACAAACTTCAATTTGCACTATGTTAGGATACTTTCATGTAAATTTCCACTTTCTTGGCCAAGTAGTTTTTGAGAAGATTTTTAAAGATTTTCCCTATATATTTCTATGTAAAACTTTGATCCCCCCTTGTGGCCCCATCCTGCCCTCGGGGGGCCATGATTTTTACAAACTTGAATCTGCATTATGTCAGGAAGCTTTCATGTAAATTTCAACTTTCTTGGCCCAGTAGTTTTTAAAAAGATTTTCCCTATATATTTGTATGCAAAATTTTGATCCCCCCTTGTGGCGCCATCCTATCCCCGGGGTTAAAATTAATTCAGTTAAAATGTAATTTTTTTGTGAACATAGGAAACAGAGCTTTGGACAGAAAATTTACTATCACTTATGTGTTCTGAAAAGATAAATCTATGGTATATATGAAGTTTGTGTAAACCTCATGCTCTTGATGTTTATTAGAGGAAAAACTACATAAAAAATGTCATCAAATATGTCAAAATACCAAAGATGGCAACTAAACATTATATCTATGATGTTATAATTTCGGTTCTATATCATTTATGATGTTATAATTACCATTCTATATTATTTATGATGTTATAATTCCGGTTCTATATTATTTATGATGTTATAATTCCGGTTCTACTAAACATTATTTATGATGTTATAATTCCGGTTCTACTAAATATTATTTATGATGTTATAATTCCAGTTCTATGATGTTATAATTTTGGTTCTATATTATTTATGATATTATAATTCCGGTTCTACTAAACATTATTTATGATGTTATAATTCCAGTTCTACATTATTCATGATGTTATAATTCCGGTTCTATATTATTTATGATGTTATAATTCCGGTTCTACATAATTTAGGATTTAAAATTCCGGTAATTTTTGGTAAAATCAAGCACAACAACTGAGCTGCATCAGGTTCTTGCACAAAACTAACTTAATTTTGAAACAACATCAAGTCTTGAATGTCCATTTTGATGGGCAAAAAGAGCCTTCATTATATACATGTATGGTTCTTTACCAATAATTGCAAGACTTTCTGGCAGTTTCTGCCAATCTGAAGAATGAAAGCCTTTCATTAAATCTGTACAATTAAGCTGCATGCAAAAACAAGCACATGCAGATTAAGGGACATGCAAGATCACCTAAAGTTACACATGCATCAGTACAGTCTATACTGGTTATCAATCTTCATCAACGTACTTGTTTAAAATTGTCCCCATCAATGTCTCCATTCTCTGTAATGATTGGAAATAGTGATCTCCTCTTATCAGTGGACATGATCTGGGTGATGTCTCTATATCGTTCCTCAACACACCTGCTACTACACTGAAGTGATGAAAACTTCCATTGCTCTTCATACCTGTTATTAAAAAACACATATTATTGTAAAAACTCAAGGTTCTCAATTCTATTATAAAATTTTTCCAATATTTCACTAAGCTTTCCAATAACTCTCCATTGAAAGCTAGATCTTTCCCAAGAAGTCATTGTGTTTTATTGTGTGAATGCTACACAAATCTAAACACATCAGCAGAGCAGTAATCTACATGCCAAGTGTTGTGTGAATGCTACACAAATCTAAACACATCAGCAGAGCAGTAATCTACATGCCAAGTGGATTGGGGCAATGTAAAACTGAACATTCCATCAAAGCAAAAATCTTACATATTAACATACCAAGAGGCCCATGCATATTAATCTTAACTGCCATAATTATATCTTACATTTTCTGTTTTAACAATTTTATTTTAACATTTTTGTTTTTTAGTTTATAATTCTAATTCTACAATTTGTTTTGACAATTTTATTTCAACATTTTTTTTCTTCTATAGTTTTGTTTTAACAATCTTGTTTAACAATTTTTCAAATTTTCTTCAAGTTTTTCACACTGCTGCGGTGGTCTAGAGGTAGAGCGGAAGGTCAGAGTTTGAATCTTGGCCACGACAGACCTAAGTCGTTAAAACAGGTAGCGACAATTCCATCGCCAAACGCTCAGCATGAAGTGTGAATGCCATGGGTCCTCAGAGATGACCTTAAAACCGGATGTCCTGTGTCACAGTAGGTGTGGCACACTAAAGAACCCTCACTGCTCACTGTTCAATGTCCATAAGCGCCAAGCATAGGCCTAAATTTGAAGTCCTCCGGTTTTGGTGACATCTCCATGTGAATGAAAATCCTTCAGAGGGACGTTAAACAAGATTCAATCAAACAATCAATCAATTGCCTTAGTAATAGTGAAAACGAAATTATTTGTTTACTATCATACAAGCTTTTATCACACATAATGGTCGTTTTGATTAATTAGTAGGTCTATATATCATTACAGGTGACTCTCGATAACTCGAAGTTCAAAGGACCTTGATAAAACTTCAAGAGATCGAGAGTCCGAGAGATCAAAATTCGGAAATTGAAGGTCCGCCGGTATGGTTCAGATTTTACAGTAACCGGAAATGTACCAACAAGATCATATGATATCATTTTGACATGTTTTCCTTCGTCAGGTGCTTTGATATCAAAATAAAAAACCTTATTTTGCATTAATAAAAACATTTCAAACTTTATGTATTTATTTGTTCTTTAATCATGCTTAGATAGGCATACAAAACCAAGTTCCGATGACGCTTTACTATCGCAAACTAAACAGCTGAGCACAATGTTGTCGCTTTACCCAAAACAAAAATTCTAACGAATAAGTAAAACGATGTTTTAGAGTAACTTTACACAAAGAACAAATTCGAGAAATTTAAGTCTGTAGATCTTTAAATTATGTATAAAATTTACTCTCTCGTCACAGCAAAACAAACTACAGATTTTATTCATAGCTGGATTATATATAATTTTAATCATCCTGACTCAAAACCCCAGTGCAAGGTGTAAACTGACCAATTAGCCAATTATATACTCAAGTGTGTCACCTCCACTAAGAAGCACCAGTGATGTTTCAACTATGTAAACACCTAATTACCCCTCCAGCATTCAACAAAATCCAGGTAAGGCCACAGTGGAAATTATTACACGCTTGAGTAACGGTGGATATACGCTACCACCACTTCGAGAGATCAAGAGTGAAAAACAATATAGTTTTACGGGACCCAACTTCACTTCGAGAGATCGAACGTTCGAGAGACCGATAGTAAATTTGCTTTGTTACATAGAAAAAAAAATCGGGACCATGATTTCACTTCGAGAGACCGAGAATTTCGAGAGATCGAAGTTCGAGCCATCCCGAGTCATCTGTACTTTGTTTTTCTGTAAGCGATTAACACGTACTAGATAATATTTATATTTACTATGACTGTTTTACAATGCATACCAAGATAGATTGTTATATATACATGTATATGGGAGAGAGCGTTCTAAGTTTCAAGAACTTGTGCTCAATCCCTTTATAAATTTGTAAATTCAGTTACAATAAATTATGTTCAAACCAAACCAAAGTCAATCAAGTTTTCAATTCTATATTCTTGTTTTAAGGGGCAAGATCAAAAGATTGATGTTGGATAAAAATCTAAATTCAAAAAGTTAGGGGTAAAAACTCCTGTAAGTTTCTGTCATCCAACATCGATTACACTTATGTGGAAAAAGGAAAAAGACAAGTGACTGTTAAAAACCACATACATGTACAAATGTTACATTTTAATGAACATCTAATAATTTTAATGTACACTTTCATTTGTGAATACATAGTAAAAATAGGGCACCGCTAAACCGGTACATAATACGCCCGCATACATTATTGTGATCTTTCTTTGTACCAAGTTTCATCAAAACCCCCTGAAGGGTTTAGGAGGAGTTGTGAAGACAAAGTATTTTGAATAGAAAAAATTAAGTCCAAGGGCCACAACTCCTTTGAAAAACATTGGACAGCATTCCCCTTGCGATATGCACAGTTCCACATTATGATATTTTTTGTTCCATGTTTCATCAAAATCCCCCAGAGGGTTTAGAAGGACTTGCGAAGACAAAAGTTAAAGGGACAGATGGACAACAGCAGTATAGCATAATATGCCCACATTTTTATGTGGGCGTATAAAAAAGGTATACAGAGTGCTATTTATACTCATGTTTTTACTTAAGTTTCAACATTCATCATATTTAGTTTTAAGGGGGGTGGGGGTCTTGGTGAAAACTATGTAAATTCAGTTCTTTGTCAGACACTGAACATTTGATCTCGTTCCTAACAATTTCGTAAATTCAGTTCTTTGTCAGACACTGAACATTTGATCTCGTTCCTAACAATTTCGTTTTAACATTTTCGTTTCTGTTGAATAATTTCTATTCTTGTTTTCTAATCCTATTTCAATATCTTAAAAGTTATTCTGATGTGGTAACCCATATGGTAATTTTACAATCGACAAGGGGTGATTAAATCCCCACACAGAAGGTGCTGTAAACTGGCATGTAGATACAATTTGGCACATAAACATGGAGAACAATGAACGGATACCTTATCCAAAGGCAATGAGTCAGAGCAACATATGCCATATCAGTACAAAGAACAGGCCAGTGATGAGAAACCATAAAGGAGATCAGTACAAAGAACAGGCCAGTGATGAGAAACCCTAAAGGAGATATCAATCATATCAGTACAAAGAACAGGCCAGTGATGAGAAACCCTAAAGGAGATAACAATTTTTTGCACTTTTTGTTTGCGTACCCTTTTTTATTTATCATATTTTTTACTTTCTTTTGGGTTGGTTTCCCCTTTTCAGGAATTGTTTCCAACCTGTAAAAAGCTGTATAATGGTGGTGCCATGCTATCATGCAATTAACAATCTGTAAAAATCCGTTCTACACATTTTGATGGTGGTATGCGGGGGTGGCGATATAACGAGCGGCGATATACTGAGGTAACACTGTACAGTAAAACACACTTATAACAAACACACTTATAATGAATTCACACTTATAATGAATTCACACTTATAACAAACACGCTTATAATGAATTCACACTTATAATAAATTCACGCTAATAATTAATTCACACTTATAATGAATTCACACTTATAATAAATTCACACTTATAATGAATTCACACTAATAATAAATTCACACTTATAATAAATTCACACTTATAATAAATTCACACTTATAATGAATTCACACTTATAATAAATTCACACTTATAACAAACACACTAATAATGAATTCACACTTATAATAAATTCACGCTAATAATGAATTCACACTTATAATGAATTCACGCTTATAATGAATTTACGCTAATAATGAATTCACACTTATAATGAATTCACACTAATAATGAATTCACACTTATAATGAATTCACACTTATAATGAATTCACGTTTATAATGAATTCACACTTATAATGAATTCACACTTATAATAAATTCACACTTATAATGAATTCACACTTATAATGAATTCACACTTATAATAAATTCACACTTATAACAAACACACTAATAATGAATTCACACTTATAATAAATTCACGCTAATAATGAATTCACACTTATAATGAATTCACGCTTATAATGAATTTACGCTAATAATGAATTCACACTTATAATGAATTCACACTAATAATGAATTCACACTTATAATGAATTCACACTTATAATGAATTCACGTTTATAATGAATTCACACTTATAATGAATTCACACTTATAATAAATTCACACTTATAATAAATTCACACTTATAACAAACACACTTATAATAAATTCACACTTATAATAAATTCACGCTAATAATTAATTCACACTTATAATGAATTCACACTTATAATGAATTCACACTTATAATGAATTCACACTTTCACGCTTATAATGAATTCACGCTTATAATGAATTCACACTTATAATGAATTATTTACGCTTATAATGAATTCACGCTTATAATGAATTCACGCTAATAATGAATTCACACTTATAATAAATTCACACTTATAATGAATTTACGCTAATAATGAATTCACACTTCTTACAAAGTGATAATTATTCCCTACAAGAGGAAAATACAGAGAAAACTTCATCAGAATCCCAGGCCCAGGAGCCATGAATTTCACAATATTTGTAAAGTTTTCTCTATGCATTCAATTTGTTCAAATGTTAACACATAATGAATGAATGTACAAAAAAGATAAAAAACAGATTGCAATAGGTCACATGACCCCGTTAGCCTCAGAAGAAGAATGACACAAACAGTTAATGGTTGCATACTTATGAAAAAAGCCTATTCAATTTAATTAAAACAACATTTCTTGCTTCCAACTGAATTTTCAGCAAACCAATTTAACTGTTTTTGCTCTACAAATTGTAACACCAATCTCTGAGTATTTTTCTGGTATGAGATCTGATACATGTTAAAGTATCATTAGACCTAATGTAACAATATAATTCATTGAGATGTTGACATCAAATTCTGTACCTGCAACTCTGTGACGTCTTACTCAGTAGTTGATGTGCAGATGCAGCATGTCTAATGGCTCTCAGAATCATGGCGGTTAAAATACACATGGAGCGAGCCATGCGGTAATCTTCATCACGGGTCACCGAATCTTCATCAACAAACTCGGGATTTATTTCTGGAAATGGAATTGCAATCTAATGATGCATGGAACTGAAATATATTGGAGTTAGTGTATCTATTAATCCTACATGTATGGCTACTCAACTTTAATATCTTACAGTATATGGTACCTGGGGTTAAAAAACTAAAGGAAGTAACAGGGAATAGTTGGAATATATCCAGTCGTTGATTTACAAGTGACATAAATGTTTCCCAATGGTGTGTGCGATTTCAGAGATGCTTAAGAAGTAGAAGACCACTATCATGGAATGAAAATACCAAACCTCATATTCAGGATGTTATTTTAAGAGAAAGAGTAGGCACGTCTATTTGTAATGTTGGCAAATCTTTCGTCTTCAATATCCTCATCAAGGACAGGAAATGGTATCATAGTGTATCTGATGGCTGAGGAGACATGAGAAGAGTGTACTGGGTACTGTGTGCAAGTGACAAAGAATAAGAAATAAAGCTCACCTATAATAGCAACATTACAGGAATGTTAATCTGGCTTGACGTCGGGCTGGGCCATACAGCTTGTACTTATTTATAAAGTATTTAAGCTAGTAACGAATGTAGGACAGAAAGTCACAGGACAAAAAGGCACAGACAAAATGACCATGGACAAAAAGTCCCATAACTACAGTAAAATTTGTAGAATCAAAATTGAGGTGGAATACGATAAATTACATATTGTGACACACAATCTCACAAATTTTAAGTTTGAACAAAATTCGTTAATTGGTCTCTGAGGTATTGCGTCCACAGAGTGTTCCAATTGTGCAGAATTAACATAAACTCAAATAATTGAAGATATCTTCAATTATTTGAAGATATTATCAATTCATTTGATGCACGCAACAATTTAATTAAAGATCTCTTCAAATAATTAATGATACCTTCAATTCTGAATTATTGCGTGCATTAATTGAATTGATGATAGCATTAATGCTTCAGCTGAAATGATGCGCACTTTAATTGAATTAATGATCTCTTCAAATGAATTAATGATATAAACAATTGAATTGATGCGCACTACAATTCAATTGAAGAAAGCAATAATTGATATAATGCGCGCATTAAATCAATTGATGAGAGCAATAATTGAATTGATGCGCCCATTAATTCATTTGATGAGAGCAATAATTGATTTAATGCACGCATTAATTCAATTATTGCTCTCTTCAATTGAATTAATGATATCTTTAATTCATTTGAAGACAGCAATAATTCTTTTAGAGAGAGCAACTATATAATTAAAGATATCTTCAGTTCAACATATCCACAATTGAATTAATGGCCTCTTTAATTGAATTGTTGCTCTCTTTAAATGAATTGATGTGCACATTAATTCCTTATACAAAAGCATTGTAAATAATTAAAGATATCTTCAATTGAATTAAAGAGATCATCAAATTATTTATACCGAGCTCTAAATTAATTATTGCGAGCAATATTTCTACGAAATTGATGCTCTCATCAATTGAATTGAAGAGAGCAATAACTGAATTAATGCACGTATCAAATCTATTATTGCTCTCATTAATTCAAATGATGCTCTCATCAATTGAATTGAAGAGAACAATAATTGAATTAATGCGCGCATTAAATCAATTATTGCTCTCATTAATTCAATTGATGCGCGCATTAATTCAATTGATGAGAGCAATAATTGAATTGAAGCATGCATTAATTCATTTGATGAGAGCAATAATTGATTTAATGCGTGCATTAATTCAATTAAAGAGAGCAATAATTGAATTGATGATATCTTCAAATAATTAAAGATATCTTCAATTATTTGAGTTAACGTTAATTTGGCGCTCTATAAAAAAAACCCCGATAAAGTCCCAGAACTCCCACAAAAGGACGACAGGATATGATCTATAGTACATATGGTGACTTACATTCCTGCAGAATTTGAACTAAATCAGAGCAGCAGTGTCCGAGCAGGTGTGTCCACAAAGTGGTCCTTAAGTGTAGCATGTATAAATTCAACTAAGTCCCATAACTCCTGTCAAATCAAAATGGCGGTGCAATACGATCAACTACATATGGTGACTAACAATCCTACAGATTTTTAACAAATCTGTTGAGCAGTTTCTGAGGAGTTGTGTCCACAAAGTGTTCCTATAGTGTAGCATGTACAGTGTACACTATACAATTCAACAAAGTTCCATAACTCCGGTACAATTGGCCCAATCAAAATGGTGGTGCAACATGATCAAATACATATGGTGACTAACAATCCTACAAAATTTGAACAAAATCTGTTGAGCAGTTTCAGAGAAGTTGTGTCCACAAATTCAAGTAGGATGGACAGAAGGACACACAGATACCGATATTTCTATGTCCTATGGCAGGGGACGAAAATTTTGAGTACATATGCTAAGGACAAGTAAATAAGTTGGCAGCACTGGCACTGTGCCAAACCATGATACAGGTGGGTTGTTTGTCAATTGCCAAAACACTGAAAATAACAGATGTAAATTTTCCTTGATCTAAAACTATGGTTGTTGTTTTAAGCAAACAATTAACAAAATCAAAAGGTAACAGTAAATTTGCTTAAAATATTTTTTCATGTGACTTATCACATTAACTCAAAAGAAACAAACTTTGAACTTTTCTGCCAATCAAAAAATGAAATGACCATTTAATAATCTCCCAGTTTGTTATGTGTACAATTGAGAAATGTCTTTCAGTTTTTGAAAGCACATGATATATATAGCTCAAGCTTCTACACCCTGGTGTATGGAATAGAGAGCTCCATGCTTCTACACCCTGGTGTATGGAATAGATTGCTCCATGATTCTTTGCCCTGGTGTATGGAATAGAGAGCTCCATGCTTCTACACCCTGGTGTATTGAATAGAGAGCTCCATGCTTCTACACCCTGGTGTATTGAATGGAGTGCTCCATGCTTCTACACCCTGGTGTATTGAATAGAGAGCTCCATGCTTCTACAACCTGGTGTATTGAATGGAGTGCTCCATGCTTCTACACCCTGGTGTATTGAATAGAGAGCTCCATGCTTCTACACCCTGGTGTATTGAATGGAGTGTTCCATGCTTCTACACCCTGGTGTATTATACATTTATTGCATGATAGTGAGGGAGATATGAAGATTTATTCACCCAAGAAAAATCATATTCCCCAAGGGCAACGCCCGAGGGGAATATGATTTTTCTTGGGTGAATAAATCTTCATATCTCCCGAACATTCATGCAATAAATTGTTTATTATACCAAAACAAAGCAAGACTACAAAAGTACGCTTGAAATTGGAGTCCGCTCATCTACATTGTATGTAGCTGGGATCGTCCTAACGGTAACACCGCGCCGTCAACGTATTACGGTAGAAGGTACAAACAACGAAATACAGTGATATGATAACCAGTTTTTGTATTTCCATTCTCCTTGAGTGCTGATTTACTTGCTTGTTTTTGTATCAACCAAAACCAAAACCATGCGATTCAACTGTGTATCAGAGACCCGCATATTTTGTGTCTTACGAACTATGAAAGTAGAATGACTCGGACTTATTGTGACGTCACAATACACTTCATCTACCTTGACGTTAAATTTATGGAAAATGCACGAGGCTGCCCAAGGGGTAAATATGATAGGGAAATATGATGTCTGAGAGGGAGATATGAAGTTTTGTCCTCCCTGGCACGTGACCGTCTAGACCAACCAGATTACGCGTTGCATGGCATTCTCATACTGAGGTATAATAATAAATGAAGTGCTCCATGAAATATGGCAGTGTGAAGAGGCTCGTGTACATCATCTTATATACAGTCAAAATCTGAAAGACCTTTCTTACAGTTACAGTTTAATTATTTCAATAGCATTTTGATAATGAACATGCATCATACTCTTTAGGTTAAGAGTATTCACACACAATAATTAGCCTATTTCAAGATATTAAGCATCAATTTCAGTTAGTAAGAATGTGAAAAGGAAAACATTTGAGTGAATGGAAATATCATGTTATAATTGCATGTTCAGCTGATGTTGATGTAAGCATATAAACAATGAAGTCTGGTTTTGTTACCACTTTTAGGGAAGATGATGGCTACCAACATTGTAGAAAAATTTGCATGACAAGCTTATGCGCATGAATTTTGTTAAAATGTGGACGTCTGTCATATCCTCAGTAACAACAAAACCACATTTCCTTGTTTAAGTGAACTCAGTGGATGATGAATATAAGTACAATTTATCTAAGAAATGAACAGCACTTTTGAGCTGTTCATGGTCAGTATGAATGGATTTGGATTTGCGGCAAATTTTGTGAATCGCACTAGCGATTCACAGAGAATTTGCCTCAAATCCAAATCCATTCATATTGACCATGAACAGCTCTAAAGTGTTGTTCATTTCTTATATTCATATTCATTTACTAAATCACCGTTTGTTTACATTGCTTCTATTGTGTTGCATAAAAAACTCCTAGCCTCTGTCACAGTTGTATTGTACGTCAACACATAGACATGACGTCACACTTCGTCTCGCCCTGCCTTTTATCAACAATGCACGGTGCACTGTATTTTGGAGGTAGGAGACCACAATATTGGGATGATAATCCAAGTAAGTTCACAATCTTAATCCAAGGTGTGACTTGCGAGATCTTTGTAACACATGTTGTATTTTTTCAAATAATTATGCTCTCTCTTTAGCTTTAAGCTAGTTCATAATCTGTTCATAGTCAATATGAACGGATTGTGTCGCATGCTGAAATTGGTTAGTACATAGAGGAAAATGCGATTTGTAATATAAATATTTTGAGTTGTACAAAATTTTACAATACCATTGATAATGGATAGTGTTGAGTCAACCGATGTTCGAGTGGAGAGCAAGGTGCCTTCTTTGAGGGGTAAAACCACTATAGGATCATCTGCTGATGTCACAGGATAAGACCTCACAGGGTCCTCCTCTGAAACCGATTCTCTGAGCTCACGATTGTGAAGAACAAAGTATGGTGATTTTATTTGTGTGTGCATCTGCTCTTGGGCACATTTCTGCAAGTCGGAGAATCTGTAATACAGCAAATATACGTGTTACATACATGCTACATAAAGTATAGATTTCTATTCTAATAAGCGAATCCTCTATCCTTATTGCATGTTTGTGGGGACTTATTAAGTAGATGAAAAATTGCATACTTGTTATCTGGGTCCATGTAGATGAGATAGAGATGTGAATCTACTACAGAAAACAGATGAAGTATATGTTTCTCAAGAAGATCATCTGCAGCCCAAAAAAAGCCATCAAACGTCCACATTTTGTGTGCCTGGCATTCCAAAAGACGAACTAAAAACTCTGTCAGTGTATCCCTGAGATATCTGTCAAAAATGTAATGAGGTAATATATCAATGAATTACATGGGTATAAATGTAACGGGAAAAGATATCATGAATTACGTGGGTATAAATGTAATGGGATGAGATATCATGAATTACGTGGGTATAAATGTAACGGGATAAGATATCATGAATTACGTGGGTATAAATGTAACGGGAAAAGATATCATGAATTACGTGGGTATAAATGTAACGGGAAAAGATATCATGAATTACGTGGGTATAAATGTAACGGGATAAGATATCATGAATTACGTGGATTACGTCTGATACCTATTTTACAGAAGACTTCACTCACTTTGAAAGCATGCAAGTTTTGGGTAATTCCTTGGACCAAATAATAGAACCCGATGCAGACGTCTGCTCACCAGATATCACTCCAGTATCTTTCTTTGAGATCATCTGAAACCTGTAAGTGAACAATTCTTATCTCCCTTCAGTGAAACAAAACTCATTTTTCCTGATTACTTACATAAATAATCTGTAGAAAAGTAGAATGCTTGCTGCAGCTGTATATAGCTAAATACGGTGAGTTTATTTACATGTTGTGGTAACACTCACATGGTGTTTTTATCCCCACGTCCATGGTAGGGTTGGAAGGGGACCTTCCCAGTGGCGGCATGATACAAGGTAGCCCCTAGACTCCACAGATCTACAGAGATGTCAAATTCTCGTGGACGATAGCGATCGATGAAAGCGGCTTTGAAAATGTGGGGATGCTGAAAATTTGAAAAGAAACGAGCCATATGTAGAAATTGCGGTTCAAGTAATCTTAATTGTACTTTCAAAAACTATGAATTTGCTTTAAATTTGTGATCAAAATATTAATACAACATTGCAAAAAAGATCATAACATCAGTTTTATAATGTTAATCCTTATATTTCACAAGACTTCATTTCCACAATCTTGTATATAAAAGATAGATCACATTTTCATGGATGTTGCAGGACAACATCCTCAGGTTGAGAAGCCGACGCGTTAGTCGAGACTTTTATATTTCAAATAACATTTCAAGATCGAGGAGGTTATTCTGAATCATCCACGAAAAGAAGAACTTTATTTCTATTCTACTACGGCTCAGAAATATACACTTGATCATTTACCTATACAGCAATGAATTAGGTAACAGTGACATTTAGACAGTTTCCAAAATGGATTAGGCCAAAGTCTACATGTTTTTTTACTGACAAAAAAGGTTAGATGATCAGGTATACTAGATCTATTTTGAAAACTATTTCAAGTATTTAGTTTGATGTGGACGGATTATATCAACTGCTTTGAAAAACTATACATAAGTGGAAGAGGGTTAACTTGTCTGTGCATCGCCATGTTTATTTATGTGTATCAATCTTCGAATGCAGACAATTGATTTATACAGAATGACAAATATTTTTCAGTCATTTATAAATTAGTTTTGCTGCATGTATTGATTAATTTTTATGATTATAAAGTGAATTATCAGTCAATTTATTGTTGTATTGGCAAAACACCAAGTGCAAGCAAGATGTGTATCAATTTTCTCATAATCAGTTATTAAAATAAATATAAAGGTATATCCCAGAAAAATGACCGCGACATTCCTTTGACCTTTGCAATAACCATGGTAGAATGTTGGATTTATTAGCAAGACATTATTTTATGAGCAATTAAATCTTTCATCACTGTTTACACATACAAAATTCTTCACAAGAACCCAATTTTTGCTTTTAGGCAACTTCATGAACTTAAGCAAAACCTTGATATCATTGTGATGGCAAGTATCTCAAAAGGGCCCTGCTTCATGGCATTCTTTGTTTAGCTAATTCAAGGTCTATAACTCTTTAGGATGGAGCCACAATTGGGGATCAAATATTTATATAGGAATATATAGGGAAACATCTTTAAAAATATTCTTCTTAGATTGGCAGGGCTATGATTAGTCATATTAATATGCCAAGCATCTTCTGAATCAGAATGTGCAAGTTGTTCAATTCAGGGGCCCCAGAGGTAAAGTAATTGAAGTTTGATATGGGAATACATATATACAGGAAATTAATTAAAACAAATTCTTTTCAAGATAAGCAGGGCAATACTAAATCATATTCAAATGATCCTAGGTAATTATGTGGATTCAACATTTTTTACTCCCCAACCCCTGTCCAGTAAGGGGTACATATTGTGGGTTTTTTCCTGTCTGTCTGAAACTTGTACCTTGCTCATAATTTTTGAATATGCTCTCATATTTCATGAAAGGTGAAGATAATGAACATTGATCAATCTCATAACTCCTATAAAGGTGAAGATAATGAACAGTGATCAATCTCGTAACTCCTATGAGGAATACAAAATGGACAGTTGGGCAAACACGGACCCCTGGACACACCAGAAGTGGGATCAGGTGCCTAGGAGGAGTAAGCATCCCTGTCATTCGATCACACCAGCTGTGAGCCTAGATAGTGCAGGTGATAATGAAGTATTGCTACATAAATATGAGAAGTTGACAATGGAGAAGTTGAAATCATCCCATTTGTCATAAAGTTGAGTTGTTAGTTTGCTGTTAATATTTATTTTCAATAAAATATCTAAGTATGAGGTAGATGTATGTTCCTTGTGACAAGACCTTTATTTTGGTACCAAAGGTTTTGACCTTGTGAACTTGACCTTTGAGTTTTACCTATGTTTGTTTTAGTTTTAGCTACTTTAGATATCTCCTGAACTATCTAAGGTAAGGCTTTCATATTTAGTATATAGATTCTTTACGGCAAAAAATTTTCATTTGATGCCATGATGTTTAACCTTCTGACCGTAAAGTTTGACCCAATTAAATTTCAAAACTTTAACAGAACTTTAACATTGCTCATAACTTTTATGATTGCTAAATCTTTCATATTTCATGTATGCATTCCTTGTGACAATACCTTTCTTTTTGGAACCAAAGTTTTTGACCTTGTAACCTTGACCTTGGATTTTGACCTATTTTTAAGAAATGTTAACCTAGGCAATATCTGCTAAACTGTTTCTGGAAGGGCTTTCATATTTTGTATATATAGATTCCTAATCCTTATGGCAAGACCTTACATTTCATACCATTATTTTTTTTAATGTTGTAACCTTGTATCATGGTTATGTTGTGACCCTATGGAGCTAGGTTGGTATCACAATATGGGGTCAAAAATTTTCAGGGAAATAAAAATTAAAAACATTGCTTAACAAGAGGCCCATGGGCCACATCGCTCACCTGAGTCACCTTGGCCCATAACTAAAGACTTTCCATATACATTTGCATGTAAAACCTTAGTCCCTATTATGGCCCCAACCTACCCCTGGAGGCCATGATTTTTGCAAACTTGAACTTACACTATGTCAGAAAGCTTTCATGTAAATGTCAACTTCTTTGGCCCAATGGTTCTTGAGAAGAAGATTTTTAAAGATTTTTCCTATATTTGTATGTAAAACTTTGATCCCCTATTGTGGCCCCATCCTATCCCCGGGGGCCATGATTTGATCAAACTTGAATCTGCACTATGTCAGAAAGCTTTCATGTAAATATCAGCTTTTCTGGCTCAGTGGTTCTTGAGAAGAAGATTTTTAAAGATTTTCCCTATATATTTGTATGTAAAACATTGATCCCCCCTTGTGGCCCCATCCTACTCCCGGGGGCCATGATTTGAATAAACTTGAATCTACACTATGTCAGAGAGCTTTCATGTAAATATCAGCTTTTCTGGCTCAGTGGTTCTTGAGAAGAAGATTTTTAAAGATTTTCCCTATATATTTGTATGTAAAACTTTGATTCCCTATTGTGGCCCCATCCTACCCCTGGGGGCCATGATTTGAACAAACTTGAATCTGCACTATGTCAAAAAGCTTTCATGTAAATATCAGCTTTTCTGGTTCAGAGGTTCTTGAGAAGAAATTTTTTAAAGATTTTTCCTATATATTTGTATGTAAAACTTTGATCCCCCCTTGTGGCCCTATCCTACCCCCGGGGGCCATGATTTGAACAATTTAGAATCTGCACTACCTAATAAAGCTTATCTATAAATTTCATCTTTTCTGGCCCAGTGTTTCTTGAGAAGAAGATTTTTTAATGACCCTACTCTATTTTTACCTTTTCTTGATTATCTCCCATTGGAAGGTGGCTTGACTCTTTATTTTAACAATTTAGAATTCCCTTTATCGAAGGGTGCTTTGTGCCAACTTTGGTTGAAATTGACCCAGTGGTTTTTGAGAAGAAGTCAAAAATTTTAAAAGTTTACAGATGGACGGACGCCGGACTACGGGTGATCAGAAAAGCTCAGGTGACTCAGGTGAGCAATGTGGCCCATGGTGTTTTGTTTGTCCTGACTTAAGTGTAGTTTTATGGCTGTACAATACTTTCCACCTATCCGTGCGTTCAAATTTTGAATTGCATGGGTTTTACGAGGAATTAACATGTTGATTAATTAACCCGTTCTTTGTTTATGGCTTCATCCCACATAGTTCAGTTTTTATTGCTCCATGTAACATATGATAATTTCAATAGGTAGATGTTCTATTTTTTTAATCTCAGCCTATATAGTTTAGTTTTAGTGCTACTATGAATTTGTTTTTAGTTCATTACAAAGTAAATACTCTCTTCTCTTGAAGAAGAGACAGGTCATCCTGAAAATTTGACAATTTCATATTGTTTGTATCATTGGTCATTTTAGAGCTTTATGTATAGCCCTGGGTAAGGGTACCCATATATAGTGAATTTCTCTGTGCTTTATATTATATATTTCTTCACCTAGGGAAGTTATGTTTATTCGAGAGTTCAATGTAACCTCTGTACTTTATAAACAAGAAATGCTTGTAAAACATGTATGGGGCAAAATTGAAAAGGGTTATACACATGCATCATTTAACTGATAGTAGTTCCAAACCATTTCAAAATATTGAGTAGACAACCTTTGACCAGGTGACTTCAAAATCAATTAGGATCATCTACTCCTTAAGATGTACCAGTGTACCAAGTTTGCTGTCTGTCAAGCAAAGGGTTCTCAAGATATTGAACAGACAGTATATTCCTATGTCCAGTTTGACCCTTGATCTTTGACCATGTGACCTCAAAACAATATGGGTCATCTTCTCTGGAAGATGTACCAGTGTACCAAGTTTGTTGTCTGTCAAGGAAAGGGTTCTCAAGATATTGAGTGGACAGTATATTCTTAAGTCCAGTTTGACCCTTGACCCTGTGACTTTAAAATTGCTATAGGTCATCTTCTCCTAAAGATGTACCAGTGAATTAAATTTGATATCTGTCAAGCAAAGGGTTCTCAAGATATTGAACAGACAGTATATTCCTATGTCCAGTTTGACCCTTGATCATGTGACCTCAAAATCAATATGGGTCATCTTCTCTTGAAGATGTACCAGTGTACCAAAATTGATGTCTGTCAAGCAAAGGGTTCTTAGGATATTGAGCAGACAGTATTATGTCCAGAGTGGATTGACCCTTGACCTTTTGACCTAAAAATCAATAGGGGTTCTCTTATAACCAACCCACATAGGAATGTATGATCCTTTTAAAATGTCAAATGACTGTATCCCATTTCCATTCTCAATGACTGTGTCAAATTAATATTTTATTGATTGATTTATTAATTATTTACAATACTTATACCTAGTCTTTGCATTCTACATCAGTACTTATTTTTCATTACAGTTCTGCACTACTACTTCAGACACCTCCTGGTATGAAATATCTAAAATGACCCATCATTGGAATAAGTCAATGAACCACTTAATTTTACTGATTAGTATATTCATTCCCTGTGTTTAACGGCATCCCATGTAACTGTTAATTACCGTATATACTCGCCTATAAGTCGGATTTTTGGGAGTCAATTTTTGGTCCAAAACTCTATGTCCGACTTATAGGCGCGTCTTAAGAAGATGGGTATTTTTCTGGGCGGCCTAATGTAGTGTTTTTTAAACAACTCCGATGATTATCATTGACTACCACACAAATGATTATTGTTCACAAATATCTAGACATATTCTATTGTTTATGTATTTTAAAATTATGTATAAAGTACAAGTATTTACATATTTTTATCTAGTTAAAACTACTAATCTATCATTTATTGGTAAAATTGAATTACGAACCCGAATTAATATTGAAATATTCATATGTATACCGGCTGAAATATATTTCATAAAAGATTGAATATTGTTAACAGATAATTTAGATCATCATTCTTGACTCTTAAAAACTCTATTGTTGATACAATGAATTATACCGGAATCCCACTATAACAGTTTTCGCCAGGTGCCACTAAGTAAACAGGGTGTCAGGTACTGGTAATTAGGAGACCATAATTGCTTAGGTAAACAAGGGATCATTGTCCATAATAGATCAAGGGTTGTGTTTAAACCCCACACAGATATGGCTTGGATATTGAGTACCTCATAATTATTAATTTCTCAAAATATTTTTTGAAACATAGGTAAAAACACTAGAGCATTGACTTGAAATTGTCAACCGATTCTGACAAAAATTTGTACTGACTTATAAGTGGGTCAATGGCAAATTCCTACAAAATAACCTTAAAAAATAAAACCGACTTATAGGCGGACCGACTTATAGACGAGTATATACGGTAGTCCAATTCAGTCTTGACTCTCATTAAGAACAGATATTTTTTTTGTTGCACTGTGTAACAGGTGATAATTTCAATATGTACATGTTCTGGGGTTTCTTTCCTCAGCCTTTGTTGTTTAGTTTTAATGCTACTATGAATTTGTTTTTATTTCGTTTATTTAGTTTTTGTTTCTATGTAAATATTCTGTCATCCTGCAGAAGGGACAGGTTGTACCAAAACTTTGACATTTCATATTGTTCATATAAAATTTTTAAAATCTAATTTCTTCTATACTTTGTTTTGTATACATGTAGCCATGCATAGCACCAGAGACATATATAACAGAGATTACCAACTTTCTCAAGTTTCGTATTATTTCACGGTATTCAAAACTTTGATCCCCATTTGTAGCATAATCCTACCCTTGGAGGCCATGATTTGAACAATTTTGGATCTATATTCCTTCAGGAAGCTTCACAAAAGCCCTTTAATTGAACAATTTTGAATCCCCTTCATCCATTGATAGTTTATGGCAAGTTTGGTTGAAATTGGCCCAGTGGCTTTGGAGAAGAAGTAAAAAATGTGTAAAGTTTATGGACAAACATATGCCAGACAAAATGTGATCAGAAATGCTCACTTGAGCTTTCAGCTCAGGTGAGCTAAAATAGGTCAAGAAAGCCCAAACTCAAACTTGATCTGTAACCCATTGATATAAGTTCTTGCATAAATTTTTGATTGCAATAGCTGAAGAGATAGCAAAAACAAGACCAAACAAGAGGCCCATGGGCCACATCGCTCACCTGAGTCACCTTGGCCCATATTTAAAGATTTTCCCTACATATTTGCATGTAAAACTTTGATCCCTATTGTAGCCCCAACTTACCCCTGGGGGCCATGATTTTTACAAACTTGAATTTGCACAATGTCAGGAAGGTTTAATGTAAATGTCAACTTTCATGGCCCAGTGGATCTTGATAAGAAGATTTTTAAAGATTTACCCATTATGGAAAATTTGATCCCTTATTGTAGCCCCATCCTACCCCCGTGGACCATGATTTTAACAAACTTGAACCTTCACAATGTCAGAAAGCTTTCATGTAAATTTCTACTTTCCTGGCCCAATGGTTCTTGAGAAGATTTTTCCTATTTATTTGCACGTAAAACTTTGATCCCCTATTGTGGCCCCATCCTATCCCGGGGTTCATGATTTTTACAAACTTGAATCTGTATTATGTCAGGAAGCTTTCATGTAAATGTCAACTTCTTTGGCCCAATGGTTCTTGAGAAGAAGATTTTTAAAGATTTTCTCTATATATTTGCATGTAAAAATTTGATCCCCTATTGTGGCCCCATCCTACCCCCGAGGGCCATGATTTGAACAAACTTGAATCTACACTATGTCAGGAAGCTTTCATGTACATCTCTGCTTTTCTGGCCCAGTGGTTCTTGAGAATATTTTTCCTATATATTTGTATGTAAAACTTTGATCCCCTATTGTGGCCCCACCCTACCCTCAGGGGTCATGATTTGAACAAACTTGAATCTGCACTAAGTCAAAGAGCTTTCATGTAAATTTCAGCTCTTCAGGCCCAGTGGTTTTTGAGAAGATTTTTAAATGATCCCACCCTATTTTTGTTATTATCTCGCCTTTGAAAGGGGCATGATCCTTCATTTGAACAAACCTGAAAGCCTTTCACCCAAGGATGCTTTGTGCCAAGTTTGGTTGAAATTGGTCCAGTGGTTCTGGAGAAGATGTTGAAAATGTAAAAAGTTTACAGACAGACAGATGGACAGACGACGGACAACAGGCAATCAGAAAAGCTCACTTGAGCTTTCAGGTCAGGTGAGCTAAAAACTGTCAATGCATGGGTGCATGGATGGACACACAGACAGATCACTGGGTGGCTTCCACCTATAGGTGGGCCATAATAAAGTTTTCAAGAGCAAAAAGTGTTTTGCAGCTCTCATGCTCATTATTTTTACCAGATATTCCTCTGTTCCAACTAAAGACTGAAAAAAGTCCCCATCCTTCAAAGGTTTAGCAGTCCCAAAGTCAGACAGTTTGTAGACATAGCTACAAAAGAATTGGTACATGTATGTAAGTCTTATTCTGTATGATTTTAGTCCATAAAAATCAATGATATTAAAAAGTATCTGTAAATATTGACATGTACCTGCCATCATCTGCTACATATACCAGAATGTTGCCAGGTTTTATGTCACGGTGTGAGAATCCGTTTTGACGAAGATGTTTCATTCCAGACACTACAATTTATACAAGTTCATGCAAAGATGTAGTCTGAGTTTTGTTTTCATTTATCTTAATCAAAATTTCATAGTTTGACAAACAAAACTTCTTCATTTAATGTTCAAATGTTCAATAAATTATATCTGCAGACACCTCATAAAAGATTTTGAATGAACATTTACTAACTATATAAGCATGCTAACTAGATAATACATGTACAACTAAATAATTGATACTTAGTTAGAAGAATGCAAACCTAAATGGCGAAAAAATCTGAGAAATTCCTTGTCTTCTAGACCAAAGGCATTGCGGGGCTCTCTGAGCACCTCCAGAAGGTTCCCCTTCTCACAAAGTTCCATGACAAGAATAGGTTTTGTACTTTCCTTCTGTAAAGAGTTTCTAAATTATATTTACAACTTTTATATGTTAGATACATTTTGTAGTTTGATCAACATTTAAATTCATTATGATATACTAGTGTTGTGTGTTTCAATCTCTAAAATGATTGAACATGTGAATTTGCTCAGTAAGTTTCTTGTACACAGTTTCATCTAGTGATTAAACGATTGTTGCCGATGATCGATTGTCGGTCGTTCAGAGACCTATGATGCTACTAATCGATTACAAAATAAAAGTTGCCAACATCATTAACAAAACAAAATCCGGAAATCACTTCAACTTTGTTCAAATTTCATTTTCTGTATGTCAAACAAAATGGCGGGAGATATGAAGGACCGTAACAACAGCGACATTCAACAGTCAAATAAAAAAAGTATACCGTATCTCTATATTTGATATATTGAGATTATAAATAAATTTTATTACTTGATATATTGAAATTCTGATTTATTTACCTGTGAACAAATAAAATAAAGAAGAATTCAAATGTTGTTTCATACGTTTAATGTTTCTGTTATCTATATTGAAGGGGAAAACACTTATATATTAATGACAATTCAGATTATAATCGATTATTAATCGATTACGTGTCCGATTATTACCGATAATCGATTATGGTTTTTGGTACGATTGTCCATTACTAGCTTCATCATCCGAATTTGACTGATACACAAACTAAGTACATGATAAGTATTCGGGAGTAATTACATTGTTTTATGAACATTGATTAGGCCTATTATTAGTTAATACTATTTTCATTGTCATATTTTTCAAGTTTTGCCCCACCTTGGAGTCAGAATCTCTACCCCAGGGATCATGAAATTTATAATTTTGGTAGAGGCTTTCCTGCTCTACATCACTATGCATTTAGTTTTTCTTACACATGTGCGGTTGTAGAGAAGATTTTTTTACAAGAGGACCATGAGCCACATTGCTCACCTGAGTCACTTTGGCCCATATTTAAAGATTTTCCCTGTATATTTGCATGTAAAACTATGATCCCCTATTCTAGCCCCATCCTACCCCCAGGGACCATGGTTTTCACAAATTTGAATCTGCATTATGTCAGGAAGCTTTCATGTAAATTTCAGCTCTTCTGGCCTGGTGGTTTTTGATAAGAAGATTTTTAAATGACCTCACCCTATTTTTGTTTTTTTGTGATTATCTCGTCCCCTTTGAAGGGAGCATGACCCTTCATTTGAGTTCCCTTCACCCATAGATACTTTGTGCAAAGTTTCGTTGAAATTGGCCCATTGGTTCTGGAGAAGAAGATTTTTAAATAGGTCACCCAAGTTTACTCAGGAGATATAATTATAAAAGTTACCGTATGATTCTATTTGTTGGAATAATGTGAAACATATATCAGAACAGGTCTTTGCACTTTACGACTCTATTGCACCATAAATAAACTGAGATTGGGTTCATAATTAAAAAATTAAAAGCATTGAGTGACCCACAAAGAATCTACACTGCAAGTTTCAGCAGAGAATAACATCTTCAATATTTTTTGTTTTGATTCAATTCTCATACATACATCATACTCCAACTGGTAGAACTTGGTAATGTTGGGATGCTGAAGTTGCTTCATGGCCTCTACCTCTCTCTGAAGCTGCTGTGCAAAGCGAGGGTCGCACAATTTCAGGGCACATTCTTCTCCTGTCACCTGTCAATGTTAAGGCATCAACATTAAGTATGAATGAAAACTTTTATTTGACATACAAATTGTTCATAATTGTTGCACACTTCCCATCTTATTGGCAATTACCATACATTTATCACATTAAAGGAATGGGTGTATATACAGAGAGAATATTTATACATGGTAAAGTCTGTATCATATAGTACCCCATATCAACTGAGACTCCCGTATCAGATATTGGTTGAGGTATGATGTATTTAACTGAGACTCCAATATCAGATATTGGTTGCGATATGATGTATTTAACTGAGACTCCCGTATCAGATATTGGTTGCGATATGATGTATTTAACTGAGACTCCAATATCAGATATTGGTTGAGGTATGATGTATTTAACTTAGACTCCAATATCAGATATTGGTTGCGATATGATGTATTTAACTGAGACTCCAATATCAGATAGGTTGAGGTATGATGTATTTAACTGAGACTCCAATATCAGATAGGTTGCGATATGATGTATTTAACTGAGACTTCAATATCAGATATTGGTTGAGGTATGATGTATTTAACTTAGACTCCAATATCAGATAGGTTGAGGTATGATATATTTAACTGAGACTCCAATATCAGATAGGTTGAGGTATGATATATTTAACTGAGACTCCAATATCAGATATTGGTTGTGATATGATGTATTTAACTGAGACTTCAATATCAGATATTGGTTGCGATAGTCAGTGATTCAGATTGGCATCGGTCATCGGCAAATGGCCGATAAATATTGAAAGTGGCCAACTAAAATTCTCCAGAAAGGCCAACATGGCCTATGAAATTTTCGGTTTTCGGTCAGTACAGCCGATTGTTTTTAGTGTTTATCGGCCACAGGAAAAATTGGTTTGTCTTAAAACAAGTACTCAATCGATCGTTTGTAAAGAAGATTTTGATTGGTTTTTGAAAAACTTCCCGTCGAATCAAAACTACTTTGAGAAAAAAATAAATTGGTGCCCCTGTTGATCTTGCTTGTGTTTGCAACAATCAGCAGGGAACCAGTTTTGAAAAAAAAAATGGCTTCAAAGATGATGATCATGATTGGCAACAATCCCTATTAAACATTAGATTTTCCAGTTGCAGTAGCTCAGTGTTTCGTAACTAGGAGGCGTGACTTCGAGTCCCACTCGTGCCATGGCCACATCAAACTTAATAAGTAAACATGGTTAGTGATTGCTCCTTCGCCAAACGCTCGTCATTTACTAGATTTAGAAGTGAGAATCACGGGTCTTTCGGATGCGACCTTAAAAACGGAGGTACTATGTCGCGACAGGCGTTGGCACGTTAAAGAACTCTCACTGCTACATGTATGGCCCTGAGCGCTCAGCATTATAGGTCTAAATTTGTGATACTTCACCTACAACTGGTGACATATCAATTAGCGACGGAATGAAAAACAATCTAACAATAACAACAGCAAACAACACATTGCAACACAGGAACGACCAAAAAGAATTCCGAAACAGTTGACTTCAGTCATGATAATTAAACTGAAGAATTAAAAAATAAAAAGTCAGTTTAATTTTAAAGTTTTGAGTTTATTTTGCAGCATTGCTTCACATGTATTTAGGGCCTAAAGTTTTCATGGAGTTAGGCCAAAATGGCCGATAATTTTTGTATCATTTAGGCCCTCTTGTCCTATCAAATTGCATTCCAATCTGAATCACTGCGATATGATGTATTTAAATGAGACTCCAATATCAGATATTGGTTGAGGTACGATGTATTTAACTCAGACTCCAATATCAGATATTGGTTGAGGTACGATGTATTTAACTCAGACTCCAATATCAGATATTGGTTGAGATATGATGTATTTAATATGCAGATTTTGCCTTGTATATATGTTGTTGTTTTATCATACATATTTGAAATTAGTCTCTACAATTCAAGTATGACAATATGCATTTTCAATCATTGAACATGTTTTTTGATGTTCAGAATATCTGTTTTTCATCATTTCATCCAAGTAATACATTTTTACTGGGTTCATTGACAGATAAAAGTTGAAACAATTATGATTGCTGTTTTGAATAATATAAGATATTTGATCAAACAAAACAGCAATTCAAATAGACA
Organism: Ostrea edulis; assembly: GCF_947568905.1. Lineage (NCBI taxonomy): Eukaryota > Metazoa > Mollusca > Bivalvia > Ostreida > Ostreidae > Ostrea > Ostrea edulis. Next base: position 55,623,177 of record NC_079170.1, on the reverse strand, counting down.
TCATTAACAATAAGGAAATTGTTCCGCTTATAGCACTCAGGGCCATAGCAGTGAGAGTTCTTTAATGTGCCAATGCCTTTTGTAACAAAGGACCTCCGTTTTTAATGTCATATCGGAAAGACCTGTGATTCTCACTTCTAAATGCTTAGCGTAAGACAAAGGAGCAATCATTACCTATGTTTATGTCTGAAAAATATACAAAATATGAAGGCCCTAGCTTATATCTAGTTCAAGAGATATTTTCAAAATTGTTCCTATATATCAGCATATGTAAAACTTTGATTCCTTATTGTGGCCCCACCCTACACCCTGGGGCCATGACTTGACAAACTTGAATCTGCTCTATGTCAGGAAGATTTCATGTAAATTTGTACTTTTCTGGCCAAGTGGTTCTTGAGAAGAAGATTTTTAAAGATTTTCCCTATATATTTGCATGTAAAACTTTGTTATCATATTGTGGTCCCACCCTACCCCCATGGACCATGATTTTTAATAAACTTGAATCTGCAATATGTAAGGAAGCTTTCATGTAAATTTCAACTTTTCTGCACCAATGGTTCTTGTCAATGAGAAGATTTTTTAATGATCCTACCCTATTTTTGCCTTTTCATGATCATATACTCCTTTGAAAGGGGAATGGACCTTCATTCAAACAAACTTGAATCCCTTCACCAAAATGATGTTGTATACCAAGTTTGATTGAAATTGGCCCAGTGGTTCTGGAGAAGATGAAAATGTGAAAATTTTACAACAACGACGCCAACAAGAGACAACAGACAAATTTTGATCAGAAAAGCTCACTTGAGATGAAGGCTCAGGTAAGCTAAACACTATATAGTCCCATGGTTTGGTCTTGTCTGTTACTTGTATCCAAAAAAAAAACCAGCAAGGGAATGGTGGTGGCCCCCGTGTTCTGTAAAGTTAATAATGTAGAATTTGAGTCACTCAGCCCATCCCCTCCTCAAAATATGAATTCTAAATGTATAGATCTGTCAAATCACAAAGAGAGTTCTTCTGGTTCTGTCGGATAATGGCCACAATCATCTGGTTGATTTTTCTGCCATTGAGAGAACACAAGTAAGAATTTAAAAATAAAAACTTAAATCTGTAGGTTTCAAAATTTTTGTTTGGACACCTACTCCCTGAAGGTTTCAGGTGTTTTGAGAGACACCATTCCTGGTGGTAATGCGTTCCATTCCCTGATGGTACATGGGAAGAATGAGAATTTGCGATAGGTATTAAGTATTGCTTGATGGAGATGGTGAGAATAATAGAATCCTTCACTAGTACGAGTGTGGGATAGGGAAATTCCACCGAGGGGACAAGATTCGCAGTCTAGAGAGAATCTTGTTCCAGAGGTGGAATTTCCCTATCCCACACGAGTAAATAATGAACGATTATTTTTCTCACATTTTACCAACAGTTTAGTGCATAAATTTAGGAGCTTTGAGAAAATTCTAAATCATCAAAATCCTCATTTGAACTTTGATGCAAAAACTAACTAGATAAGCAGAAAACATACCCGAAAATGGTTTACACTATATGTGTAAACTAAAAAACCCAAGGTTGTCCACCAGAAAGCTATACTACATTAAAGAAAACAATGCAAAATATTTTACTTCACCTTGTAACGTAAATCTTCACTGTGTAACGTATATCGTAGAAAATATAAGACGTCACAATCAAATGATGTCGCAGCAGTGTGAGATCGAAAAATCTCACATGGCTGTCTCAAATGGGCAAAGTCGATCTCACACTGGTGATAATGTGAGAATGCCTTGTCTTGTGCAAGGATGGTATAAGTCTATCGCTCTTGTTAATAATAATTTCATTATTTATGATTTGTAGGTGTTCTCTTTGACAGATGTTGAACTGATATTGAGGCTACGATGTGGAAAGCCTAAGGTTTTATTAGCTTTACAACAGATGGTATTTATATGGTCGCTCCACTTCAAGTCAGATGTTATAAGGCAGCCTAAGTACTTCACACTTTCCAGGGATTCCAATTTATGTCCATGTAGCACACTGTATGAAGTGACTGTCACGATAGTGTTCACCATCGACAGTTCTTGTTCTTTTCATTTGGTGGAGTAATTTGTATATGTTAAAAGTTTTAAGAAGACTGGATTTTTTGAGAAAGAGAAAAATGCATTATAACGATTTTCTTTATCTTTAAATTTTGTAAAGTTTAAAAACATGTTACTTTGTTTCAACAGCAATTGGGAGTTCAGTATATATTCATCACCATATCATTACACGTAAATTTAATTTCGCCGCTGTGCAGTTGAAATCCGACTTTATATTCTTCGAGCAATGAGCACGGTTAAAATTATTATTTATATATCTTTTGTCTTCAGTTCCGTTCTCCGTTCCGCGTTTTAGTAACACCCTTGGTATCGCGAATTCTATGGAATCTCAGTATTTCATATAGAGGAAAATAACAGACGTGTAGAGAAACAGATTAATGGAGAACGAAATAATTTAAATTTTGTGAAAACACAACTTCTTTAGGGAAAATAGGACATAATTGTCATTAGACCAACGCTTCGGTCGAAAATGAAAGTAGACATATCTGACAGGACGTACGAACCTTGTGAACACCTCTGTACACATCTCCAGTAGCTCCCCGCCCGATACATTCATCTGTTTTATACACAAAATTCTCAGTGGCACGATACAAATTCATTTTAGCATATCCGTAATTTAATTTGAAATCAAAATACCATCAGTTCTCCTATAAAGGGAAACTACTCCTATCCAGAATACGATAGTTGGTAAAATGGGTAGTAAAAACCGGGCCGGACCGGGTCAGATCACCTTCGTAATCCGAAGTTTTTAGTTTTCTTCCTTATTTTATTTTCGTTTGGTGTGAAACATCTATAATAATTACGGCATAATTTTGTTTCACTGTGAAAATATCAACGTTTGTTTATTTCAGGTTGGTAAAATGGGTAGCGAGGAAAAATACACATTTTTCTGCGATTACGATTGAACTATGTGACACCAATCTCTCGCCAGAGGGCGTATTACGCTGCGCTACGTATTAGTGGACCGTAGCGGGAACGATAACTCTGGGTAGAGATTGATGTGACACAACAATGAAACTACACATGATTTAGATAAATATTATGATAATTTATCACCAAAATGCTGTAGCAATTGTTATGCGAGTCTTATATATTTAATATTCACGATTTATTAAAACCCGGGCCAAAAGGAAACCGGATACGGTAACCCGGGCCAGATGTTAAAATTCCGAATAAAATGAGGATGTTAGCTATCACGTGCACGATCTCATGAAACGTGACATTGCACGGTTCTTACTACTTGGAGGTATCCTCATAAGAACCATGTTTTTAATTTAAATTTTAACCTAACTATCATTAAGTTACTTACGACGGCGTATTCGTGCCAATTTAACCTAGCAGAAAAAATAAAAATAATCGTTTAATGGTAGAAACGATGTAAAAAGTCGTTTATACGATTTAGAAATTCGTTTCTACCATTTAGGAAATCGTAGAAACGATTTAAAAAGTCGTTTCTACGATATTTAGGTTTCGGGTGACATTACAAAATTGCTTGTCGTCTGTCATCGTGCGTTAACAATTGAACATTTCTAACTTCTTGATAAGTATGATAATTCCAATTCCTTTCAAATTTGGTATGAAGCATCTTTGGGACAAAGGGGACATAAATTTCAGGACTCCTACATCCCTTGAGCCCTAAAGGCAGGGCAAAAACTGCCACAAAATTGAAGGCCTACCAAAATTGCAATTTTCATGATCCTCAAATTTAACAAGCATATGCAGACTTACTTGAGTGCCATTTTGAAAATAAAATTTATGTACATATACTGTGTTGTTAATTGTTTCATTTAAATTTTTTATATATATCATTTTATATTATGAATATGCACACTTCATATCTTGACGTTTTAAGATGTTTTTAAATTATATATCTTTTATTAATAAAGAAATGAATACTAGCTATGGAAAGCCGTCCGGTACCCCCACATTATTATTATTTTTCCCTATATAAAATACCAAAATTATAATCTCTTCCAAAAATAAAAATTTCCCCCTATTTGCCAATATTATTATTATATCGCAGCGATAATAATAATCTGTCCCGATTCTCAGATACCAAATTATAATTTCATCCCCAAAATAAAAATATTCTTAATTTATGACATAATGTGGGGGTACCCTACGGCTTTCCATACCCTACCTACGGCTTTCCATAAAATTACCATTTTTTATTTTTATTTTTTAATCAGGCAGGATATACATAGTAATTAATTGCTCTCCATATAATCCTCTTTAAACTCTATCTTCAGTTTAAATATTCATAAAATAGACATAATTTGTCAGTCGGGGATATTTTTAGGACCATTATTATTGGTTAATTAATCAAAGCATTAGCAATTAAATCGGAATAAATAACGCCGGCCCGGGTCGACCGAAAATATGCAATAATGTGTGTTTTGGTCTCGCTACCCATTTTACCAACCAGATTTCATAAAATCATTGAATTCCTTACCTATAGGTAATATTATGTGCTAAAATTTGTGGCGAAGACTAAATATATCATTGAGAATATATTCTGTAAGTTTCAAAAGAAACAATGACAAATCAACGAAGAAAACTAAACAATTCGGATTACGAAGGTGATCTGACCCGGCCCGGTTTTTACTACCCATTTTACCAACTATCCCAGAAGACAACTAGCCTGGTACCCGAGGCCTTCCGATGTTCAAAGAACACGGGTACCAGGCTAAGAATACAACCTACGATCTAAACTGGTTCTCCGCTGATTGGTGCTAAACACGAGAGAAGCGGGTCAATATACCAGTTTACCTACGGCCCAAACACAGGCACTCGTTTCTGTAAATAACTTACGACCTCTGTATACTAATAATAACAGTGTTATTATTAGTATACAGAGGTCGTAAGTTATTTACAGAAACAAGTGCCTGTGGGCCCAAAGACATTTCGACTCAATGACACTTCGGCCCCAACGTTTCAGCCCCAACGTTTCAGCCCACCTTTTTGAGACACTTGAGTACTAAGACGTTTCGACTCAAGTTATTTCTTCCCCATTTTTGTTCGGTCCATTATTAATTTTGTTGGCCTTATCATTACCCGTAATTGCGTATTAAAGTAATTCTACATCCTGTGACGTCATAACATTTTGCAAAATCAATGATATATTTTAGATTTATGCATGATAGGACATAAATTTTGTTAGAGTCCTTTCTGATAGTTACTGTAAAAAAAAATCTTGTTAAACATAAACTATTTCAAAAGTCTAAAGTATATATAGATAATCAATGATATGTTTCAAAATATTGTTTCCAAAGACAGTAACTCTGTTTTTATTGATTTCTTTATCAAGTTTACTATGCGATAGATTTTCTTTATTTTTTAAAGACATTTTGTAAATTTTTGTGAAGAAACAGTTTCATGAAATTGTTATAAATACTATTATATCGTCATAACCAGTTCTTATGAAATTTTGATAATACTGTGCAAAGGAAATAGCAATTTTCTAACGTTCAAATATGATTCTGTTTATGTATGTCTTGCACCTTAAAAAGTGTGATGACCTATATATTTTATTTGATAATTTATTAGTTTTAACTCTGATAAATGGAAATAAATACACTTTTTATACTTTTATTCGATAAAACTGCGAGTATGGAGTTACCTTAACTGCAGATACTAGTAGTATTTTTAAAACATTTCGGCCCAATGACATTTCGGTCCAAAGACACTCCGCCCGTGCCCCCAACCCCAGACTCCCTTTTTAAAAAAAATCTGTTGAAGCACTGGATAGTAAACAATCCTTAAATTCACCAATTTATGTTCATATTTTCCCGACGATGGTTTTCCCCCTTTAAATTCCAAGTATATATTGCGAAAATATTGTAGTATAGCTAAATATATCGGGGGTTTTCAGAAACAGGCTATAACTTAAAATTACCTGTGTATTTCAATACTAAGCAGGGGTCAGTAATCTGACCCTGTGATCAATACATGAGTACCGGTCATCACAGTATCCCAGTATCCCAGGCACCCTGCAATCAGTTGTGACACGGACCCCGACCAGAGACGACGTTCTCCGTCTCCGAGTCCTACAACTCTATACTACGTACGGTGAGTACCTTAGGATAATCCTAAGCACTTAACTGCACCGTGCATGCATTTAAAATATCCTGCACTCCACTACATTGGTGTCAGAAGTGGGATCAAAGAATCTTAGTGGAGTGTATTTACGATTTTTAACTTCATTCGTAATTAGCCCGGTTTTTTGTTTGTGGTTTTTTTTTGGGGGGGGGGGTTGTTTTGCTTTATTGGTTTTTAATTTTTTTAATTATTATTATTTGCTTTCTCTGTATTGAAAATCGCGCCAAATTTACATCCCCCCCTTTTTTTTCTGCAGCTCATACATTTCCCTCAAATACATTTTGCCTATAAATACATATTTAGGTCGGAGCATCTGGCATAAATATCGTGTTAAATTTTCATCGTTATGCGCCCCCCCCCCCCCCCCCCCCCCCAATTAATCCCACGTAAATCATAATGTCTTCAATTATTATAAACACAGCTTCTTTGGAACAACTAAAATTGATTCCAAACATTAGTGATAAAAGGACACAAACATTGATATCAATATGAGAAGAAAAGGGCGTCCTTACTTTAGAAGATGTCAAAATGTTGTCAGCAATACCCAGTACAATATGGGATCCCTCGTTAGAAGAGAGTAAAATTAACTTTGAAATTAAACACCACAAAAGGAATTATCTTTAGAAGAACTCACAAATGAAGTAAGACCACAGTGTCTACAGATGTCAATCAAAGTACTGACAGTACTGAAAGACGGTGGCGTGGGTTGCGGATATGATTCATTCTCACTTGGCTAAAATTTTGAAATTGTTATTCCCACTTAACTAAAACTGTGATTTTCCCACCTGAGTGGTCCCTGGGTATAGTCTGTTTTAGACTAACTACCTGTAAGACATTTTCCAGTACTACCGCCAACAGCATTGCAACATTCTATGTTTAATAGACACACATTTTACAATGGAAATGGAATAAGAAATGAGTGGGGCTACGAAGCTCGAATCAATTCTTTTACTTCAAACTCAAGAGGGGTTGCCATTCTATTTACCCGGATATTCATGAACAGCCTATTTCAAATAATACTGGTAATTTTTTTGCACTTAGCATTTCATTAGAAAATAAGAAAATAAGCCTAATATGTATATACGGACCAAATGATGATTTTCCTGACTTCTATCTGAAATTAGGAGATACTATTACAAAATTAAACAACGAGGAAATTATTATTGGTGGGGATTTTAATTTGGTACTAGACACCATCAAAGATTATTTCAATTATGTACATGTTAATAACCCCAAGGAAAGGGAAATTGTTCTACATGTAGAACAATGCTATCGTTAAATTTAGTAGGTATATATAGAAAAATAAACTGAACTGAACCTGTGATGTGTTACAAAACAGACTATAGGTTTACTGGTTAGCCGTAATTATTTTCCTTTGTTCTTTGACACCATTACCTGTGCACCCTTCCAGCGGCACGTCTTTTTACCACAAGGAACCACAAGGTACCACAAGGATACCACAGGGTACCTCAAGGGACACCAGTGTCACCTTAAGATACCCCATGGAACCCTAATGACACCCAAGGCACCCCTTACAACCTTATTGACACCCCAAGTAACTCCATTAACACCACATGGTACCACAAGGAACCCTATTAACACCCCAAATGACATCCTAATGTGACCTAATGACACACCAAAGTATCCTATTGATACTGCAGTGTATGTAAAGTATCTTCATGCAGTGTATGTGAGAGTCACTGGACCATATTGTTCATTTAACAGTGAAATGGGGGATCCTGTAGGTGAAAAACTTCTGGATTCAGGACCACATGTATTATAAATTAAGTTCAAAAGATTAGTGGAGGTTTCAAATGATCTAAGCATTCACAGATTCCTTTAATTTAACCAATTTAGAAGTGTTGCATGATTAATTCATTCCTAACACCACATTGCTACGATCATAATTTTAACCCGAATTTCCTCCATTTCCCATATCTTGTCAATACATATAGAAGCCAATACATAGATCCAAATTATAGCATATTAGATTAGAATTATTTCTATCATTCAATGGACTATAAAAAATTAACTATTATGAGTTATTTCCTACACTCTAATTTATCTATCATGAACATTATCACATTGATTGATCATCATAATGAATGACAAAGAGGTAAAACTCTTAAGGCAGAGTAAAATTTCAACAACTATGAACCTAGTTTGTTTGCTAAATTTCAAGAAGTAGGGAGGTTTCAAAGAATTGGTGCATTTTCACCCAATACGAACAATAAAGCCCTGGCTTATTTCAGACCCAGGCACCATGAATTTTTAATTTTAAGATGAAACACCTTTGCTTATTATACTTGACTGTGCATTTAGTTCGTTTGTCAAAAACCGACTAGAGAGAAGAAGATTCTAAAAGATTGAATTAATGCATTTTAAATATAGAATTAATAGAGCCCCACCCTTCTTTGGAACTCCTGACCCAGGGGCCACGAACTTCACAATTTAGAAAGAGGCTCCTTTGCTCATCATAATATAACACTAAGTTTGTCGGCTAAATACCAAGGAGCAGAGAATACTTTTAAAGAATTAATGCATTTTCAATATATTAATGGAGCCCCACCCTAACTTCAGAACCCCTGACCCAAGGGGTTTGGACCATGAATATCACAATTTTGGAAGAAGCACCCTTGCTCATCATAATCATGCACTTTGTTCATCTGCTAAATTTAAAGAATTTATGCACTTTCACTATATGGTCAATAGAGTCCCAGTCCCTAACTCCAGAAACCCTGATCCTTAGGTCATAAATTTCATAACTGCGATGGAAAGCTCTATGCTCTTTACAATCAAGCCAACATCTTTACTGTTTGATTTCCAGGAGTATGGGAAAAGATTTTCAAAGTTTACTTCAATTTCTTTTGAAGTCCCACCCCTCAGGCCCCAGGAGACAGAGATCCTGAAATTCACAATTTTTGTGTCACTTCACCAATAGATGATAATATGGGTAATTCAAAACCAAAATTGTTTGAAACTGATTAAGCAGTTCTGGAGAAAAAGTTGAGAAAGTTAAAAAAATTATGACACAAACTTAAGACACAACGCTGGACAAAACAGATAGAAATAGGTCACCTGAGTGACTCAGATGACCTAAAAATGCATATAAGCCATATCTAGATTCATTAAGATTGAATGGGATGTCAATGATGTATCCTTGTGGTATCCTTGTGGTTCCTTGTGGTAAAAAGACGCACCCCCATTCCAGTCTAGCTAAAACCAGTCACCCGTACAGATTTCAGAATTTTAGCTAAATGGGAAGACACCGCGGAAAGCTTTAACTCAGGTGAACTTAAAACAATACAGAGATATTAATTACCTGAATGAGGAATCATTAGTGATAATTCATTTAGCAGTACTGATTCAATAATGGTAAAACAGGGTATAAGAGTCCATATATAGTTTATTAAATCCAAAAGATTTCGGATTTCAAAGATTTCGGTTGAGCATCACTGAAGAGACATTATTTGTCGAAATGCGCATCTGGTGCATCAAAATTGGTACCGTATAAGTTTTTACATTATGACCCCTGGGTCGAGGCCTCTGCTGGTGGACTGTTAGTCCCCGAGGGTCTCTACAGCCCAGTAGCTAAGTACTTCGTTACTAGCTTGAAAATACTGATGTATATTTAATTGCTGTTACAAAAGTTAGAAATTCATTTCAAAATTAAGGATTATCTCCCTCATGCATAGCTCTTTTCCTTGGACGAATTTGGCTCCACTTTTTGGGCACGCTGTTTTTGGCTATATTTAGCTCTAAAACTTCATAGTTATTTCGGATTTCAAAGATTTCGGTTGAGCATCACTGAAGAGACATTATTTGTCGAAATGCGCATCTGGTGCATCAAAATTGGTACCGTATAAGTTTTACATGTACATGTGGTTTTAAAACGTAGTTTCCAAAATTGAATTAAGATCATGCCTTTTAAATGAGCAAATTTGTTTTCTGAATAGAGGAACATGAAACTCATATCCATGCACTGTTTTCCTCTTGAGCTTGTAGGAATATTTCAGAATGATTACCTTGTAAAATGAAGAATGGCATTAGAGTCTGTAGCCTCTCTGTAAAATGAAGAATGGCGTTAGAGTCTGTAGCCTCTCTGTAAAATGAAGAATGGCGTTAGAGTCTGTAGCCTCTCTGTAAAATGAAGAATGGCATTAGAGTCTGTAGCCTCTCTGTAAAATGAAGAATGGCGTTAGAGTCTGTAGCCTCTCTGTAAAATGAAGAATGGCATTAGAGTCTGTAGCCTCTCTGTAAAATGAAGAATGGCGTTAGAGTCTGTAGCCTCTCTGTAAAATGAAGAATGGCATTAGAGTCTGTGACCTCTCTGTAAAATGAAGAATGGCATTAGAGTCTGTAGCCTCTCTGTAAAATGAAGAATGGCATTAGAGTCTGTAGCCTCTCTGTAAAATGAAGAATGGCATTATAGTCTGTAGCCTCTCTGTAAAATGAAGAATGGCGTTATAGTCTGTAGCCTCTCTGTAAAATGAAGAAAGGCATTAGAGTCTGTGACCTCTCTGTAAAATGAAGAATGGCATTAGAGTCTGTAGCCTCTCTGTAAAATGAAGAATGGCATTAGAGTCTGTAGCCTCTATGTAAAATGAAGAATGGCATTAGAGTCTGTGACCTCTCTGTAAAATGAAGAATGGCATTAGAGTCTGTAGCCTCTCTGTAAAATGAAGAATGGCGCTAGAGTCTGTAGCCTCTCTGTAAAATGAAGAATGGCATTAGAGTCTGTAGCCTCTCTGTAAAATGAAGAATGGCATTAGAGTCTGTAGCCTCTCTGTAAAATGAAGAATGACATTAGAGTCTGTAGCCTCTCTGTAAAATGAAGAATGACATTAGAGTCTGTAGCCTCTCTGTAAAATGAAGAATGGCGTTAGAGTCTGTAGCCTCTCTGTAAAATGAAGAATGGCATTAGAGTATGTAGCATTTCTCAATCTCCAGATTGTTCTTGCGCTCTGTCATGTTATTCCAAAATGAATCATAATAGATTCGTGAAGTTCTCAAACGATATCTCAAATATACCTCATATAGTTGAAATAGTTCTCATTTTGATTAATGTCATACAATAAAAAAAAATTCTCGTATATTCTATTGCTGAAGTATTACAATTCTCAATCATAAAATCTTACACCTTAAAAAATCATTCATGGAATTCTCAAGTTTTCAGAAGATATCTTGATTCAGCTAGAGTGTCTTAGGTGTGTTTGTTCCTGTATATATTTTTTCAACTTGTCTCAAATCTACATATAATGTCAACTTCTATGGAGCGCCAAATTAACATAAACTCAAATAATTGAAGATAACTTCAATTATTTGAAGATATCATCAATTCAATTATTGCTCTCTTTAATTGAATTAATGCGCGCATTAAAGGTCGAGTGTAATAAAAATAGATTTGAAAATAAAGTTTATAATTCATTAAAACCCGTTTTGAAAAGTTTATTGATGTGTTTATTTTTTTTAAAATCCAGATAAATGCGCAAAATACCTATTCCAAAATCGTTGTTTATAGAAACGAATGAAGGAATTATCGCCCTTTCTTATGATGTCATCTGAGACAGTTGTAGTTGTTTACGCCTGTATATCATCGTTTTAATTTTCGTGAGAAATTGCCAGTTTTAGCAACACCATGGATATTGACGGTGAAATACCGTAGATACACTTGAGTTTAGGGATTCAACCTTTTATGTCTGTACCTGCACCCGTTTCGAAACCATCCGATAGTAATATGTCTATGTTCGACAAATGTCTCATAGGAATCTCAGTTAGAAATTATTTACCGGGCCAGTCCATAGAAAATTGGGAATGATATTGGAAAAAATGTTCTATCAAAAGATAACCTTTGTATTTTACACAATCTAGGCTAATAAAAATCAGACTTCATAGATACTCGCCGTATACTCTATTGTAGCGATTGTGATCGTATTTAACTAGATTGACTCTCACGTTTGTATTCTTTTAAATGGAATTTACTAGTATGAGATTGATCAGATTCATATTATAATGTGTTTAGCTAGATATATATTTAATTGAAAAATGCCTTTTTAAAAAAAGAACAACAAAAGACAAAAGAAAGAAAAAAAACTTATTGTGCACAACGTTATTTGTACCCCCCCCCCCTTTTTTTTTTTTATAGAAAAACATCTACATGTAGATTCAATATCATAAAATGTAAATTAGGCCTATTAGTACATGTAATTTCTTCGCAACACACGTCAAATGCGAAATTGAAATATTACGGCACAAAGTTAACGAATTGTAGGATTTTGAGGTGTGCAATTTTGATTTTCATGATATATTAATTAATGTAGCACCTAAAAGCATATTACATGTAGGAAAAGGAAAACTTTGTACTTGTTTTCATAATGAACTTGGGAAAAAAAAGCTTTGAAAATTGGACTGAACTCGCAATATATAAGGTTTTATCGAAATAGCTTTTTTAAATTGAATTCATTTCCATTTTTACTATATTTTAGAATAGAATATGATTTATTTCCAAATTAGGGCCCTCTCGGGCATACAGCATACATGATTGTTAACATTTCAATGTGCAATGACGATAAAAAGAAAAACAAAACAAGAGTAAAATCTGCACTATTAGTATGAGCAATGTTCATACATGAGACGTTTGAATATGATAATACTTATTTGCATTATATGTAAGTACCACCGTGTATCCTAATGCAAAACAGTCAGAAATACACATAGGGGAAATATATATATATATATATATATATATATATATATATATATATAGATGTCTATATATATACATAACAACTCTACATGTAATAATAGTAAAGGTAGTAAAGTACATATGATTAACTCCACTGTAATGCAAAAGATACCACGGGACGGTGCATTGGTACTAGATCAACATGTCATGTTTATAATGAGTGCATATGTGCAATATGGTTTCATATGGTTCACACATAATATACAGTAATACTAGTAGTATGAGCTTAGACAATGTACATAACACGAGACATTACTTGATGTAATATATGTAAGTACCACCGTGTATCATAATGCAAAACAGTCAGAAATACACACAGGAAGAAAATAATAACAATATATGCAATGACACATAATAATAGTAATAGGCACGTAGTACAAGTACATATGATTGAATGGAATGCAAAAGATACCACGGGACGGTGCATTGGTACTAAGTCAACATGTCATGTTTACAAGGAGTGCATAATTATGTATAAACATATTGGTTTGAACTTTCACATGTTTCATTTTATATTGCTTCTTTAATCAAATCGCAAAGGGCCACAAGTACATCAGTATTTTCACAATTGAGTAACCATATTAATCTATTCATGTTGTCAAGACTGGAAAAATGTTCACATTGTTGTTTTATAATTTCATACATGTTCTGCCTGAGTGAGTTATAAGTTAAACATTCAAAAATTAGATGAATTTCATCACCAATTTTACAAGAAGAACACTTTGTGCAAAATCTTAAATGTCAAGGGATTCCTGAATAACGACCTCGTTCTACTGGTAAATTGTGCGCTGATGTACGTAATCTTGCAAGTGTTTTACGTTGTGCAGGTGGTAAGAGTGTTAAGTAGTTTTCAAAAACAAAATTAGTTTTAAATTTAACATAAGTTTCAAGTTTTCCATATTGTAAACTTCTGATATGTCCCCATTCTTTCAAATAATGATTGCATAACAATTCCTTACATTTTTTCTTAAAAATTGATAGGTTATTGATTGCAATATGATTGTTTCTAATTCCAACAATTCCAAATAACTTTTGCACCACACCATACCATGACTGCGATTTTAATGTACAAGCATTATGCTTACTTTGCATGTATGCAGCATTTAGTAGAGGAAAAGAAGTACCCAGATTTTCTAATCTGTTTACATATTTTATTATATTTTTCACTACATCAAAATGTAATGGAAACCTGCCAAGTTCGGATAGTGCATGTTGCAAAGTTTGAGCTTTTTCTATGAAGACCTAGAATAAATTTACAGAATTTTACATGGAGGTTTTCACATTTTAATTTAGAGTAAAAATCATGTAAGGAGATATCATTGCGATTGAAAAAAGAAGGACGATTAAAAATTCCCCAAATCTCACTGCCGTAAAGTAAAATTGGCTTGATTGTGTGATCAAAGACATGAAGGGATGTTTTAATGCTAGGTTGTAATGATAAAAAATCTTTATGTAGTTTGAAATATGCTTTCATTGCCTTTTTGTACAGATCCTCTTGGGCATTAGAAAAATTTCCAGCTGTATTGAAATATATTCTCAAATATCTGTAAGAGGGGACACACTGTATTTCTCTTTTCTCCAAAATAAAATTTTGCTTGAGAAATCTTCCTGCCTTGTTAAAGATTAAAACTTTAGTTTTATCAATATTGACTTTCAAGCACCAATCAGAACAGAATTTTTGCAATTTATCAAGGTTACATTGTAAACCAACTGCTGAGTGTGACAGTAATATTACATCATCTGCATACATTAAACAGTGTATTATTTTATTGTTTAGAACTATTGGGTCACTTGCATCTTTGAAGTACTCTGGTAAGTCATTGATAAATATATTAAACAAGTTGGGACTGAGGTTGTCTCCCTGTTTTACACCGAGTTTAATTTGGAAAAAGTCTGTATGATGACTTTTTATCTTAATGCATGATTTACTATTGTTGTACATACTTTTAATAAGCATATAAAATTGGGTTTCAACACATAATTTGAGTAGTTTGTATTTGATACCCGAGTGTATGACAGTATCAAATGCTTTTCTAAAATCTACAAAACAAGCATATACTCGCCCCTCTTTATTATGACAATAAGTTTCAATGATATTTTTAAGAATAAACATGTGGTCCTTGCAGATTTTGTGAAACCAATCTGGCATTCATTAATTATTTTATGCTTTTCAAGAAATTTTTCTAGCCTCCTATTGAGGATACTATTTAATAATTTACCTATTGCACTAGTTATGGTTATTCCACGATAATTGTTTGGGTCGTGAGCATCACCAGACTTATGTAGTAAAGTTATAATACCATATGACCATTGATTAGGATAAATACCTCCCACTAAACAGCTATTAAATAGTTTATGTAAGCTATCGATAAGTGCGGTTTGTCCATGTTTCAGCATGTGATTAGTTATTCTATCTAATCCTGGAGATTTGTTACATTTTAATTTACATATTGTTTCAGAGATTTCTGTTTTAGAAATCCTAAAGTCTAATTCATTAAAACATGCTTTAGATTCAAGTTTAGATACTTGTTCATCCAAACTAGCAATGCGAGATTTGAAAGAATCTGTAACAGTATTTAACTTAATGAAATGGTGTAGCCAATCTTTAGAAGATATTTGGGATCCTTTGTCATCCACTTTCTCATCTGAGAGTTTCTTTAAATTCCCAAAACATTTTCGGATTATTATCATGCAGTTCATCAATCTTTTCAAGCATGCTGTTTTTGAACTGTCTACATTTAAATTTCCTAAGTTGCAGATAGTATAATGGATGTCAAATCATCACAGGCTTTGTCTATTGAATTTTGTGTGTTTTCAATAATTTGATCATTCACAAAATAATTTAATTTCTTGCTGAATTCAGTGCTGCTAAGTGCTAAACAAAACTTCTCAGCTGAATTATCATCCCATATAAACTTGGGTTTTAACTGAAATACAGGCAGTTCATCACATATTTTAAAAGCAAAATCAGCACATATTTGCCATTCTAGTACTGAATGACAATCAGAGAATATGGGGTGGAACTGATTTACATGAAAATATAAAAAACATGGTAATATTTTCTCAGAGGCTATCACATAGTCTACCACACTAACACCTTTTGTTGTATAACAGGTGTATCTTCCAAAACAATCTCCGAATACTCTGCCATTTAATATTCTTAGTTGATTACCAATACACAAGTCTAATAATTGTTTACCTCTTGCATCAATTGTCTCATCTTGACTTGTACGCTGGATATATATAGTGAAGAAATGAAATGGTGAGTCCCTTATAAATGTAGTATGAGTACAACAATATTCGAAAGATATTACATTTAACAAAAGAAATAAAATCTATTCGAACTAGGTAATGGGTGACATTAATTTTTATGTGCAATCGCAAACCCATTGAATACAGTGTCGCATTAAAGCATTCAGTGGTGGATGTAGAGAGGGGTGGATTGCATCCCCCTTTTTGGGTTGAACTTTTTATAATTAAAATACATCCCTCCACTTGTTTTGTAGGATACCCAGTTAATCATCAATTTGCATTTTGTTTGGAGTCAAACAGGATGATGCGTCAGGGTTGATGGAAACCTGATCCTCGTTAATTAAAGTGTCACTCACTGATCCTCGTGGCTTGTCACAAATCTCAGTGTCTCTTTTCAGTTTCAGTGTCCAAAATCTTCGAAATTTAGGGTCTTTTCGGAAAAGAAACACACTTAATCCCTGTCCCGATTTCACATCGCAGTTCAAAGCAGTGCATTGTACCATAATATAGGACTTTTCTATGTAAACACTATAAAACTCGATCAATGCAATCGAAAGTTGTCTCAGATGACGTCATAAGCTACGAGCGATAACTCACGTCACAACACATTTATCGATCGCTCAGGTAAAAGTTTGATAGCGCCGTGTAATTCACGCCAAGTGATTTTTATCAAAATTGCCATGGAAATTAATCCATAAGTGTACGACAGACATTTTTATGTATAAAACTCAAGTTTTAGGAAAATCACCGTACTTGACCTTTAAATCAACTATTGCTCTCATCAATTGATTTAATGCGCGCATTCTATCAATTATTGCTCTCTTCAATTGAATTGTAGCGCGCATCAATTCAATTGTTGATATCATTAATTCATTTGAAGAGATCATTAATTCAATTAAAGCGCGCATCAATTCAGCTGAAGAATTAATGATATCATCAATTCAATTAATGCGCGCAATAATTCAGAATTGAAGATATCATTAATTATTTGAAGAGATCTTTAATTCAATTGTTGCGTGCATCAAATGAATTGATGATATCTTTAAATAATTGAAGATATCTTCAATTATTTGAGTTTTTGTTAATTTGGCGCTCCATAAACTTCTCAATCATATGACATTTCAATCATGTCATCTCAATATTTAAAGATTTATCAAACTCTCAAAAGTTCTCATATGTTTAAATAATTTCCTTCTAATTTAATCATTAAAATAGTTCTCATGTTCATGGATATGCAAATACATGATATTCATAAAATATATTTTCTAAAGTACAGACGTATAGTGTTCAAGTTCTCAAAATATTTTGATTCAGTCAAAGCATACTGTATTTCAGTGGGTCATGTTCCTGACTTTCTGTAAATCTTTATTTTATTTTCTCTCATATATAATCTTATATTTTAAATCATTAGTAATTCTTATCTTATAGTAGTTTACAGTCATATGATCTTAATATAAAATTATCAAGTTCTCAAATAATATCTAGAAATTATTCATGTGTTTAAAGTATTTTCAAATGACGCGTTAATCAATAATTGTCTGAAATCTTTGAATTTTCAATCACGAGTTCTCAACTAATAGAATGTTGGAGTTATCAACAAGCTATCTAAATTAAAGACTCGGTCAGAGTATAGGGTCTATCTAAATTAAAGACTCGGTCAGAGTATAGGGTCTATCTAAATTAAAGACTCGTTCAGAGTATAGGGTCTATTTAAATTAAAGACTCGGTCAGAGTATAGGGTCTATCTAAATTAAAGACTCGGTCAGAGTATAGGGTCTATCTAAATTAAAGACTGTGGAGATCCGCGTTAGAATACGTCTTCAGTACCCCTTGCTTAAGATGAGACCGCAAAAACCAAGGCCCCGTGTCACAGCAAGTGTGACACGACAAAGCAAAGACAGTAAGTGCCGCAACCCTTCAACGGCAATGGTGACGTCTCCATATGAGTGAAACAATCTCGAGTGGGACATTATGTAGGTATGCTACACCAGAGAAATTTGATATGGATGAAAAGTGGAGGATGTGTACAACGATAATTTGAAAATGAAAATTTTCAAATTTACCTTATTTAGTCAAAAATTGCAGTTTTAGTAGAAACCAATCTGAAACAAAATCTAAAACCCCTGCTGGATTCAGTTCAGTTTATTTCGCTCAAACCATGGAATGGTATATGAGGTACATGAAACATATTTACATATATACAATTACAGGGATCAAACAGATGAAAAATCTGGAGAATAGACAATATTATTTATGTCTTAAAATGCTGAGAAAGGTCACCGAAGCTAGTTTTTGCTGTATCATATTAGATATAAACATAAGGCAAATTGAGTATGAAAAATGTCATTTATTCAAATGACGAACTAGATAACAAACTACTAACAAGGGGATCAGACTCACAAACAATCCACTGAAAATGTCACTGAAATAGAGAAAGAAAATAAACAATGACAAAATAATTCAATATGTCTGATCCCCCAAATTTATCTATAAAAGTCTACATCAACTACAATAAAAAACAACCTTACAAAGATGCAGCAAAAAGATGGCACATCAAAAAATTGGCCACACATCCAAAAATTGTCACATCAAAAATTGATAGGGACTAGAAAGACAATTACATGGCAGGAATGAAGGGGTGGATGGTGGGTATAAAATACAGATCACACTTTATTTGCAGCCACGTCTGCCTACAAGCAAGTCAAAATTGTAGAGTGACGCTAAGTTGGAGTCACGTGATTAATTACTGAATGCTGATTGGATAATATTATAAAGTATTGCGTTTGGGAGAATAGAAACAAATCTTAAATGTATGTTACAAAAATCACCTTAAAAACATAAAAATACGCATTTAAATCATAAATACAATTATTTTAATAATTGTTGTTTTATGTCTTAACAATATTATTGATTTTCAAAATGACATACACAGCTTCCTTAGAGATACCGAATCTTTAGAAGACATGAGTTCACAGAATGGGTTTTTTTTTTTGTGTGTGTGTTTGGGGCAAAACAATATTCTATATCTAAAAATTCTCTACGTAATTTGCACAATGCTTTATAATCCAGAATATAATGAAATTCATCTCCAATTTGGTTACATTTGCATAATGTACAAAAGCGTTCATTCCTTTCAATATTACTCCATCTGCCTACTTCAACAGGAAGGTGATAGTTTGTAGTTCTAAGATTGTTTGTAACTTTCTTGGTAATAATGTCAAATATTCCTCACATGTAATTTTTTTTTTTAAATTCTGGTGTATTCGAACCCGCGATCTACAGTTCAGCAGTCGACGTGCTAATCTACTTAGCTACTCAGCTAGGCGAGGATTTTTGAAACGAATAGACAATAGTACAGCTCCATGCAGCTAGAATTGTAACGGGACTGCCAATTCTTGCATCCAAAGAATCATTATATTTAGAAACGGGTTGGGAAGCACTAAGTAAAAGAAGGGAAATCGCAAAATTAATGACAATGTATAAAATTCACTTCAATCTTGTACCACAATATTTAGGTGATATCATTGACAATTTTCGGAAGGATACATCGCGCTGCAATACTCGTTACGAATATGACTATATACCTCCTAGAACTAAGCAAGAAACATATAACAAATCATTTTTTTCAGATGCCATTCGCAAATGGAACTCTTTAGCAAACGAAGCAAAGAAAACAACCTCTATCTGTCAATTCCGTCGAAACATTTCTAATAATATCAATATTTCAATAGTGCCTAAACATTTTCTTCTTGGCAAAAGAATAGTAAATATAATTCAGACTAAATTAAGACATAACTGTTTGCTGAACTATGATTTACACCGAAAAAACATTGTCAATTTTCCAAACTGTCATTGTGGTATGAGAGAAGATGTATATCATTTTTTCTTTGTTTGTATAAAGGATTTTCAGTAGTAAGAAATGTTATGTTTAACGAACTTTTTTAAATACAAGAATTATCTATTATTGATACACGGATTTTACTTTGGGGCAGTGTCAATTTGGGGTATGAAACTAACAGCAAAATTTTTAATGCTGTTCTCAAATTTATACTTAATTCAGGCAGATTCTCATGATAGTAATTCACTTTATGCTAAATGTACATGTATTTATTTTATCTATACATATGTTGTATGACAATTGTTATCAATTAATCTAAGGTGAGAACCTCGTAAGTTGTAAGAACTTGTGTTCAAACCTGTTGTATATTATATATGCAATAAAATATGTTCAAACCAATAGACAATATTGATCATATATATATATATATATATATAATATATATATATTATCATCCATGTTTTAAAAGGAAGCCAGCCATTATGACGATGTAGAGTACATCCTTAAATAATATTCAACCAACAGAGTATAGGGAGGATGTAATACTTAAAACGAACATGCAAAATTAGCTAGAAGCATTTGAACTAAATGCAGCAAATTAGTTAAAGGGTGAACTGTACAAGCATCGAGAGAATCTCTTTATTTGGAAACAAGTTGGGGCAACTTCAAATAAGGCACCCCAAAACAGCATGAATAAAAACAATGTATAAAGTGGACCAGAATTTGACTCCAAGCTATCATAAAGATATATTTCCTGCTGAAATTACAACACAAGAAACACTTTAAATTGCATTTACCTAAACGTAAATCTATATTTAAAAAAAATTCTTGTGTAGCAACTGTTGTAAATGATCACACAAGACTTCAACACATGTTAAACAAATATTTATTCCATTATATTTATATTATGGAAGAAATTATTGTATCTTTTATCGTTTAGTACATTCTAAACAAGACGCCACGATTTACCTTAAAGAAAATTTTAGCCCCCCCCCCCTTCCATAAATCCGCCACTGCAAATAATCCGGTAAACCGATTACAAATTCTTAATCGCTTAGCATTTTTCAACCAAGTAGCCGATTCATCGTTGTCATCCATAGTATTTAACTCACACGTTCCCAGGGGCGGATCCAGGAATTGCGGTTACGGGGGGGGGGGGGGGGGGGGCTTTATGAAGTCTGGAGGCCGCCTTGAGGCCCCCGATGGGTCCAGGGCGAAGTCCTGGTGGGGGCCTAGCGGGCGAAGACCCCGGAAGTTCCTGGATTTTACAGATTTTATAGGGTTTAAAATATGTCTCGTATTTAGATATTTCTAGGCCTACTATTTTCTATCATTTTTAATAAGGTGAAATTAATAAAATGACGCAAATTTTAAGGGTTTTTAAGTTCTCTCAATAAAGTAATTCAAAATATCAACAAAGATTTTGTCATTTATTTCTCCAGGAGTGGAAGCAATTATTGCTTCTTTTATCGTTTAGTACATTTTTTTTTAAACAAGATACCAGGGCCGTAAATTACATGGAGGCGAAGGAGGCAGCTGCCTCCTCCAACTTTTGAGCCAAAAAAAATTAGGCTAAAATTTAAAGTTCATTAGAATTTATGTTGTTTCCAATAACTAAGAACATGATACCTCCCTTAAAAAGCATTCCAAATCTTTCTTTTAGAATGAGTTAGTCAAGTAACATCTTAGAAGGCCCTAGAATCAAGGATTTTGCACGAAACGTGTTCAGTGTGCACAAAATGTGCTCAGCGTCTGGGGGCCGGGCGGCCCCCAGACCCCCGCCTAATTTCCTGCCTCCTCCAAATAGAAGGTTAATTTACGGCCCTGGATACCACGATTCATTACTCTCATCGGGCACTTGGCTTGCGAAGATGGTTCCCATCTTTATAGACCAATACCTTCCCGCACGAAAAGCAAACATATGTGCCCAACAGGGCCCAGATAAATGTACGAAACCAGAGAGAGTTCAGGATTTCGCGCCATTCAAAGTTTGGAAGAACTCTTTTAAGAAGGAGGTAAAATGCTTTGATTGTGACTGCTGCAGAAATGTAGTTTTACAATAACCACTCACTCACATTCATGATATATTGCTGCGACTTTTGAATTTTGAGGTATGAATGATTAAGTCTTATATGCCGAAGGTGCTATCGTTTGAGCGAGCTATATTGACAGTGCTACCGTCTGACCGTTTGAGCGAGTGCAGCTACATACATTTTTGTAATGTTCATGTTTTGATCAGCAATTAAACAATATCTATTCACCAAATACTAACTACATGAATGGGATTAGGTAACAGAAACAGCATACTTTAGCTCTCCCCAGGATGTTGCCTTCATTGTGACTTAAAAGTTTAACCTTCGACAACCTGTTCTATAAGTTTAATCTTCGACAACTTGTATGTTCTGGGCTGCGTTCAAGATCGTAGCGGCTAGCCTAGGGGCTAGGTATGGTGGCTGAATTGTGCCATTTTACAATGCGTTGTCTTAACTCTTTTCGTTATTTTGAGGTGAAAAGTAACTAATAATGTTGTCTTTTCGTTATTTCGGGATGAAAAGTTGCTAAATATTGTTTCGTTGTCTTTTCGCCTCGAAATAACAAAAAGACGATAAAGTGTAAAATGGCAGGAATCAGCTACCATACCTAGCCCCTGGGCTAGTCACTACATTCCTATTTCCAAGTTACTAATTGTCAAATGTCTAAGTCTTGTGTCGCAAACCTTTCATATTTGTAACACTGTGAACAGCACTACCAATAAAACGCATTTCATTACAAGGAAATCAATAATTTCAACACTATTGCACATACATGCGCAGATCTAGAATCCAGACACCCCATCCCCCTATGCGCACACATATCAAATGGCATGTATCGGAAGAGGAAATTAGAACAATAATTATAATATTTGTAAAGAATGATAGTTTAAACCAAAAATATTTTGGCATTGGCATATAATTCTTATTAAATAAATTTCAACATATTTGATCCCCCCCCCCCTCCCATAGCTTTACCCTCGTCTATCTTTCTGTCCTTCCATGACAGCCAGTTTTCTGGACTTTTTTCTAAATGCCTCAAGATAATGAATTGATTTTTTTGTATGCAGGTTGTGGCCGAGTGGTTATAGCATTGCACTCAAAATCACACAGCCTCTCACCTCTGTCGGCGTGGGTTCGAATCCCACTCACGTCGCTAATTGAGAAAGTTTCCCAGTTTACTTCCAGAAGGTCGGTGGTCTCTTCCCAGGTACATTGTATCTGGGTTCTCTCTTCCACCAATAAAACGTGGGCGCCACCAGATAAACTGAAAAATTGTTGAGTGTGGCGGAAAACATCAATCAATGTATGCAGGTGTATATTGACGAGTTACAGATCAAGTCAGATGAGTTTTGTTTGTTGATATTCCAATATATTTTCAACAACAACAAAAAAAAAAAACCTACCAACCGACCCAATATTTTTTATGACCCTCGGGCTATAGCAAACCAACATTTTTTTAAATGTGGCCTAAGAAGCATTATAGAGCTACGTGTTCTCAGTTTTGAACTTTTTTCCAAACTTGATTTATTTACAAACTGCAGGCTTTCAAGCGGGCCCTTATTTTCCTTATTTTTCTACAACAGCCCTTATTTTCCTTATTTGAGCTTTAGAATCCTAAAAAAGCCCTAATTTTTTGTTGAAACACCTACATTTTCAAATTTTGAAAGTTTAAATAAATTTGACATAAAGTAAGTGTTGGAATTCATTAAAGTTAGTCTTAGTATACTTTCAGAAAATGAATATATGTTGATTAAATGTACATCTCAGAAGACATTTTGATGGTTATCAGCTATATTCAGCATTGATTGTGAGCCATGGGAGTCCACCTGAATTTTATCATGGTTTGTGCTGAATGCCGAATATGGCTGTTGATGACCACTGGTATGATCTTCTGAGTGGGTAATTAGTTTTTGTATTATTGCTCTTGCAAATGGTGAGTAGAATATTTTTTCTTTCCTATTGATGTGTAAATTTAACCCTTATTTTTGTCTAAAAAGCCCTTAAAAATCCTTAAAAAAGGCCCTTATTTTTTGATAATTTTGTCCTAAAAATGGCCCTAATTTTTGCAAAATG
The DNA here is from genome assembly GCF_947568905.1 of Ostrea edulis. Taxonomy (NCBI): domain Eukaryota; kingdom Metazoa; phylum Mollusca; class Bivalvia; order Ostreida; family Ostreidae; genus Ostrea; species Ostrea edulis. Next base: position 55,599,051 of record NC_079170.1, on the reverse strand, counting down.
TCACTTGAAAGCCTGAAACTGGAAAACACCTAATTATATGCGCATGCGTAACTCAGCTCTGATTGAATATAAGACCTTGTAAAAGATGTCAGCATCCATTTTGATTCGGATTGATTTGCAAATTTGAAACATATTCTGGTAAAAGTTGGATCTACCGATATGATTAAGAAATTACACACAAAATCAATATCACTACCACATATGAATTAACATAATATGCAAAAACAAAAGCATAAAATGCCAGTGAACCACAAATAAAATGCAGCAACCGAATTGATTAACTGTCAAAAGTTATAACACCATGTGTCCAAAGTTAAAACACCATGTGTCTGAAATAACAGCACTGTCCATATCTACATTCTACCTGACTTTATTTTTAAAAGTGTTAAAGGACACAATGCATGTTTCTAAATTTTTTCTTTTTTCCCAGCAAAATCAATTCTTTTCATGCCTAAAATTACTTTAAAATGTGTTTTTAATGTAATATTTTTCATAGTTTTCTAGTTTGAAAGCAATGAAATTCAAATCTTGCGATATGCATATTTACTTTCGCTATTTTACGTGCCCTTATGTGTGGCGTCGCATGCACCCTCGGGTTTGAAAACATGCATCTATCAGCCATTTCATAAACAGATTAGATTTAATCGACAAAAAAACCCAATTATTACATTAACGGCTTGTAAATAACATTGCATTAAGGTGTTTTGTGCCGTGTTAGGGTGTACTAGTTGTCAGTAGAAAGGATTTAGACTGAGTATTTTTCAATCTTTTGAAGGAAGGTATGAGAAAAAAACCAGGTATATTTTTAAGTCACCTGAGTAAACTCAGGTGACCTATTGCAATTGGTTTTCGTCCGTCGTGTGTCGTGCGTTAACAATTGAAAATTTTTAACTTCTTCTTAATGAATACCAGTCCAATTCTTTTCAAATTTGGTATGAAGCATCATTGGGACAAGGGGGACATAAATTGTAAATTTCAGGACTCCAGTACCCCTGGGGCCCTAGGGGCGGGGCAAAAATTGACCAATTTTCAAAAATCTTCTCAAGAACCACACACATGTAAGAAAAACTAAATGCATAGTGATGTAGAGCAGGAAGGCCTCTACCAAAATTGTAAATTTCATGATCCCTGGGGTAGGGGTTCTGACCCCAGGGCGGGGCCAAACTTGTTATATAGTGTTTATGTGTAAAACACTTAAATTACATCTTCTTTAATGCTATTGATACTAAATTGATAGTAAATAGATATTTAGAAAGAACAGGTAGTCCGTTACCAAAATTGTAAATTTGATTATTCCAGGGGTAGGGGCTTTGGTATCGGGGTGGGGCCAAAAGGTTCACTTATTAAATGTGTGAACAATAGGCATTTTTAACTTCTTGATAACTGTCATACCAATTCTTTTCAAATTTGGTATGAAACATATTTAGAACAAGGGGAACATAAATTGTAAATTTCAGGACTCCAGCACCCCTGGGGCCCTAGGGGCAGGGCAAAAACTGTCCAATATTGACCAATTTTTAAAAATCTTCTTCTCAAGAACCACACACATTTAAGAAAAACTAAATGCATAGTGATGTAGACCAGGAAGGCCTCTACCAAAATTGTAAATTTCGTGATCCCCAGGGTAGGGGTTCTGACCCCAGGGCGGGGCCAGACTTGTTATATAGTGTTTATTTGTAAAACACTTAAATTACATCTTCTTTAGTGCTATTGATACTAAATTGAAAGTAAATAGATATTTAGAAAGAACAGATAGTCTGTTACCAAATTGTAAATTTGATGATCCCAGGGGTAGGGGTTTTGGTATCAGGGTGTGGCCAAAATTTTCAGTTATTAAATGTGTTAAAAATAGACATTTTTAATTTCTTCTTGATAACTATCATTCCAATTCTTTTCAAATTTGGTATGAAACATATTTGGAACAAAGGGAACATAAATTGTAAATTTCAGGATTCCTGCACCCATGGGGCCTTAGGGGCAGGGCAAAAACTGCCCAAAAATGCCAAACTTGTGATATAGTGTTTATGTGTAAAACACTTAAATAACATTTTCTTTAGTGTTTTTGATACTAAATTGAAACTAAATGGATAGAGCAGGTAGGCTTTTACCAAAATTGTAAATTTTATTTTCCCCAGAGTAAGGGCTTTGACCCCAGGGTGGGGCCAAACTTAGTACATGTATATATAGTATTTATGTGTAAGTTTGCTGATACTGTATACAATCGAAGTGCATACTTAGAAATAGCAGTAAAGGATGTACAAAAAATGGTGAATTTCATAACCCAGGGTTATGACTTTAGGATGAGTCCAAATTAGTCATATATTTTGATGTTTTAATGTTAATACACCTATTATTTAAAGCCTTTCATCAGTGTATGCACTTTTGAGGGCAGTGAAGTTTTAAGAACACATCTTGTTTTATACTGTTTGTGAACATTAGAATTTAGCTTAGATATTCAGAACAGGATATTTATACCCCATTCAATGAAGTTGTGAAGGGTATAATGTTTTTGATACGTCCGTCAGTCCCTTTTTTTTGTCAGCGCATCTTGTTTTATACTGCTACTGAACATTAGAATTTAGCTTAGATATTCAGAACAGGATATTTATACCCCATGCAATGAAGTGGTGAAGGGATTTTGACCCATCCGTATAGTCCCCCCCCCCCCCCCCCCCTCCCCCCTTTTTTTATCAGCGCAACTCCTCTGAAACCACTCAACAGAATTTCGTGAAACTTTGTAGTTAATGACACACTGCACATAGATGTGCATATTCTCAGGAAATTCTTATTCAATACTTTTTAGGGAGTTATGCCCCTTTTTAACTTCAAATTTAGAGCCCTTTCGCTCTGTTTAAAATTTCGAGCCTGTCTGTTCTGTTCTTGTCAGTGTAACTCCTCTGAGACCTCTCAACAGAATTTCATGAAACTTTGTAGTTAATAAGGACACTTTGTAGATGTGCGTCAGCGGTTTTTTCCCCTTATATAACTGGTACCGATAAACAGTACCAATCCCTATGCTAATAACCATTGATTTTTCCCAATTTTGAGACTAAAAATTCCCAATTTACTTGCCGAAAAATAGACAGCTGACATCGTAATTTACTTAGTCTGAAATGTACGAGTTAACTATAATGTTCACTTCTGGTATTGAATCGAAAGTACAGATCATGGCAGTGTGTGTGCTTTGTAGAGCTACGACGATTCGAAAATGAGCCTATGACGATTCCGTATGTCTCACAACAGCAAATATTACCGTTAAAAAGTTTGTAAAGAGATGACTACTTCTTGTTTTGTTCTCTTTTTTTCTTTTCTTTTAGTTGAAATCATTCGCCGATACATTGGTAGAAAATTCCCAATTTGTTCGATTTTGGTGCTATTTTTCCCAATTGAATGAGTACAGGTACTAGTACCAGTGGGTAGAAAAAAGTCGCTGTAGCATATTCCCAGGAAATTCAGATTCAATAATTTTTCTATGAGTTATGCCCCTTTTGAACTTAAAATTTGAGCCTATCGCTTTTGTTTTTGTCAATGCAACAGTCTTAACGAAAACATTTAAAACTTGCTGGCCAGTCGGACCAGTGAACTGTCTGAATTTACTGGCCCACAGTGAAATTTACTGGCCCCCAAAATTTCCATAGTACATGTTTATCACATACATTATGGAATGCATTGTAAAACTGTTCAATTAATTTACTGAAACTATGCTTATTACTCATATTCATATCCACCCTAAGACATCCTTTCTGTCGATACCAGAAAAACAACACCGTACATGGTGTTTTCTCTCTCTCTTCACCCGCAAACAACAAATTCACGTATTTTTCACAAACATGAAAACAGCCCGAGTGCACCTTAGGAAGTCGCCTTCTCTACCAACATCAAATGTAAACGATTGATTAATTCGATAAACTATAGAAATTGCATAAAATCAGAGATAACTGCAATTGACGAAGTTCATTTTAATTTGACAATGCAATAAAGCAGCAGTTACCGGTGTGCAGTGCGATACAGAACGCGGCCATTTTTGTTGTTTCAATAAGTTGTTCGTTGAATATTCACGTGATCAACGTACAAGTTATCTTGACAATTACAAGTATAGACATAGTTATCGTTCTTTACTTTAAAGAAATAAACAAACCATGATGTCAAAACACTTACTTTAATGCACTATTTATTGATTTATTTTTATTTTGATGGTAATTTAAGTAAATAAGACGTTTAGAATATCTAAATCCAACATTATATTCAATGTGACTTACAAAAAGTCTACAAGCCCATCGGACTTCCTGATTTTTAAATTTCATTGACCCGACCCTAAAATTCACTGACCTCGGTCTTCGGACCACTGAGTTTTCTTGAAGACTGATGCAACTACTATGAGACCGCTCAACTCTGTAGTTAATAAGGACACACAGTGTAGATGTGCATATTCCAAGGAAATCCTGATTCAATAATTTTTAAGAGCATTATGCCCCTTTTAAACTGAGAATTTCGAGCCGCCTCTCCTGAATTTCAAGCTTGTTTGTCCTATTCTTGTCAGCGCAACTCCTCTGAGCCCTCTCAACAGAATTCCGTGAAACTTTGTAGTTAATAAGGACACATTGTGTAGATGTTCGTATTCTCAGAAAATTCTGATTCAATGATTTTTCTGGGAGTTATGCCCCTATTGAACTTAGAATTTTGAGTCTATCTGTCCTGTTCTTGCAGTATCGTACTACATTACCATTCATTATGTGAGGCATTGTCAAGCAATGTTGGAGTGTGGGGTATGTGAGCTTGCTCACCTGCTTTCTTTCATTTTTCTAAATTTCATAGCCCTTGGGAGTAGTGATACTTTTTTACTTGTACTCAGATGGCCGGTAAGGCTTGTAGGCCTCTTGTTTAAAGTAAAGAACAATAACTATACTTGTAATCATCAAGATAACTTGTATGTTAATCACGTGAATATTCAACGAACAACTTGTTGAAACAGCGAAAATGGCCGTGTTCTGTATCACACTGCACACCATAATTGAGCACTGCATAATTGCATTGTCCAATACGCAACTTCCGAGATATCAGCTCTTCTGTGATGGAGGTACGTTCAGTGTTCTGTTGAACGCTTTGGTGGGTACAAGATGTATACATACACTATAGACTAGCAATGTAAATACGGATAAAAGTAATGAAAGTGTAAAATTTATTTATATCAACCGTTGGTATACATTAAACTGACCATATCAAGAATAATATTTAATTAAATTAAATATGAAATTATTTTTTATTTCCTCCTCTGGACGAGTGATATTTTAATCAAAGAAAAATGGTGATTATCAAATTTTGTTTGAGCTAATTTATTATGAAATACTAATAAACTTACTAATATTGTGTCCCTGCAGTTTGGGTGGTTGCATATATGAAGGCAGCGATAAGCATTTATACCCACCGCGTTCGGACGATAGTATGTTTTGTGTCTCTCTGTGGGTAAGAGTTCCACAAAGGGAAAGAACTATTGGGCAACTCGGAAATTGCTTTTTAAAATGGACTTTGTCAATTGCAGTTATCCTCTCATTTTATGCAATTTCTATACCTGGTAGTTTACAGAATTAATCAATTGTTTGCATTTGATGTTGGTAGATAAGACTACTTCCTAAGGTGCACTTGGGCTGTTTTCCTGCTTGTGAAAAATATATGAGAGGGAGTGTGAGAGAGAGAGAGCGTGTTGGAGAGAGAGTGTGCGCAAGAGAGAGCAAGGGAGAGAAAGAGCATGAAAGAGAGAACACAAGAGCAAGAGAGAAAAAGTGAGAGAGGAAGAGTGAGCACCAAGAGCAAGTGCAAGAGAGAGTGAGAGAGAGAGAGAGAGCACCAGATAGAGCTGCAATAGAGTGCAAGAGCGAGAGAAAGCATGAGAGAGGGAGCAAGAGAGAGAATGAGAGAGATCACGCAAGAGAGAGGGGGAGAGCAAGAGAGAGAGAGCAAGCACAAGAGAATGAAAGTGCAAGAGCGTGAGAGGGAGAGTGAGAGAGCGCACAAGAGAAAAAGCTAGGGAGAGTGCAAGAGAGAGTGCAAGAAAGAGAGAGTGCATGCGAGAGAGAGTGCAAGAAAGAGTGCAAGAAAGAGAAAGTGAGAGAGCAAATGAGAAAGAGCAAGCACAAGAGAAAGAGAGAAAGAGAAAGCATGAGAGTGACAGAGAGGGTGCAAGAGAGAGAGAGTGTGAGAGCAAGAGAGTGTGAGAGCGAGAGAGAGCACAAGAGAGAATGAGAGAGAGCAAACCAGAGTGAGAGAGAGTGCGAGTGAGTGAGAGAGTGAGAGGGAGGGAAAGTGTGAGAGAGCGAGCAAGAGTGAGAGAAAGCGAGAGAGAGTAAGCGCAAGATAGAACTAGTTCTAATTGTAACGGGGACCGTTACAGATGTTCCCCAAACCTCCCCCAATTAAAAAGTGATGGCCTTGTGAATCTATAGCAAAAAATCATTTTATTTTAGCCTTTAATTACATGTAGTACGTTCAATATGGTCATTTCAGTACCAAGAAATGAAAGAAAGCGTTGCACGTGCATACACGTGCACGCGTGTATGATTCCGAATTTTTGTTGATGTCGTTCAACAGGCATTTGTATCATATACCCACAGTATGAATTTCATAACATTTCTACCACATATAAGGAAGTTATAGCGATTTTAAAATCGTCCAATCAGAAATCAGCACACGTGCATGCACGTGCTGAGCAGTAATTCTAACCACAGCAATTTGTAAGGAGTACCAAGACACATCTAAACCCCTAATATCAATATAATTTGATGAAAAACAAAAACGTTATCGTCCTTTAAAAATTGAACATTTAAAAAACGTTGCACGCGCATGCGCGTGTGCATTGGCATTTTTTGTTACACCAACATATAGATACACATATTGTCTACATATGCTGTGAATATCATCTCATTCGCTTCATAAATAAGATAGTTACAAACGTTTTAGCATTATCCAATCAAAATGAAGCGCACGTGCATGCGCGTGCAAATTGGTAATTTTGACCATGGAAATCAGTTAAGGGTCTCAATATCTACCTATGATATGAATTTCAAGCCATTTCAATGAACAACAAAAAAGTTAGACTGATTCCAAAGTTAGCGTACAAATTTTGTAATGCGCGTGCTGACAAAATAACTATTATTTTTCATATGTACAAATGATATACTATCATCCTATTTAGGTTTTATATCACTTCCTTCAATATTCTGATTTTCCATTTTTTGTACCAAAATTGCAATGCACGTGCGCGCGCGTGCATGCACGTGCAAACAAAATGACTATCACTATGCACATCTACAAACGCTATACTATCATCCTGGAAAGTTTCATATCGATCCCTTTTGTAGTTTCTGAGAACACTACCGGACAAAAAAGTACCAGAGAAAAAGAATAAGAATAATAACTAGACACGATCTCGTTGCGAGCAACGAGTAGGTCTTCCGTCCGATTTGTTGATGCACTCGGAGTTAAAAAAAAAAAAAAAAAGACAAATGAGTCCCAATTTAGTTTCCGACTTTAAGACACTTTAGATATAATCAATTTTTCATATCATAAGCTTCTGAAGCAAAGTTGCGGTGAAATTCGTTTGAAATTCGACTCTCCAGGCGAGCCATAAGGCCCGCGGGCCTATTTCTTGATGTCATTTGTTAGCCCTCTATAGACTCAACAACTTTAGTTCTATATGTCTTTACAAAATATTTACCTGTAAAAAGTTATTGAGATCGACCGATATTGACAAAAAATCGACTCTACAGGCGAGCCATTAGGACCATAGACCTATTTCTTGATATCAAATGATAGATCTCGATAAACTGAACAACTTTTGTTCAATATGTCCTTACAAAATATTTACCAGTTACAAGTTTTTGAAATCGACTGATATCGACAAAAATCGACTCTACAGGCGAGCCATGAGGCCCACAGACCCATTTTTTGATATTGATCGATAGGTTATGACACATTGAACAACTTTTGTTCAATAATGCTTTTCAAAATATTTGTCGTTTTAAAGATATGAGGCGTCAAATATTTACGATTTTGGCCCTTAAAATCTCTAATTACGTAACATATGACCTACTTTTTGATTTGATAAGATCAAGCTCGTTGAGATGAACATTTCCGCTTCTACAACTTATTATAAAATATTAATAGTTTCTGAGATATTCTCAAAAACATTTGGACCCTTCTGAACCCCTAATTTAAAGGGCCAGCCCGTTTTGCTTGATATCGTAAGAAAGGCCTTGTCATTTTAAACATTTTTTGCTCAACAAGTATTTAGAAATTCTTTACCGTTCTCGAGTTATCTCTACAAGAAATATTTAGGGGCCAAACTGTAGCTCCCTAACGGGGCCACATAGGGAAAAAACGAAATGTACATATTGTTTAGATTATCATTCTGAACAACTTTTGTTCAATAATGCTTTTCAAAATATTTGTCGTTTTCAAGATATGAGGCGTCAATTATTTATGATTTTGGCCCTTAAAATCCCTTATTACGTAACATATGACCTACTTTTTGATTTGATAAGAACAAGCTCGTTTAGATGAACATTTCCGCTTCAATGACTTATTACAAAATATTAATAGTTTCTGAGATATTCTCATAAACCTTTGGACCCTTCTGGACCCCTAATTTAAAGGGTCAGCCCCTTTTGCTTGATATCGTAAGAAAGGTCATGACATTTCAAACATTTTTTGTTCAACAAGTATTTAGAAATTCTTTACCGTTCTCGAGTTATTTCTAGAAGTAATTTTTAGGGGCCAAACTGTAGCTCCCTAACGGGGCCACATAGGGTAAAAACGAAATATGCATATTGTTCAGATCATCATTCTGAACAACTTTTGTTCTTTATTGCTTTTCAAAATATTTGTCGTTTTCGAGATACAAGGGGTAAAAAATTTATGGTTTTGGCCCTTAAAATCCCTTATTACGTAACATATGACCTAAATTTTTATCTGAATAGATTTGGATAGTTGAGATGAACATTTTTTGTTCTTTGACTTATACCAAAATATTAACGATTTTTGAGATATTTGATCTAGACTTTGAGCCCTTCTAGATCCCTAATTTAAGGGCCTAGCCCCTAAATCTTGATATTTTCGAAAAGATCTTGTAAATGTGCACAACTTTTGTTCTACATGTCTTAACAAAATATTTGCAAGAAAAAAGATATTGGAGATGAAAGGTCAAAAATCGCCGAAATCGGCGAAAAATTTTGGCATCCATTTTTTCAGGTCCAGGCAAGCGTTTAGGGAAATCGCCTCCGGTAAAATCGAATCCCCCACAAATCTTCTAAAATGTTTACTCTATCTTGTGTAGAAATTTCAAGACTCTAGCTTCAAAACTAACGGAGGAGATGTGTGGACAACAAGGCCCTTCAAAAAGTCACTAAAAGAGAGATAACTCCTGACCGGAAGTGACGTGAAGCACGAAATTTTGCAAGCAAAGTCTCGTCACCAAAAGACATCTTTCCTGAAAATTTCGTGAAAATCGATCGAGAAATGGCTGAGAAAAACGCGTGTACTACCAAGGAAAATAATAATAATAATAACTAGACACGATCTCGTTGCGAGCAACGAGTAGGTCTTCCGTCCGCTTTGTTGATGCACTCGGAGTTAAAAAAAAAAAAAAAGAAGACAAATGAGTCCCAATTTAGTTTCCGACTTTAAGACACTTTAGATATAATCAATTTTTCATATCATAAGCTTCTGAAGCAAAGTTGCGGTGAAATTCGTTTGAAATTCGACTCTCCAGGCGAGCCATAAGGCCCGCGGACCTATTTCTTGATGTCATTTGTTATCCCTCTATAGACTCAACAACTTTAGTTTTATATGTCTTTACAAAATATTTACCTGTAAAAAGTTATTGAGATCGACCGATATTGACAAAAAATCGACTCTACAGGCGAGCCATTAGGACCATAGGCCTATTTCTTGATATCAATCGATAGATCTCGATAAACTGAACAACTTTTGTTCAATATGTCCTTACAAAATATTTACCAGTTACAAGTTTTTGAAATCGACTGATATCGACAAAAATCGACTCTACAGGCGAGCCATGAGGCCCACAGACCCATTTTTTGATATTGATCGATAGGTTATGACACATTGAACAACTTTTGTTCAATAATGCTTTTCAAAAAATATGTCGTTTTAAAGATATGAGGCGTCAAATATTTACGATTTTGGCCCTTAAAATCTCTAATTACGTAACATATGACCTACTTTTTGATTTGATAAGATCAAGCTCGTTGAGATGAACATTTCCGCTTCTACAACTTATTATAAAATATTAATAGTTTCTGAGATATTCTCAAAAACATTTGGACCCTTCTGAACCCCTAATTTAAAGGGCCAGCCCGTTTTGCTTGATATCGTAAGAAAGGCCTTGTCATTTTAAACATTTTTTGCTCAACAAGTATTTAGAAATTCTTTACCGTTCTCGAGTTATCTCTACAAGAAATATTTAGGGGCCAAACTGTAGCTCCCTAACGGGGCCACATAGGGAAAAAACGAAATGTACATATTGTTTAGATTATCATTCTGAACAACTTTTGTTCAATAATGCTTTTCAAAATATTTGTCGTTTTCAAGATATGAGGCGTCAATTATTTATGATTTTGGCCCTTAAAATCCCTTATTACGTAACATATGACCTACTTTTTGATTTGATAAGAACAAGCTCGTTTAGATGAACATTTCCGCTTCAATGACTTATTACAAAATATTAATAGTTTCTGAGATATTCTCATAAACCTTTGGACCCTTCTGGGCCCCTAATTTAAAGGGTCAGCCCCTTTTGCTTGATATCGTAAGAAAGGTCATGACATTTCAAACATATTTTGTTCAACAAGTATTTAGAAATTCTTTACCGTTCTGGAGTTATTTCTAGAAGTAATTTTTAGGGGCCAAACTGTAGCTCCCTAACGGGGCCACATAGGGTAAAAACGAAATATGCATATTGTTCAGATCATCATTCTGAACAACTTTTGTTCTTTATTGCTTTTCAAAATATTTGTCGTTTTCAAGATACAAGGGGTAAAAAATTTATGGTTTTGGCCCTTAAAATCCCTTATTACGTAACATATGACCTAAATTTTTATATGAATAGATTTGGATTGTTGAGATGAACATTTTTTGTTCTTTGACTTATACCAAAATATTAACGATTTTTGAGATATTTGATCTAGACTTTGAGCCCTTCTAGATCCCTAATTGAAGGGGCTAGCCCCTAAATCTTGATATTTTCGAAAAGATCTCGTAAATGTGCACAACTTTTGTTCTACATGTCTTAACAAAATATTTGCAAGAAAAAAGATATTGGAGATGAAAGGTCAAAAATCGCCGAAATCGGCGAAAAATTTTGGCATCCATTTTTTCAGGTCCAGGCGAGCGTTTAGGGAAATCGCCTCCGGTAAAATCGAATCCCCCACAAATCTTCTAAAATGTTTACTCTATCTTGTGTAGAAATTTCAAGACTCTAGCTTCAAAACTAACGGAGGAGATGTGTGGACAACAAGGCCCTTCAAAAAGTCACTAAAAGAGAGATAACTCCTGACCGGAAGTGACGTGAAGCACGAAATTTTGCAAGCAAAGTCTCGTCACCAAAAGACATCTTTCCTGAAAATTTCGTGAAAATCGATCGAGAAATGGCTGAGAAAAACGCGTGTACTACCAAGGAAAATAATAATAATAATAATGAAGAAGAAGAACGCGAACAATAATAGTAAGGTCTTCCGCAGAAGACGGAAGACCTTAATAATAATAATAATAATGAAGAAGAAGAACGCGAACAATAATAGTAAGGTCTTCCGCAGGAGACGGAAGACCTTAACTAGACACTCATTACTAGTAATGAGTAGGTCTTCCGTTAGACCACTTCCGGTAAAGAGCTTCCTATTCCTACGAAAACCATTTAAATGTATCAGAAAATGTGTCTTTACAATGATTGAGAAATGTATTATCGAATTTTTTACTCCTTTCTCGTAACTTCCGGTGACGACCGGAAGTACTATTCAGATGCGTTTTCCAATCAATGACAGTGATTCCTTACTGTCTATATTCCCTGAAAATTTCACGTCTCTATCTGAAAGAGTTTTCAACAAAAAGAAGTAGACTAAAGAAAGAAAAAGTAGTAGGTTACTACCGACTGGAAGTCAATTTTGAAAAACAAAATTATCAAAACTCTAGAAGTTGATACTTTTTATTAAGACATGTGAAAATCATATGAAAGACTTCAAATATAAGCGAGATTTATGGGGACAAAGAGACGAAAAGTAAAAAGGTATTTTCTTAAGAAACCGGAAGTAGTCGTTTTGACTACCGACAGACTCAATATTCTTTTGACACTTTGAAAGAGATTTAATAAACAAGTATAGGTTTCAATTTAAAAGAAAAAGTTTGAAATTTACGATTTTTTCCATCACTTCCGGTGACGACAGGAAGTGACGGTCGACATGTTCAACCCCCTACTGCACGCTTATAAACGGATATTGATCATCCCTGAATATTTGATGAACCTATATTTTATCTTTTCCAAGAAAAATGCTGGACAAAATTCCTTTTGAGAAACAGAAAATCAGCCATATTTTCCGACCGGAAGTGAATTTTGTAAAAACAAAAATAATTATAGCAAGGTCATTTCATAAGACAGTATTCCTGAAAATTTCAAGAAAATATATCCAGCCATCTCTGAGAAATCGCTCGAAGAAATCGGAAAATCGACATTTGTTCGAATACTTCCGGTATAGACCGGAAGTGACGGACGAAAAAATTGAATGTATGTGTACAATGAACTAATGTTAGTTGATCAACTCTACAAGTTACAAGCATCTATCTATATTCATTATTAAGAAAGTGAAAAGACAAGGTTTGAATATGTCCACCCCATATCTCACGACCGGAAGTGAATTTTACAAAAAATATTTTAATTTCCTCTAGACATTTAAAGTGTCTATAACATATGTAAAATTCAAATCATTAACTTGTTTTATGACCGAGATTTATGGCACTGAAAAATGAGAGAATGAATAATCTTTCTTTGATATAACTGGAAGTTGGAGATTCAACTTCCGGTGGGGTCAATAATTTTTGAGAATTAGAACAAGACCTAATAAACCGATATAGGTTTCACTTTCAAAGAAAAAAGTTTGAAATCTATGATTTATTAATCACTTCCGGTGACGACCGGAAGTGACGTACGACATTCTTAACCCCTACTACATGCCTTCAAAGTGAGATCTATTCACTCTGAAAATTTGGTGACTCTATCTTTTACCGTTTCTGAGAAAAACGCTTGACAACGAAAACAGCTCATAAGCCGTTTTTGCCGACCGGAAGTGAATTTTACAAAAATATTTGACGTTACTCTAGACATTTATAGTGACTATAATATATGTAAAACTCAACTCATTAACTAGTTTCATGACCGAGATTTATGGCACTGAAAAATGAGAGAATGAATAGTCTTTCTTTGATATAACCGGAAGTTGGAGATTCAACTTCCGGTGGGGTCAACATTTTTTGAAAACTAGAAGGAGATATAGTAAACCAAAGTAGGTTTCAATTTGAAAGAAAAAAGTTTGAAATTGATGATTTATTTAATCACTTCCGGTGACAAAAAATATTACGTGCATGCACCATGGAGAATATAGATCTATCATCCCTGAAAGTTTCATTCGATTATCTTTAGTGGTTTTCAAGTTTACCCCTGGACAAAGTTTCTTTCAAAAACCGGAAAATCGGACGTATCTGACGAACGGAAGTGAATTTTGAAAAAATGAAAAAAATGCCTCGAAGTACCATCGTTCCCTATAACTTGTGAAAGTTTCAGGAAAATCCATCCAACGGTCTCGGAGACGAAAGGGAAAAAAAAAAAAAAAAAAAAATAATAATAATAACTAGACACGATCTCGTTGCGAGCAACGAGTAGGTCTTCCGTCCGATTTGTTGATGCAGTCGGAGTTAAAAAAAAAAAAAAAAAGACAAATGAGTCCCAATTTAGTTTCCGACTTTAAGACACTTTAGATATAATCAATTTTTCATTTTTGAAATTCGACTCTCCAGGCGAGCCATAAGGCCCGCGGGTCTATTTCTTGATGTCATTTGTTAGCCCTCTATAGACTCAACAACTTTAGTTCTATATGTCTTTACAAAATATTTACCTGTAAAAAGTTATTGAGATCGACCGATATCGACAAAAAAATCGACTCTACAGGCGAGCCATTAGGACCATAGGCCTATTTCTTGATATCAATCGATAGATCTCGATAAACTGAACAACTTTTGTTCAATATGTCCTTACAAAATATTTACCAGTTACAAGTTTTTGAAATCGACTGATATCGACAAAAATCGACTCTACAGGCGAGCCATGAGGCCCACAGACCCATTTTTTGATATTGATCGATAGGTTATGACACATTGAACAACTTTTGTTCAATAATGCTTTTCAAAAAATATGTCGTTTTAAAGATATGAGGCGTCAAATATTTACGATTTTGGCCCTTAAAATCTCTAATTACATAACATATGACCTACTTTTTGATTTGATAAGATCAAGCTCGTTGAGATGAACATTTCCGCTTCTACAACTTAGTATAAAATATTAATTGTTTCTGAGATATTCTCAAAAACATTTGGACCCTTCTGAACCCCTAATTTAAAGGGCCAGCCCGTTTTGCTTGATATCGTAAGAAAGGCCTTGTCATTTTAAACATTTTTTGCTCAACAAGTATTTAGAAATTCTTTACCGTTCTCGAGTTATCTCTACAAGAAATATTTAGGGGCCAAACTGTAGCTCCCTAACGGGGCCACATAGGGAAAAAACGAAATGTACATATTGTTTAGATTATCATTCTGAACAAATTTTGTTCAATAATGCTTTTCAAAATATTTGTCGTTTTCAAGATATGAGGCGTCAATTATTTATGATTTTGGCCCTTAAAATCCCTTATTACGTAACATATGACCTAAATTTTTATATGAATAGATTTGGATTGTTGAGATGAACATTTTTTGTTCTTTGACTTATACCAAAATATTAACGATTTTTGAGATATTTGATCTAGACTTTGAGCCCTTCTAGATCCCTAATTGAAGGGGCTAGCCCCTAAATCTTGATATTTTCGAAAAGATCTTGTAAATGTGCACAACTTTTGTTCTACATGTCTTAACAAAATATTTGCAAGAAAAAAGATATTGGAGATGAAAGGTCAAAACTCGCCGAAATCGGCGAAAAATTTTGGCATCCATTTTTTCAGGTCCAGGCGAGCCTTTAGGCAAATCGCCTCCGGTAAAATCGAATCCCCCACAAATCTTCTAAAATGTTTACTCTATCTTGTGTAGAAATTTCAAGACTCTAGCTTCAAAACTGACGGAGGAGATGTGTGGACAACAAGGCCCTTCAAAAAGTCACTAAAAGAGAGATAACTCCTGACCGGAAGTGACGTGAAGCACGAAATTTTGCAAGCAAAGTCTCGTCACCAAAAGACATCTTTCCTGAAAATTTCGTGAAAATCGATCGAGAAATGGCTGAGAAAAACGCGTGTACTACTAAGGAAAATAATAATAATAATAATAATAAAAATAATAATAATAATGAAGAAGAAGAACGCGAACAATAATAGTAAGGTCTTCCGCAGGAGACGGAAGACCTTAATAATGAAGAAGAAGAACGCGAACAATAATAGTAAGGTCTTCCGCAGGAGACGGAAGACCTTAATAATAAACAGTAGAATCACTAGAAGGTCTTCCGTTGGAAACGGAAGACCTTAACTAGACACTCATTACTAGTAATGAGTAGGTCTTCCGTTAGACCACTTCCGGTTAAGAGCTTTCTGTTCCTACAAAAACCATTTAAATGTATCAGAAAATGTGCCTTAACAATGAATGAGAAATGTATTATCGAAATTTTTACTCCTTTCTCGTAACCTCCGGTGACGACCGGAAGTACTATTCAGATGCGTTTTCCTATAAATGAGAGCGACTCTTTACTGTTGATATTCCCTGAGAATTTCACGTCTCTATCTGAAAGAATTCTCAACAAAAAGAAGTAGACTAAAGAAAGAAAAAGTAGTAGGTTACTACCGACCGGAAGTCAATTTTGAAAAACAAAATTATCAAAACTTTAGAAGTTGATACTTTTATTAAGACATGTGAAAATCATATGAAAGACTTCAAATATACGCGAGATTTATGGGGACAAAGAGACGAAAAGTAAAAAGGTATTTTATCAAGAAACCGGAAGTAGTCGTTTTGACTACCGACAGAGTCAATATTCTTTTGACACTTTGAAAGAGAGTTAATAAACTAGTATAGGTTTCAATTTAAAGGAAAAAGTTTGAAATTTGCGATTCTTTCCCTCACTTCCGGTGACGACAGGAAGTGAGGGTCGACATATTCAACCCCCTACTGCACTCTTACCAACGGAGATTGATCATCCCTGAATATTTGATGAACCTATATTTTACCTTTTCGAAGTAAAATGCTGGACAAAATTCCTTTTGAGAAACAGAAAATCGGCCATATTTTCCGACCAGAAGTGAATTTTGTAAAAACAAAAATAATTATAGCAAGGTCATTTCATCAGACATTATTCCTGAAAATATCAAGAAAATATATCCAGACTCGAACAAATCGGAAAATCGACATTTCCCGTACGAAAATTTGCTCACGTAATTTTTAAAATTTCCTGGCGTACCCATAATTCTGAAAGTCCAGCTAGATTTTTAACAACAAATCCTATGGAAAATACTGGCGTACCTGAGGCGTACTCCGGGCGTAATTTAGCTTGAATTATGCAAATTAGTACGTCTAGATTAATAAGTACGCCTTTAAAAAGAAAATACGCCTCAACTAGGAAATACGTCTCTAGCGAAAATACACCCGTACAAAAAACAAGAAATCCTATGAAAAATACTGGCGTAATTTAGCTTGAATTATGCAAATTAGTACGTCTAGATTAATAAGTACGCCTTTAAAAAGAAAATACGCCTCAACTAGGAAATACGTCTCTAGCAAAAATACACCCGTACAAAAACCCTCCAATTGTAGAAAGTACGCCTCAATAAGGAAATACGTCTTTAGCGAAAATACGCCTCATCAACAGCCAAGGCAAAAAAAATTACAGGAGTCTACTTGTGGCCTGCATATTTAGTAACTCCTATAACGGAATACAAGATTGAAAAAATAATGAACACAATAACTGACAGGTATTTGAAAATTGGAACTGTATTTAACAATACATAATTATGCCTGTGTAACAGCTTAAATTTTTCATCAGTTGACAAGTACATTCAATAATAATCACATAACTAACAAAGGAGATTGTACAGATGTATAGTAGTTTTAAATATTTCTAATAATATATGTAATATGTAGTTCAATAACTAATTAACACAAATTCATAATGATCCTAAGGATGCAAACAAATTTTTAAAATGATAAAAAATAGACACATTATACATGTGATATTAAAATTCAAATACATTTCATGGAGTAGAGTTGAATTTTTTCCAATGATTTGTCAGTTTATGTCCCATAGAGTAAATTTGTAAAAGGTTAATTACAAGGGGGTGCTATATCTGTAACAATTTTTGGACATTATATGAAGCTTACAACAGTTACCATGTAATATTTCACAAAATTGACAATTATACCAATTTGAAATAGAAAGATAAAAAATTATATCAGCCCATCGATGCGCATCCATTTTCCCCCCATGCGTATAGATATGTAAAAAGCAAAATATTTATTAACATAACAGATTAATTTCTGACAAAGATTTGAATTTAGGTTATAAACATAATCAAAATGAAATTATACAATTAAAATCAGAGCTTAATTAATATTTTAAAACAATAGATCATGATGACTAGAAATAAACTGTAATAAGATTACTGTTAAGCACTATGGTAATTCCGAACCACAGCAAATAATGTATATATATACTCTCCTTTGAATCCACAAATCATCAAACACTGAATCTTTGAGAAAAGACCATAGGCTAAGAGTGTTGAGATTTTGAATAGCACAGTCATCATTATTAGAGCAGTTGATTAAAAATAAATCTCAAAGAATTACATTCGAAATTTTGTTATTTGGCACAAGCACACGAGTATGACAGTAGGGTTCATTCGAGTTGCTTACTGGCACAGGCTTATTTTAACTGCAAGGTACTGAGGTGTTGCTGACAGAGGTTAACACATCTTGACCATTAAGTACAACTGAGTTATTATATGGCACAGACACACGAGTATAGCAGGGTTCTTTCAAGTTGCTGACTGGTACAGGTGTGTTGCTGATTGATGTAGTAGTCTTAAGCATACTTGCTAGGTCCAGAAGTGTTCCCGACGAGTACTGGAACATTCGAACTGCAGGACTCGGGCACGTAATTACTGCTGGGTTCTACATTCTTGCATTTGCAAAGATTGCTGGTTTGAGTCTATTATTGCTTCTTTATTTCTTCTTGTTTTCGGCTTGAATTTCTGTTGAATAATGATGAAAATATAAGAAATGTCAGTAAACTTTTCTGAATATATTGGGTTTAAAACCTAACGATACTTTCTTATGCAGAAAAAAATGTAAAGAATGCATTATCTATCTAGATACATTTGTTTACATAAACTTAAGATCATCTAATGTCTGTTTCTACTTTCACAACTAATTAATTTGCAATTCCTTGCCCCGCCACCCGATTGTGTAGTGCAGTACTACTTCCTATATATATCAAATGCAACTTTAGTAATGCAGGCAAATAAAATGTATCAATTTGAAAAACTCAGCAAAGGTAACACCCAAACTGAACAGGTTCTATATATATTATAACACAAGACCGTATGTTCATTGAATT
>NC_079170.1:55560189-55575189 GCF_947568905.1 Ostrea edulis | reverse complement strand
GGTCAATAGTTTTTGAGAATTAGAACGAGACCTAATAAACCGATATAGGTTTCAATTTGAAAGAAAAAAGTTTGAAATTTATGATTTATTAATCACTTCCGCTGACGACCGGAAGTGACGGCCGACATTCTTACCCCCCTACTGCACCCCTACAAAGTGAGATCTATTAACTCTGAAATTTTGGTGACTCTATCTTTTACCGTTTCTGAGAAAAACGATTGACAACGAAAACAGCTCATAAGCCGTATTTGCCGACCGGAAGTGAATTTTACAAAAATATTTGACGTTACTCTAGACATTTATAGTGACTATAATATATGTAAAACTCAACTCATTAACTAGTTTCATGACCAAGATTTATGGCACTGAAAAATGAGAGAATGAATAGTCTTTCTTTGATATAACCGGAAATTGGAGATTCCACTTCCGGTGGGGTCAACATTTTTTGAGAATTAGAACGAGATATAGTAAACCAAAGTAGGTTTCAATTTGAAAGAAAAAAGTTTGAAATTGATGATTTATTTGATCACTTCCGGTGACGACCGGAAGTGACAGCGACAAAAAATATTACGTGCATGCACCATAGAGAAAATAGATCTATCATCCCTGAAAGTTTCATTCGATTATCTTTAGTGGTTTTCAAGTTTACCCCCGGACAAAGTTTCTTTTAAAAACCGGAAAATCGGACGTATCTGACGAACGGAAGTGAATTTTGAAAAAATGAAAAAAAATGCCTCGAGGTACCATCATTCCCTATAACCTGTGAAAGTTTCAGGAAAATCCATCCAACGGTCTCGGAGACGAAAGGGGAAAAAAAAAAATGATAATAATAATAACTAGAAACTCATTACTAGTAATGAGTAGGTCTTCCGTTAGATCACTTCCGGTAAAGAGCTTTCTGTTCCTACGAAAACCATTTAAATATATCAGAAAATGTGCCTTAACAATGAATGAGAAATGTATTATCGAATTTTTTACTCATTTCTCGTAACTTCCGGTGATGACCGGAAGTACTTTTATGATGCGTTTTCCTATAAATGACAGCGACTCTTTACTGTCTATATTCCCTGAAAATTTCACGTCTCTATCTGAAAGAGTTCTCAACAAAAAGAAGTAGACTAAAGAAAGAAAAAGTAGTAGGTTACTACCGACCGGAAGTCAATTTTGAAAAACAAAAACGATCCAAACTCTAGAAGTTGATACTTTTATTATGACATGTGAAAATCATATGAAAGACTTCAAATATACGCGAGATTTATGGTGACAAAGAGATGAAAAGTAAAAATGTATTTTATCAAGAAACCGGAAGTAGTTGTTTTGACTACCAATGGAGTCAATATTCTTTTGACACTTTCAAAGAGACTTAATAAACTAGTATAGGTTTCAATTTACAAGAAAAAGTTTGAAATTTGCGATTCTTTCCATCACTTCCGGTGACGACAGGAAGTGACGGTCGACATGTTCAACCTTCTACTGCACGACTGCAAACGGACATTTATAATTCCTGAATAATTGATGAACCTATATTTTACCTTTTCCAAGAAAAATGCTGGACAAAATTCCTTTTGAGAAACAGAAAATCGGCCATATTTTCCGACCGGAAGTGAATTTTGTAAAAACAAAAATAGTTATAGGAAGGTCCTTTCATAAGACATTATTCCTGAAAATTTCAAGAAAATCTATCCACCATCTCTGAGAAATCACTCGAAGAAATCGGAAAATCGACATTTTTCAAATACTTCCGGTATAGACCGGAAGTGACGGACGAAAAACTTGAATGTATGTGTACAATGGACTAATGTTAGTTGATCAACTCTACAAGTTTCAAGCGTCTATCTATATTCATTATTGAGAAACTGAAAAAACAAGGTTTGAATATGTCCACCCCATATCTCACGACCGGAAGTGAATTTTACAAAAATATTTCAATTTACACTAGACATTTATAATGCCTATAACATATGTAAAATTCAAATCATTAACTTGTTTTATGACCGAGATTTATGGCACTGAAAAATGAGAGAATGAATAGTTTTTCTTTCATATAACCGGAAGTTGGAGATTCAACTTCCGGTGGGGTCAATAGTTTTTGAGAATTAGAACGAGACCTAATAAACCGATATAGGTTTCAATTTGAAAGAAAAAAGTTTGAAATTTATGATTTATTAATCACTTCCGCTGACGACCGGAAGTGACGGCCGACATTCTTACCCCCCTACTGCACCCCTAAAAAGTGAGATCTATTAACTCTGAAATTTTGGTGCCTCTATCTTTTACCGTTTCTGAGAAAAACGATTGACAACGAAAACAGCTCATAAGCCGTATTTGCCGACCGGAAGTGAATTTTACAAAAATATTTGATGTTACTCTAGACATTTATAGTGACTATAATATATGTAAAACTCAACTCATTAACTAGTTTCATGACCGAGATTTATGGCACTGAAAAATGAGAGAATGAATAGTCTTTCTTTGATATAACCGGAAGTTGGAGATTCCACTTCCGGTGGGGTCAACATTTTTTGAGAATTAGAACGAGATATAGTAAACCAAAGTAGGTTTCAATTTGAAAGAAAAAAGTTTGAAATTGATGATTTATTTAATCACTTCCGGTGACGACCGGAAGTGACGGCGACAAAAAATATTACGTGCATGCACCATAGAGAAAATAGATCTATCATCCCTGAAAGTTTCATTCGATTATCTTTAGTGGTTTTCAAGTTTACCCCCGGACAAAGTTTCTTTTAAAAACCGGAAAATCGGACGTATCTGACGAACGGAAGTGAATTTTGAAAAAATGAAAAAAAATGCCTCGAGGTACCATCGTTCCCTATAACCTGTGAAAGTTTCAGGAAAATCCATCCAACGGTCTCGGAGACGAAAGGGAAAAAATAATAATAATAATAATAATAATAATAATAAACAGTCACTAGAAGGTCTTCCGTTGGAGACGGAAGACCTTAATAATAATAAACAGTAGAATCACTAGAAGGTCTTCCGTTGGAGACGGAAGACCTTAATAAACAGTAGAATCACTAGAAGGTCTTCCGTTGGAAACGGAAGACCTTAATAACTAGACACGATCTCGTTGCGAGCAACGAGTAGGTCTTCCGTCCGATTTGTTGATGCACTCGGAGTTAAAAAAAAAAAAAAAAAGACAAATGAGTCCCAATTTAGTTTCCGACTTTAAGACACTTGAGATATAATCAATTATTCATATCATAAGCTTCTGAAGCAAAGTTGCGGTGAAATTCGTTTGAAATTCGACTCTCCAGGCGAGCCATAAGGCCCGCGGGCCTATTTCTTGATGTCATTTGTTAGCCCTCTATAGACTCAACAACTTTAGTTCTATATGTCTTTACAAAATATTTACCTGTAAAAAGTTATTGAAATCGACCGATATCGACAAAATATCGACTCTACAGGCGAACCATTTCTTGATATCAATCGATAGATCTCGATAAACTGAACAACTTTTGTTCAATATGTCCTTACAAAATATTTACCAGTTACAAGTTTTTGAAATCGACTGATATCGACAAAAATCGACTCTACAGGCGAGCCATGAGGCCCACAGACCCATTTTTGGATATTGATCGATAGGTTATGACACATTGAACAACTTTTGTTCAATAATACTTTTCAAAAAATATGTCGTTTTAAAGATATGAGGCGTCAAATATTTACGAGTTTGGCCCTTAAAATCTCTAATTACGTAACATATGACCTACTTTTTGATTTGATAAGATCAAGCTCGTTGAGATGAACATTTCCGCTTCTACAACTTATTATAAAATATTAATAGTTTCTGAGATATTCTCAAAAACATTTGGACCCTTCTGAACCCCTAATTTAAAGGGCCAGCCCGTTTTGCTTGATATCGTAAGAAAGGCCTTGTCATTTTAATCATTTTTTGTTCAACAAGTATTTAGAAATTCTTTACCGTTCTCGAGTTATCTCTACAAGAAATATTTAGGGGCCAAACTGTAGCTCCCTAACGGGGCCACATAGGGAAAAAACGAAATGTACGTATTGTTTAGATTATGATTCTGAACAACTTTTGTTCAATAATGCTTTTCAAAATAGTTGTCGTTTTCAAGATATGAGGCGTCAATTATTTATGATTTTGGCCCTTAAAATCCCTTATTACGTAACATATGACCTACTTTTTGATTTGATAAGAACAAGTTCGTTTAGATGAACATTTCCGCTTCAATGACTTATTACAAAATATTAATAGTTTCTGAGATATTCTCATAAACCTTTGGACCCTTCTGGGCCCCTAATTTAAAGGGTCAGCCCCTTTTGCTTGATATCGTAAGAAAGGTCATGACATTTCAAACATTTTTTGTTCAACAAGTATTTAGAAATTCTTTACCGTTCTCGAGTTATTTCTAGAAGTAATTTTTAGGGGTCAAACTGTAGCTCCCTAACGGGGCCATATAGGGTAAAAACGAAATATGCATATTGTTCAGATCATCATTCTGAACAACTTTTGTTCTTTATTGCTTTTCAAAATATTTGTCGTTTTCGAGATACAAGGGGTAAAAAATTTATGGTTTTGGCCCTTAAAATCCCTTATTACGTAACATATGACCTAAATTTTTATATGAATAGATTTGGATTGTTGAGATGAACATTTTTTGTTCTTTGACTTATACCAAAATATTAACGATTTTTGAGATATTTGATCTAGACTTTGAGCCCTTCTAGATCCCTAATTTAAGGGGCTAGCCCCTAAATCTTGATATTTTCGAAAAGATCTCGTAAATGTGCACAACTTTTGTTCTACATGTCTTAACAAAATATTTGCAAGAAAAAAGATATTGGAGATGAAAGGTCAAAACTCGCCGAAATCGGCGAAAAATTTTGGCATCCATTTTTTCAGGTCCAGGCGAGCCTTTAGGCAAATCGCCTCCGGTAAAATCGAATCCCCCACAAATCTTCTAAAATGTTTACTCTATCTTGTGTTGAAATTTCAAGACTCTAGCTTCAAAACTGACGGAGGAGATGTGTGGACAACAAGGCCCTTCAAAAAGTCACTAAAAGAGAGATAACTCCTGACCGGAAGTGACGTCAAGCACAAAATTTTGCAAGCAAAGTCTCGTCACCAAAAGACATCTTTCCTGAAAATTTCGTGAAAATCGATCGCGAAATGGCTGAGAAAAACGCGTGTACTACCAAGGAAAATAATAATAATAATAATGAAGAAGAAGAACGCGAACAATAATAGTAAGGTCTTCCGCAGGAGACGGAAGACCTTAATAATAATGAAGAAGAAGAACGCGAACAATAATAGTAAGGTCTTCCGCAGGAGACGGAAGACCTTAATAATAATAAGAAACAGAGTAAAAACAATATGTTCCCAAACTTTGTTTGGGGAAGATAACAAGATAAAGCAAGCGCAAGAGAGAGAGCAAGTGCGAGAGCATTGAGTGTGAGAGAGAGTGCAAGAGAGAGGGAGTGAGAGAGAGAATGCAAGAGAGAGTGAGAGAGCAAGAACAAGAGAAAGAAAGAGTGAGAGAGCAAGAGAAAAAGTGTGAGAGAGTGACAGAGAGGGGGCAAGAGAGAGAGAGAGAGAGAGCAAAAGAGCACGAGAGAGAGAGAGAGCAAACCAAAGTAAGAGAGTGCAATTGCAGAGAGTGAGAGGGAGGGAGAATGAGTGAGAGAGAGAGCGAGCAAGAGAGAGAGAGAAAGAGAGAGCACAAGAGAGAGAATGAGAGAGCAAAAGAGAGAATAAGAGAGAGCAAGAGAGAGAGAGCAGAGAGAATGAGAGAGAGAAAGAGAGTCCAAGAGAGAATGAGAGAGTCAGAGAGAGAATGAGACAGAGAGAGAGAGAATGAGACAGAGAGAGAGAATGAGACAGAGAGAGAATGAGACAGAAAATGAGAGAGAGAGCATGAGAAAGAGAGAGCACAAGAGAGAGCATGAGAGAGAGAGAGAGCATGAGAAATTGTGAGAGAGAATGGAGAGAGTGTGAGAACAAGCACAAGAGAAAGAAAGAGAGAGCAAGAGAGAGGGGGCAAGAGAGAGAGAGAGAGAGAGAGAGAGAGAGAGAGAGAGCAATAGAGAGGGTGCAAGAGAGAGAGAGAGAGTGAGAGTGAAAGAGCACAAGAGAGATTGAGAGAGAGGGAGTGATTGATTGAGTATTGTTTAACGTCCCTCTTGAGAATATTTCACTCATTTGGATACCTCACCACTGCCGGTGAAGGGCTGCAAAATTAAGGCCTATGCTCAGCGCTTATGGCCTTTGAGCAGGGAGGGATCTTTATGGTGCCACACATGCTGTGACACGGGACCTCGGTTTTTGCGGTCTCATCCGAAGGACCGCCCCATTTAATCGCCTTTTACGACAAGCAAGGGGGTACTGAGGACCTATTTTAACCTGGATCCCCACAGGATGAGAGGGAGTGAGAGAGCGAACCAGAGTAAGAAAGTGCAGTTGAGAGTGAAAGGGAAGGAGAACGAGTGAGAGTGAGAGAACGAACCAGAGTGAGAGAGAAAGTGCAAGAGAGAACAAGATAGAGCAAGCTCAAGATAGAGCAAGTGTGAGAGAGAACAAGTGTGAATAAGAGAGCGAGTGAGAGTGAGAGCACGACAGTGAGAGAGAGCACAAGAGAGAAAGAGAGATAGAGCACTAGAGAGAAAGAGAGAGCACTAGAGAGAAAGAGAGAGCACTAGAGAATGAGAGAGCATAAAAGAAAATGAGAGAGAAAGTATGAGAGTGTGAGAGAGAGCATGTGAGCCAGAGAGAGAGGGTGAGAAACAGAGTGCAAGCTAGTGAGAGAGCAAGAGAGGGAGAGCACGAGAGAGAGAGCAGAAGAGAGAGAGAGAGAGAGCACAAGAGAGAGAGAGAGCACGAGAGAATGAGAGAGAGAGCACACAAGAGAAAATAAGAGAGTGCATGAGAGAGAAAGAGAGAGAGCACAAGAGAGAATGAGAAAGAGAGAGCATGAGAGAGAGCACAAGAGATTGTGAGAGCAAGCACAAGAGAAAGAGAGAGTGATAGAGAGGGTGCAAGAGAGAGCGAAAGAGCACAAGAGAGAATGAGATAGAGGGAATGAGAGAGAGAGAGCGAACCAGAGTAAGAGAGAGTGCGATTGAGATAGTGAGGGAGAGTGAGAGGGAGGGAGAACGAATGAGAGTGTGAACCAGAGTGAGAGAGAAAGCGAGAGAGAACAAGAGAGAGCAAGCTCAAGATAAAGCAAGTGTGAGAGAGAGCAACTGTGAGTGAGAGAGCGAGTGAGAGTGAGAGCACGACAGAGAGTGAGAGAGAGCACAAGAGTGAAAGAGAGAGTACAAGAGAGAAAGCGAGTGAGCACAAGAGAGAATGAGAGAGAGTACAAGAGAGAAAGGAGAGAGCACAAGAGAGAATGAGAGAGAGCACAAGAGAGAATGAGAGAGAGCACAAGAGAGAATGAGAGAGAGAGTACAAGAGAGAAAGCGAGAGTACAAGAGAGAAAGCGAGAGTACAAGAGAGAAAGCGAGAGTACAAGAGAGAAAGTGAGAGAGCACAAGAGAGAATGAGAGAGAGAGAGCACAAGAAAGAAAGAGAGAGCACAAGAGAGAAAAAGAGCACAAGTGAGAGAGAGAGTACAAGAGAGAAAGAGAGAGAGAGCACAAGAGTGAAAGAGAGAGTGAGAGTGTGAGAGAGAGCTTGTAAGCCAGAGAGAGAGAGGGTGAGAAACAGTGCGAGCTAGTGAGAGAGCGAGAGCACGAGAGAGAGAGCATGAGACAGATGGAGTGTGAGCGAGACAGATGGAGTGCAAGCGAGACAGATGGAGTGCGAACGAGACAGATGGAGTGCGAGAGAGAGATAGAGTGTGAGCGAGAGAGAGAGAGAGAGCAAGAGAGAGATAGCATGAGAGAGGGGAGAGCAAGAGAGAAGGAGATAGTGAGCACGAGAGAAAACGGGAGCATGAGAGAGAAAGCGAAGAGAGAGCGCAAGATAGAGCGTGAGTGAGAGAGAATACGTGTGAGAGAGTACAGCCTGAGAGAGAGAGAGAAAGAGAGAGAGAGAGTGCACAAGCCAGAGAGAGAGAGCATGAGATAGAGTGGAGCAAGAAAGAAAGAGAGAGAGACAGAAAGGGCAAGAGAAAGTGTGAGCGTGAGAGAGAGAGTGCAAGCGTGAGAGGATGCGAGAGAGAGGACAAAAAAGAGAGAGCAGAGAGAGAGAAGGAGAGAGAGAACAAGAGAGAATGAGAGAGAGAGCACAAGAGAAAGAGAGCACAAGAGAGAAAGAGAGCACGAGAGAATGTGTGAGAGAGAGAGAGAAAGCACAAGAGTGTGAGAGAGAGCATGTGAGCCAGAGAGAGAGAGAGAGGGTGAGAAACAGAGTTGCAAGCCAGTGAGAGAGCAAGAGGGAGAACACGAGAGAGAGGGAGTGCGAGCAAGAGAGAGATAGAGTGTGAGAGAGGGGAGAGCAAGTGAGAGGGAGATGGTGAGCATGAGAGAAAACGGAGCGTGAGAGAGAAAGCGAAGAGAGAGCAAGATAGAGAGAGCGTGAGTGAGAGAGTACAGCCCAAGAGAGAGAGAAAGAGTGAGAGAGCGCACAAGCCAGAGAGAGAGAGCGATAGAGAGTGCGAGCGAGAAAGAAAGAGAGACAGAAAGGGCAAGAGAGTGTGAGCGAGTCGAGAATGTAAGAGAGTGCAAGCGTGAGAGAGAGAGGACAAGAAAGAGAGCAAGGTAGAGAGAGCGTGAGTGAGAGAGAATAGTGTGAGAGAGTACAGCCCAAGAGAGAGAGAGAGGAAGAGAGAGCATGAGCGATAGAGAGTGCGAGCGAGAAAGAGAGACAGAAAGGGCAAGAGAGCTGTGAGCAAGCCCGAGAGAGCGTGAGCGAGAGAGTGCAAGCGTGAGCGAGAGAGGACAAGAAAGAGAGCACAAGAGAGAGAATGAGAGAGAGCACGAGAGAGAGAGAGCACAAGAGAATTAGATAGCACAAAAGAGAATGAGAGAGAGAGAACACGAGAGTGTGAGAGAGAGGGTGAGAAACAGAGTGCGAGAGCACAAGAGAGAGAGAGCACGAGAGCGAGAGGGAGTGCGAGCGAGACAGAGGGAGTGCGAGGAAGAGAGAGAGTGTGAGCAAGAGAGAGAGATAGAGTGCGAGAGAGGGGAGAGCAAGAGAGAGGGAGATAGTGAGCGTGAGCGAGAGAAAACGGGAGCGTGAGAGAGAAAGCGAAGAGAGAGAGCAAGATAGAGAGAGCAT
This sequence comes from Ostrea edulis, assembly GCF_947568905.1. Classification (NCBI taxonomy): domain Eukaryota; kingdom Metazoa; phylum Mollusca; class Bivalvia; order Ostreida; family Ostreidae; genus Ostrea; species Ostrea edulis. The sequence goes on along the minus strand of NC_079170.1, from coordinate 55,565,984 downwards.
GAGTGAGAGAGAATACGTGTGAGAGTGCACAAGAGTGCGAGAGAAAGGGGAAATCGAGAGAGAGAGAGAGAGAGAGAGAGAGAGAGAGAGAGAGAGAGCACATGAGAGGGAGAAAGAGGGAGAGCATAAGAGAGAGGGAGCAAGAGTGAGAGAGTGATAAAGCATGAGAGCACAGCCCAAGAGAGAGGAAGAGAAAGAGAGAGAGAGAGCACACAAGCCAGAGAGAGAGCATGAGTGAGAAAGAGAGAGAGAAAGAAAGAGAAAGAGAGAGAGAGAGAGAGAGAAAGGGCAAGAAAGAGTGAGCGAGAAAGCGTGAACGAGAGAGGATGCAAGAGAGAGAGGACAAGAAAAGAGAGAGAGAATGAGAGAGAGAGCACCAGACAGAATGAGTGAGAGAATGAGAGAGAGAGAAAGAGAGAGAATGAGAGAGAGAAAGAATGGGACAGAATGAGACAGAGAAAGAATGAGACAGAGAGAGAATGAGAGAGAGCATGAAGGAGAGAGAATGAAAGAGAGAAAGAGAACACAAGAGAATGAGAGAGAGAGAGAATGAGAGAGAGAATGAGTGAGAGAGAGAATGGGACAGAGAATGAGACAGAGAGAATGAGACGAGAGAGAAAGAATGAGAGAGAGAATGAGACAGAGCACACACACAGAGAGAAAATGAGAGAGAGAGCACAAGATAGAGAGAGCGTGAGTGAGAGAGAATAGGTGTGAGAGAGTGCACAAGAGAGAGTGCAGAGAAAGGGGAAATAGAGAGAGAGAGAGAGAGAGCACAAGAGAGAATGAGAGAGCACAAGGGAGAGCATAAGAGAGAGAGCATGAGAGAGAGCATAAGAGAGAGAGCAAGAAAGAGAGCACAGAGCATGCAAGAGAGAGTGTGTAAGAGTATGAGAGAGAGAGAGAGCAAGCACAAGAGAAAGAAAGAGAGAGTGAGAGAGAGCAAGCACAAGAGAAAGAAAGAGAGAGCAAGAGAAAAAGCATGAGAGAGCGACAGGGTGCAAGAGAGTGAGAGCGAAAGAGCACAAGAGAGAATGAGAGAGATGGAGTGAGAGAGCAAACCAGAGTAAGAGAGAGTGTAATTGAGAGAGAGTGAGGGAGAGTAAGAGGGAGGGAGAACAAGTGAGAGTGAGAGAGTGAGCAAGAGTGAGAGAAAATGTGAGAGCACAAAAGAGAAGAGAGCAAGTGCAAGAGAGAACAAGAGAGCAAGCTCAAGAGATAGTGGTAGTGAGAGCGAGGGAGAGTGAGAGCGTGACAGAGATTGAAAGAGCACAAGAGAGAATGAGAGAAAGTGTGTGTACAAGAGAAAATGAGAGAGAGAGCACAAGAGAGAATGAGAAAGAGCACAAGAGAGAATGAGAGAGAGAGAGCACAAGAGAGAATGAGAGAGAGAGAGCACAAGAGAGAAAGAGAGAGAGAGCACAAGAGAGAGAGAGCACAAGCGTGAAAGAGAGAGAGAGAGCACAAGCGAGAAAGAGAGAGAGAGAACACAAGCGAGAAAGAGAGAGAGAGAGAGCACAAGCGAGAAAGAGAGAGAGAGAGAGAGCACAAGCGAGAAAGAGAGAGAGAGAGCACAAGCGAGAAAGAGAAAGAGAGAGCACAAGCGAGAGAGAGAGAGCACAAGCGAGAAAGAGAGAGAGAGAGCACAAGCGAGAAAGAGAGAGAGAGAGCACAAGCGAGAAAGAGAGAGAGAAAGCGCACAAGCGAGAAAGAGAGAGAGAGAGAGAGCGCACAAGCGAGAAAGAGAGAGAGAGAGAGAGCACAAGCGAGAAAGAGAGAGAGAGAGAGCACAAGCGAGAAAGAGAGAGAGAGAGAGAGAGCACAAGCGAGAAAGAGAGAGAGAGAGCACAAGCGAGAAAGAGAGAGAGAGAGAGAGCACAAGCGAGAAAGAGAGAGAGAGAGAGAGCACAAGCGAGAAAGAGAGAGAGAGAGAGCACGAGAGAGAAAGAGAGAGAGAGCACGAGAGAGAAAGAGAGAGAGAGCACGAGAGAGAAAGAGAGAGAGAAAGAGAGAGAGAGCACGAGAGAGAAAGAGAGAGAGAAAGAGAGAGAGAGCACGAGAGAGAAAGAGAGAGAGAGCACGAGAGAGAAAGAGAGAGAGAGCACGAGAGAGAAAGAGAGAGAGAGAGAGAGCACGAGAGAGAAAGAGAGAGAGAGAGAGAGAGAGAGCACGAGAGAGAGCACGAGAGAGCAAGAGAGAGCGCACGAGAGAGAAAGAGAGAGCGCACGAGAGAGAAAGAGAGAGCGCACGAGAGAGAAAGAGAGAGCACGAGAGAGAAAGAGAGAGAGCACGAGAGAGAAAGAGAGAGCGCACGAGAGAGAAAGAGAGAGAGCACGAGAGAGAAAGAGAGAGAGAGCACGAGAGAGAAAGAGAGAGAGAGCACGAGAGAGAAAGAGAGAGAGAGAGCACGAGAGAGAAAGAGAGAGAGAGAGCACGAAAGAGAGAGAGAGAGCACGAGAGAGAAAGAGAGAGAGAGAGCACGAGAGAGAGAGAGCACGAGAGAGAAAGAGAGAGAGAGAGAGAGAGCACGAGAGAGAAAGAGAGAGAGAGAGAGAGAGCACGAGAGAGAAAGAGAGAGAGAGAGAGCACGAGAGAGAAAGAGAGAGAGAGAGAGAGCACGAGAGAGAAAGAGAGAGAGAGAGAGAGCACGAGAGAGAAAGAGAGAGAGAGAGAGAGCACGAGAGAGAAAGAGAGAGAGAGAGAGAGCACGAGAGAGAAAGAGAGAGAGAGAGAGAGAGCACGAGAGAGAAAGAGAGAGAGAGAGAGAGAGCACGAGAGAGAAAGAGAGAGAGAGAGAGAGAGCACGAGAGAGAAAGAGAGAGAGAGAGAGAGAGCACGAGAGAGAAAGAGAGAGAGAGAGAGCACGAGAGAGAAAGAGAGAGAGAGAGAGAGCACGAGAGAGAAAGAGAGAGAGAGAGAGAGCACGAGAGAGAAAGAGAGAGAGAGAGAGAGCACGAGAGAGAAAGAGAGAGAGAGAGAGAGCACGAGAGAGAAAGAGAGAGAGAGAGAGAGCACGAGAGAGAAAGAGAGAGAGAGAGCAAGAGAGAGAAAGAGAGAGAGAGAGAGAGAGCAAGAGAGAGAAAGAGAGAGCACGAGAGAGAAAGAGAGAGAGAGAGCATGAGAGAGAGAGAGAGCATGAGAGAGAGAGAGAGCATGAGAGAGAGAGAGAGCACGAGAGAGAGAGAGCACGAGAGAGAGAGAGAGCACGAGAGAGAAAGAGAGAGAGCAGAGAGAGAAAGAGAGAGAGAGCACGAGAGAGAAAGAGAGAACAAGAGAGAGAGAGCACAAGAGAGAGAGAGCACAAGAGAGAAAGAGAGAGAGAGAGCACAAAAGAGAAAAACAGCACAAAAGAGAACAAGAGAGAGAGAGAGAGAGCACAAAAGAGAAAAACAGCACAAAAGAGAACAAGAGAGAGAGAGAGAGCACAAGAGAGACAGAGCATGAGAGAATGAGAGAGCAAGAGAGAATGAGAGAGAGAGCAAGAGAGAATGAGAGAGAGAGCAAGAGAGAATGAGAGAGAGAGCACAAGAGAGAATGAGAGAGAGAGAGCACAAGAGAGAATGAGAGAGAGAGCACAAGAGAGAATGAGAGAGCACATGAGAGAGAGAGAGATAGAGCTCAAGAGAGAGAGAGATAGAGCTCAAGAGAGAATGAGAGCACAAGAGAGAAAGAGAGAGAGAGAGCATAAAAGAGAATGAGAGAGCAAAAGAGAATGAGAGAGAGCACAAGAGAGAATGAGAGAGAGAGAGAGAGCACAAGAGAGAATGAGAGAGCACAAGAGAGAATGAGAGAGCACAAGAGAGAAAGAGAGAGCACATGAGAGAGAGAGAGAGCAAAAGAGAATGAGAGAGCACAAGAAAGAATGCGAGAGAGAGGGCACAAGAAAGAATGCGAGAGAGAGAGCACAAGAAAGAATGCGAGAGAGAGCACAAGAAAGAATGTGAGAGAGAGAACAACAGAGAATGAGAGAGCACAAGAGAATGAGAGAGAATGAGAGAGAGAACACAAGAGAGAATGAGAGAGAGCACAAGAGAGAATGAGAGAGAGAGCACAAGAGAGAAGGAGAGAGAGCGAGAGCACAAGAGAGAGAGAGAGCACAAGAGAGAGAGAGAGCACAAGAGAGAGAGAGAGCACATGAGAGAAAGAAAGAGAGCACATGAGAGAGAGTGAGAGAGAGATAGAGCTCAAGAGAGAATGAGAGAGCACAAGAGAGAAAGAGAGAGAGAGCATAAAAGAGAATGAGAGAGCAAAAGAGAATGAGAGAGAGAGCACAAGAAAGAAAGAGAGAGAGCACAAGAGAGAATGAGAGAGAGCACAAGAGAATGAGAGAGAAAGAGAGAGAGAGCATGAGAGAGCATGTGAGCCAGAGAGAGAGAGGGTGAGAAACAGAGTGCAAGCCAGTGAGAGAGCAAGAGAGAGCTAGTAGAGAGCTAGACCAAGATAGAGCGAGAGCAAGAGAGAGCAAGTGTGAGAGAGAGAGAGCACAAGAGAGAGAAAGCAAGAGAAAGAGTGAGAGAGAGAGAGAGAGAGAGAGAGAGTGAGAAAGAGAGCAGGGGAGAGAGAGATAGCAGGAGAGAGAGTGGTTGAGAGAAAGCCCATGTGAGAGAGAGGAAGAGAGAGCATGAGAGAGAAAGAGCGTGAGAGAGTGCGAGAGCACTAGAGCAAGAGCAAGAGAGAGCGCATGGGTGCAAGAGTAAAAGAACATAGCAAGAGAGAGTGAGCAAGCAAGAGAGAGTGTAAGAGAGAGAGAGAAAGTGAGAGAGTGTGAGCGAGGGAGAGAGAGAGCCAGAAAGGACAAGAGAGAGTGTGTGAGTGAGTGAGAGTGCAAGCCAGAGAGAGTGAGAGTGTGAATTAGAGAGAATGCAAGAGAGAGAAAGCACGAGATAGAGAGAGTGCAAGAGAGAGCACAAAAAAAAGAGCAAAAGAGAAAGAGAGCATGAGAGAGAGAGAGAGCAAGCAAGAAAGAGCAAGAGAGAGAAAGCAAGAGAGAACAAGCCAGAGAGAGGGAGAGAGTATGAGCACAAGAGAGAGAGAGAGTGGGAGTGTGAGAAAGAGTGCAAGAGACAGAGAGGGGGAGAGCGTGAGAGAGAGAAAGCAAGAGAGAGAATTTATTTTCAGTGATGTTTTGATCCTTTGGGGCTAGGTTGGGGCCACAATATGGGATCAAAAATTTCCATGGGAATAAAGATTGATATAAAGATCTTCTTAAAATCACAACAGATGAACAATTTATGACAGGGCCAAGGTGATTCGGTGAGTGATGTGGCCCATGGGCCTCTTGTTTAATCAAGGGTTTTAAATTGTATTCACATAACTAATGTTGTACTATAGGATTAAACATTCTTTTTGAAGAATTTATCGATGTGTAAACTCCGGACATTTTACTCACAAACTGAATAAAAGTGTGAAGCACTTTTATGTTAAGTTTGTGAGTAAAATGGCCTGAGTTTACACATCGATAAATTCTTCAAAAAGAATGTTTGATTCTTATAATTCTAATTCATTCACTTCATTAACAATTGCAAAAATTTGAATAGTTTCCCCGCACTATGTTATTTGTTTTCAGGCGTGTATGAATACGTCGCGTTTTCGGATTTATTGATGTATAAACTCTTGTTCAGCTTTATTTTTGTCCAATCAAAACACTTGTAATAAATAACATTGGAATTATTGCCATGTAAATTTATAGCTGCGTAAAATTATCACCAGCAGATTAAATCCTATTGTATTGCATATGTGTCTAAACGAAGACATCGTTAATACAAATTTATTTTGATTAACAGATATCAATACCA
>NC_079170.1:55535189-55555189 GCF_947568905.1 Ostrea edulis | reverse complement strand
CATCCTAAAAGTGCCACTGACTTCTCCCTTCAGAGGTGGTATGGACTGAAAGACTGTCTTCAGCACAAGAAGGTAGTGGCTCTGGGAGAAATAGGACTGGACTATTCAGGGACGTGAGTACACACATCATTATTGCAATCATAATTTCATTTCGTTTTCATGCCCCCCCCCCCCCCCCCCCCCCCCCCCCCCCCCCCACCACCACCACCACCACACACACACACACACACACACACACACTTCTATTGAGAAGGTAAGTTTAAATATTAGAGGTAAAACTTTTCTGCCTTAAGAAGAAAGTTTTTGCCCAATATCTTTAGAAGCCTTTGCTGAATAGAGTTCATGCAAACTTGATGTACTGACTACTACTTAGGAGTAGAATGATCTCTACCAATTTTGATGACACAGGCCAGGGGCAAATTACTCTAGATGTAAGAAAATACAGTCAAACTTGCAATAGTGCATAGGTGTTACATCTCAGGTTTTAGCCATGAGATCACATATTTTAGCCTTGCACAAAAGTCTCACGGCGGGAGGAGCATTCTCATGTAAATTTATTAGCCTCTCGTATTTTGTAATCGCCACCATTTTTATACCCCATGAGATCGAAGATCGGGGGGCATTTTGTTTTTGTCCTGTCTGTCATTCTGTCTGAAACTTTAACCTTGCTAATAACTTTTTAACAATAAGTGCTAGAGCTTTTATATTTCACATGAGTATTTCTGTGACGAGATCTTTCTGTGAGAACTAAATGTTTGACCCTTGACCTTGGAGTTTGACCTACTTCTTAAAAAATTGACATTGGTCATAACTTCTAAATGGTAAACTTATATCAGAGCTATCATATTGTACATAAGCATTTCTTGTGACAAGATCTTTCTCCTGGTACCAAGGTATTTGTCCTTGTGACCTTGGCCATCTTTGGAATTGGCCATTATTGGGGGCATTTGTGTTTCACAAACACATCTTGTTTTATTAAAAAAATTATGTTATTTTTTCTTCAGAGACGGTATTTTACACATTGAATCAATCCCTAATCTTTCAATTTAACTTCAAAAAATTTATTCAAAGGGGAATTTCGTTAGTTCTAATGGGCATTTCGGTAATTCAAGGTACCGCGGAGCACGGATTTAATGTATCAGAAATCGTTTGACCAACATCATTGAACATGAAATTGTGTTGAGTTTATGGCTTGAGTTTATACGAATAATGTTTTAGAACAACAACAATGCTACCAAGTTTCAGTTGCATAATACATGCATGTTACATTGGCCATTGAGAGTAAAATCATGGCAACCAAGACTCTAGACAAATTTGAAAAAAACAATGGACATATTCAAGACCTGGAAAACAAACACCCACAAAACAAGTAACCTATCAGAATAACAAAATGATATATGAGTCATACACAAACTACTCCTGTCCATGAAGTTAAAACTACACTTTTTAGAGAGGTTTCTGACAGTTCTGCAAGTAATTCACTGTTATAAGGTTAATTCATCAAAAGAACACAAAATATAAAAATAGAGATTTGATATTCAATATATTTTCAGCAAAAAAAAAAAAAAAAAAAATCCCTACCGACCGACCCAATATTTTTTATGACCCTCGCGCTATAAAATATATCCGAGTCAGGGTGGGACTTGGCCACATAAAACCTAAGGGGGATGAGGGCGTGCCCACCTTTTTTGTCAGTCAACCTTCAATTTGACCCCCCCCCTTGCAAAGAAAACCGATGCTGCGTCACCTTGTCTGCATGGAGTTAGAAATAGCACAAGTAATAGCTACCTATATTTCTCTTATTGTCATCAGAGAATGTACTCTGAAATTATCATACATTTATCCTTAACCAGTTAGTATTATTTCAACCGATTCGGAATAAATTGGACCTTGATCAATCTTCTTGTTCGTCCTCCAATGAAAAATCGTCGATGTGGCTGGCATTTGCATTAATCATGAGTTCAAAGTGATATCCTTGTATAACAAACTATGGTTACCCATTCAAAAATTCCTCCAGTTGCGAATAAATCGTCTATGGATGTGCTTTTGTTTTGATACGCAAATCTGAGTGTGGTCTCTTATGACGTCACAAATTCAGGAAATCAGGAACGATAATCGGGTAACAATTTTCTATTCCAACTACCTTTGCACTTCAATTTCTTCGAGTTAATATCGTTATTAATCTTAAAAGAGCATTTTTATGAGGAGTCTATGAAACAAAGTTGATAATTATGGAGAGAAAAGGTATTGTTAAAAACCGTCTCCTAAGATCTTTAAATAATGGCCCTTGGACTTAGAAAAAGAGCATGAATTGTTTGTTTACATCCAAGTTTCTTATTTCTGTAGATAAGAATACTACACTCATTAAAACTTCTAGCATAGTAATACAACAATATAGCTAAATTATTCATGATTACCTACATGTCAGCGGTGGCCAAGAGGTTAGAGCGTTTGCTCTGCATGCGGAAGGCCGGGGTTCGAATCCCGGCCGCAACAGACCTAAGTCGTTAAAAGAGGTAGTGACAGTTCCATCGCCAAATGCTCGGCATCAGGTGTGAATGTCACGGGTCCTTGGAGATTACCTTAAAACCGGATGACCTGTGTCACAGCAGGTGTGGCATGCTAAAGAACCCTCACTGCTTAATGGCCGTAAGCGCTGAGCATAGGTCTAAATTTGAAACCCTTCGCCGGTCTTGGTGACGTCTCCATATGAGTGAAAAATTCTCGAGCGAGACGTTAAGCAAGATACAATCAATCAATCCTACATGTCACATTTTATTGACTTGGTTAAAGACCTAATTAAACCTATAATTATAATTTTTTCTTTTTTTCCCTGGTCTAGTCTCTACTCGAATAGTAGTTGATTTCCTATCCTGGTTCCTCAATTTTCCCTTTTGCGATAACCTACACAATGAACTTAGAATAATGTTGTGGTACAGTAATTTTTGCAACTGGTAGGGGACTGTATTGCCACAGGGCTCGAAATTAGCGAGAAATACCCGCGAATTGCGAGTAGATTTGAAAAATAGCGAGTAAAAATAGGGGACACTCGAAAATCTCAGCGAGTGGGGATTTACAAACCATGATCGTATCGTATCCGTTTTAAGCCGCGATGCCCCATTCGCTTTTCTTAAACTTGCACTCAAAATCATACAAACACTTACATGAACGACCGATTTCAACAACCGTTTCCATCCGGATTTTTCTTTTATGATTTTTTAAGAAACTCAGTGTCAAACAAAGAGGTCGGACATTGCATTATAATGAAAAATATAGACCTGTTCACTTATAGGGGTGATTAAATTGACTTGGTAAAACATAGACTCCGATTTCTTGTTAGATAAATGAATAACAAAAAGCTCATATATACTTGGAATTCAAGTCTTCCGGTAGTTAATTTAATCAGAATTTTCTATTTACATTAATTCAGTTTCATATTGAGGTCGGGTTGTAGTCATGGCACGAGTGCACAGCTCACCGTGTGGGCGATTACCAAAAAAATCAAAAAAATCATGGGGCTCGTGATCGTACTGCTTATAAACCATGAGTCTGGGATTCGCTTTCAAAAATTACTCGTGACAACCCTGACGTGGCATGAAATTGGAAGACATTGGATCTATACCTGCGGTAAGCAGGTTGTGAATATTAGAGGTGCGATGGTCAAGAGACCTAAACATTGCATCATATGACTTACGTAAATTAGTGTTTTGTCCAAACGATGCCTGTTGACCCACTAGGCTCAGTAATGGTGGGGAAAATCATTGATTAAAAAAAAAAACATGACAAAAGAGCACTGCTTTATTATTTTTATTTTAGCTTGTAGGTTTTCATTTTAGCCTGTGGATTTTTTACCCACAGGCTAAAATTAGCCTGTGGAAGAAAAAGTTAATTTCGACCCCTGTTGCCATGCAATACTCTCAGAATGCTTGTTCTTTTAAGCAGCCACTTGTGTAATGCGGTCATCAAATTTCATATCAAACCACAGTGGGTATTATAAGCAGCCATTTTGAATTGTCTCTTGACTTACATTTGGGGTTTGTTTTTCCAAATTCTGCTAGATAGTTTCCAAATGCACCATTTCTAATATATAAAAAACTAATTAAGCATGGCAAGATCTGGAGAATATATTTGGTCTTGGGTAACAAAATTAAGGAAAAATACTCGCTAAATGCGGGTTAAAACTTGAAATGGCAAGTGAAAAATCACAGTCAAGTGGTCATGGAAAATGCTCTCTTTTTGGATTTTCTTGGTTTCTTGGTTGTGCTATGAAGTTTACAATAATTTAGTCTTTTTCAAATATTTTTAAACCATTTGCTTCCATGAAATTGGAACAATTCGTTTCTGGAGAATGGCTGTTTCATGAAGACTGCTAAATTCATGTCAGGATGCTTCCAAGATTAGTCTGAGTGAAGGTCATTTTGATTTTTAATGAAACAGTGAAGTAATTATAATGAACACATTTGTCTTATATTTCACAATTTAAGTCTGATGTAAAATTCATAAGTTTGAGGCTAGCTACTTATAATGTAGTGCTCGATCCTGCCCATGGATGCTTTTCTACACTTCCTGCTGATATAATGCTTGTAATGACGTGCATATATGCAATATGAATATTTAACTCATTACTCAGTGCATAAATTGTGTTTGTTTCAGGTTTAAGCAGCACATGGATATCCAGAAGATTGTGTTCAGGAAACAGATACAGATAGCTCTGGAGATGACAAAGCCACTTGTCATCCATTGTAGAGATGCAGAGGAAGACTGTCTGCAGATTTTGATAGAGGTCATTGTCAAACTCAGTAATATTGGGTTTAGAATTAGTATTGATGTGTGATGTTAGCATTTTGTGGACGTTACTAGGCATAGACTAGTTTTTATACGCCCATCATTAGACGGGAAGTATTATGTTATGGCACTGTCCATCTGTTCGTTCGTCCCTCTGGGGTCATGTTTTCTAGACTTTTTTCCATAACAGATGCATGTACGACTTTTAAATTTGGTCACAATTTCTCTCTCAAGAATTGTAAGAGTGAGTTTGTATTTCAGCTGGATTGGTTTGTCCCTGACCAACTTTAGGGCTATAAGTAGGTCAAACAGTTTTCCAGAATTTTTTTCCATTACAGATACAGATATTGCCCTGAAATTTACACATAAGCTTCCTCTCAGAGGAATACATGCAAGTTCAATTTGCATTTCAGCAGGATTGGCTTTTTCTCATTATGGATACAGATGTTGCCCTGATATTTAGTCAAAGGCTTCCTCTCGGAGGAATAAAAGTGCTGTTAGCATTTCAACTGGATTGGTGCTCTATGACCTACTCTTGGGGTAGAAGTTTTCCAGATTTTTTTTTTTTTTTTGGTATGGCCACAGGTATTGCACTGAAATTGAGTCACAACCCCCCTCTCAGAGAAATACATAATCAGTTCACATTTCAACTTAATTGGTGCACCATAAAAGACCTACTTTAGAGCTAAAAGTAGATCAAATGGTTTCCTGGACTTTTTATCATCATAGATAGATATTGCACCGACATTTTGTCACAACCTCACTCTCAGAGAAATACATAATCAGTTCACATATCATATGGATTGGTGCAACATGCCCCACTTTAAGGCTTTTCTATTCAAAATGTGTGTTGTATCAATTCAGAGTGCACAATATGCTTCTTCCATGCTGAATTTCACTGTCCAACGGGCGTATATTGTACTGTTTGCGTTACTCTTGTATAGGTGATATACTGACATTTAATTCCTATGACTACACAGTAAAAAGTAAAAATAGAAAATATTTGACCAAATGAAATTAAATAGGTACATAGAGAAAAAGTAATGTACATGTTGATCAACCTGATTAATTTTTATTGCTTTAATGATATTACAGTTGTGTAGCATGCTGTAGTTGAACCAATATTATCTCCAACAGATGGTGCCCAAGAACTACAAGATCCATTGTCACTGTTTCACTGGGGACTATGCTGGAGCAAAGCGCTGGCTAGAAACCTTTCCCAGCCTGTATATTGGATTGACCCCCATGGTGACCTACCGGCAGTGTGTGCAGACCCATGATGTGGCCCGCTCCATTCCACTGAATCGCTTGCTACTGGAGACTGATGCACCATACTTCTTGCCAAGAAAAGTAAGTTTATAACTTGCTGTTTAACTCCTTGGAAGTGTTCGTAAACTGTGTTGCATTCAGAAACTGGAAGTACGGTACCTGCCGTGTTATTATGGATAATGTACACACACAAGGTAATTATTTACACGGTCAGTTTGGGACATAAATAGGGAGTCATCCAGGGTGTGAAATGAAATGCGTATTGGGTAGGGCATTTTAGGTTGTTATTTCAGATACGGAGAGGTTTAGAATCATCAAACCTTATAAGTTGATGCGTCTTGAGGCCTCGAAACATATTTATAAAAAGAGTAGGTCACAGTGACCTACTTTTTGAATTTTGCAGACATTCAAATTTCACATTTTCAATTTTAGATGCATATTTTGGACACTATGAAAACTAGGATCATCAAACTTAGTCAGTTGATGCATGTTGAGTCTTCAGAGTGTGTTGACTACAAGGTAGGTCACCGTGACCTAATTTTGGATTTTGACGGCTCTATTTGAATATTTCAGATACTATTTGACTTACAATCATCAAACTTTGTCAGTTGATGGGTCTTGAGTCTTCAGAGTGTGTCGACCAAAAAGTAGGTCAGTGTGACCTACTTTTGGAATTTGACGTTTATATCTGAATATTTCAGATACTATTTGACTTCAATTATCAAACTTTGTCATTTGATGCATCTTGAGTCTTTGGAGTGTGTCGACCAAAAAGTAGGTCACTGTGGCCTTCTTTTGGAATTTGACGGCTGTATTTGAATACTATTTGACTTGTCAGTTGATGCATCTTGAGTCTTCAGTGTGTTGACCAAAAGTAGGTCACCGTGACCTACGTTTGGACAGTTACATTTAAATTTTCAGGTACTATTTGACTTAACATCATCAAACTTTGTTAATTGATGAATCTTGGTTAGTGAGAATTTTTGCCTGTTCTACAATGTATCAGAAGAGCCATTCTAGGCCCATGGGCCTCTTGTTATTTTTTTTTTTAAATATTTAAAAAAATATATATATATAACAATAATGTCCTTTATTTAAACAGGATAGCGGTCCTGAAAACATATATACAGACAGCATTATTATACAGATACAATATAAAATAGTATATGAAAGTATGTTGTATACATACATGTACGCTATCTACGTATTTGAAACTGAAAATAAATAGATAGATAGATAAATAAAAAATAAAACTAAAAATAATCAAATACAAATCTATGTATATGGTTTTAATTTCCCAAATGAAAAAAAAATGTCTAAGATAAGCAGATTTAAAAGTTTCCAATGTTGGGTAATATTTTAAAAATTCTGGCATATTATTCCATAACTGTGAACCGTAAATTGTAAAAGATCTTCTCAAATATTGTGTCTTTACTCTCTGGATATCTAATGAATTACTTTGACTTAATCTGGTAGATCTACTGCTAATTTCATGAACATACTGAAAAACATCTAAATAATCAGGGGCTAGACCATGCATGTAAAACATTGAAGGCAAGAATGATAGTTCTATATATACAAAATAGTCTGACAGAGGCATCCATCTAAGTTGCTGCATCATTTCTGTTGTAGGTGTATTAAAATTTCTATTTAAAATCGTTCTAGCAGCTCGCTTTTGAAGTTTGCATAATTTGTAAAGACCGTCCTTGTTTTTCATATTGCCCCAAACAGTACAACAATATAGTTCAAATGATGTGCCTTCAATGAAAATTTGATAGTTAAAGTTGTTATACATACAATGTGCATGGGCGTTTTGGGTTGAAAAGAGTGAATTTTTTTATATGTCGCAGGAACTGCTACTGGATCAAGTGTGAGATAAAAATATAAAAATATTCGCTACGAACGGGGTCTCGTTTGGTGCTAGCCTTCACTTCACTTCTGCATGAAAACTGTCTGCCTTCTGATCCGCGGATGATGCGCCTTGAATAGGTCATGTAATATTGATTTGTGCAAGACAGTTGTCATAATATTTATGGGGTTCTGATGCTGGCATTTATGTAACCTTATTGCCGACACCGAAGCAGCTTCTAAAAGTTGTGCCACCATTGTTGTCGTCGGTATTGTTAACTCGTATCAAAATGATTTCGGGTAATAGCTCATACATCGATGAATTCAAATTGGAAAATTGAATAAAAAATACATAGGGTCAGCGGATATATTTAGGGTTGGTCGGGCGACAGGAAACAAACATATTTTTTTATTTTGGCCTAATTATAATAATATTAGGCCAATTCAACTTAGTTATTAGATTATCATCCAGGGTCACCTAAAAGTATGAGGAGGGTGGGAGGATTTTATTTTTTAATTTTTATTTCCTGAGAAAAATAATGACAAAAGAGTTTTTGTCAACAGAAGTGCATCATTTAATGCCAGACGGATATCAATCTATGCTTATTTCACGGACGAATTCCAGGTTAAGCTTTAATTTCAAACACAGAAAGATACCAAACTTCTTCAAGATATGAAGAACATTAATCCTTTCCTTTAATTTACGCTTGTAAGAAATTAAGAAAACCATATGATCTATTTTTTACATGTGGCTTTTCACATTGCTATACTGGAAATGTAAACAAAACGTGTAAATATCAGAGTCAGACATAGAAATTTTTTCGGAAATCGCAAGTTCAGCCAAAAAAAAAAAATTGGGGGGCAGGCCGATTTTTGAGGGGCGGGCGGGAATGATAATCTATTAATTTAGTTGAATGGCCTTAAAAATGGTATCTCAGGCCCCTGTGAAAGTTTACCACGTATGAATAAAATTTGTCTCCCCTTTGATGTAGGCGTTTGGGTTGACTAATATAAAGTTTTAAAAGTTGGAAAGGGGGAAGGGATGAGTAAGCACAAAATACATAAAAGATGTTGATTAAATTATAAATATCATGTGCAATTAGTTTCGGATCAAGAAATTTCAGAAAGGAGGGTTACAGCCACAGGTTGGGGGTCTGGGGAAACACACTAAACAAGGGGTGGGGTTGCCGGCATTGGATGCGCCTTTGAGTATGTCTTCCTGTTCTCTTTGTAATTTCTGCTTCCCTCATTCATAAGCCTTTTGATTTTGCAAAATGCTGACCTCTTCCTGATATTTCATAAAATATTTTCCGTTCCATTTTCAATTCCTCATTTTAACAACATCCCAAATATATAGAGTTTTCTTTAGACTTACTGCATACCAATTATAGATTTTAATAATACATGTATATATATCTTACTGAATAGGATGGGGCCACAATAGAGGATCAAAGTTTTTCATGAGAAAATATATGAAATGATATTCTTCTCCAGAACCATTGAGTCAATTTCAATCAAAGTTAGAAGCAATCATCCTTGGCTAAAGGGGATTAAAGATTTGTTGAAATGAAAGGTCATGCCTCGTTCAAAGGGGAGATAATCACAAAATGCAAAAATAGGGTTCATTAAAAACTCGAGAACCAATTGGCCAGCAAAGTTGAAATTTACTTGGAAGCTTTCTGACATAGTGCAAATTCAAATTTGTTAATATCATGGCCCCGGGAGTAATGTAGGGCAACAATAGGGGGTCGAAGTTTTAAGTGCGAAAATATAGGAAAAAATCTTTTCCAAAACCACTGAGTTAATTTCAATTAGACTTGTACAAATAATCCTTGGGTGAAGGGGGTTTAAGTTTATTCAAATAAAGGGCCATGCCTCCTTTAAAATGGAGATAATCACAAAAATGCCAAAAAAAACCCAAAAATGCCAAAAAAAAATAGGGTGGGCTCATTTAAAAATCCTTCTTAAGAACCACTGGGCGAGAAAAGTTGAAATTTACATGGAAGCTTTCTGCCATAGTGCAGACTCAAGTTTGTTATGGCCCCCGGGGGTAGGGTGGGACCACAATAGGAGATCAAAGTTTTACAAATTTTCAATAAAAATCTTCACAAGAACCACTGAGCCAGATAAGTTGAAATTTACATGGCAGCTTTCTGACATAGTGCAGATTTGTGTTTATTAAAATCATGGCTCCCAAGGGTGGGATGGGGCCACAATAGGGGGTCCAAAGTTTTCTGAATATAAAGGGAAAATCTTTAAATGTGGATCAAGGTCACTCTGGTGAGCGATGTGGCTCATGGGCCTCTTGTTGATTTTAGTTATATTTAAGATGGGGGTATGGACAAAGTATTTTCTTTTTAAATCACCTGAGTAAACTCAGATGACCTATTGCAATTGGTTGTCGTCCGTCTTCGTGTGACGTGTGTCGTCCATGAACAACTTTTCCCCAGAAACTAATGGGCTAATCTTGACCAAATTTGGTATGTAGCATCTGTAGGTGAAGGAGACTGGAAAATGTAAATTTCATGACCCCCCCCCCCCACCCTAAGGGGCCTTGATTTTGGGGTAAAAACTGTAAAATTGATGTATTTCTTTAAAAATCTTCTTCTTTACTCCTGGGCATCTAGCAGAGAAAGTGAGAATATATATGTAGTAATGATGAGTAAGGAAGGTTCTACCAAAATTGTAAATTTCATGATTCAACTTGGTATATAGTGTTTATGTGTAAAACACTTAAATAACATCTTCTTTAGTGCTGAATCCCGCTCGCTCCGGTAAGTGAGAAAGTTTCCCAGTTTACTTTAGGAAGGTCGGTGGTCTCCTCCCAGGTACATATCTGGCTTCTCTCTTCCACCAATAAAAACTGGGCGCCACCAGCAGGCTTTCAAGTGGGCCCTTATTTTTCTACAACAGCTCTTATTTTCATTATTTGAGCTTTAGAATCCTAAAAAAACCTAATTTTTTGTTAAAATTCCTACATTTTCAAATTTTGAAAGTTTGAATAAATTTGACATAAAGTAAGTGTTGGAAAATGAATATGTTGATGAAATGTACATCTCAGAAGACATCTTGATGGTTATCAGCTATATTCAGCATTGATTGTGAGCCATGGGAGTCCACCTGAATTATATCGTGGTTTGTGCTGAATGCTGAATATGGCTGTTGATGACCACTGGTATGATCTTCTGAGTGGGTTATTAGTTTTTGAGTCGGCTTGCGAAGCGAGATGCTCCTTGCTATCAACGGCGTGCGGATTTACCGCGTCACACAAACTCTCTGTGTTTATAATCATGTGCGTGCAAATAGTTCTTATTCTTTAGTTGTTGAAATTTCAACACTGTTTGGTAAATAACATTCCTTTCTTATCCATACTCTTTAAAACTATTCCGATTATGATTCTGCGCGACATAACATGCAAATTCTCCTTTTAAAATGTTTTGTCTGATCTGTTTATTAGACAACGTGAGCGCATATGAATATATTATTTCAAGAACGACTTGTCTAATTTCAACATTGTCACGTGACGTTTTAGCGGGAAAAATATCGTGTGTTTACAGAAGTTGGCGAAGAGACTGATAGTGTGTGTTCACCGAAATTTGTGTTATAGGGCGAAAATATCTACGTACATTTCATCGAAGATTTATGTTATCATGGTTGTTTTCCTGCTATTTCCCCTTGGAATACTACTTTTGACATCAACTCTTCTGCACGAATCGATTCTTTATTTCCGTTGAACCTTCAGGATCAGGTAATTTGATCGCTGTGGTACCTGTATTTTTCATATTTTAAAAAGCGTTACCTCGGAGGAGCTAGATGCCATGCATGGGAAATGGGGTGGTCAATTGTGAGCGTGCTTCAGTTTTGATGACTACAACCTTTGTACTGTGTGCTAACTATTGGTATGTCGCTTCTCATCGGAGATTCACATATTTGCCGGTAATGTTCATTAATTCAATATCGAATATGTGCATTGTTGAAACATACAGATGGACCACAGATTCATACTGATTACCTTTTCTTGTAAAGGGGATCAAAGAGAGTGCAATGAATACATTTTCCGATGTTGTGTTATGAAACAGTATATAGGAAAATATTTTTTTCTCAAGAATTGTTCAGGGAATTAATGTCATGACAAGTCAATGTTTTGTTTGAATTATGACTCTCAAAAATCCTCTCTAGGCCTAGAGTGTAAATTATCTTTAAGTATATACATTATGTTAAAATATATACCCATAGGCGCCTGGGTCAAGGATATTGCACTATAACGTATATGTAAACAATGGAGGAAATTCAAACCACGAATAAATATTTCTCTCTGATCTATGGTGTCTCTTTATAGATTTTTTCATGTTCCAGGAAGCTTAAATACACGTATCATTATCAGAGAACACTAATTTATCCACGTTTTAAAAAATGTCTTATCCCACTGATTCATAATATATAACAAGGCTTGCAACTCAATCTACCCCTTTCCGTACCCCATGAGAGATATTCTCCAAAACATTGACGAGCAGATGAAGAGAGAGTAGACTCTCAGGCCCTTAAGGCCTTTGATTGTATTATTGCTCTTGCAAATGGTAAGTAAAACATTTTTTCTTTCCTATTGATTTGTAAATTTAACCCTTATTGTATATACCCCCCGCAACAAGTTGTGGGGGGGGGGGGGTATACTGGAATCGGGTTGTCCGTCTGTCTGTCCGTCCGTCCGTAGACGCAATGGTTTCCGGGCTCTAAAGCATTATCCTTTCCACCTACAGTCACCATATCATACATATGGACTACCCATGGGATGAAGATGTTCCCTATCGATTTTGGGGTCTAAAGGTCAAAGGTCAAGCACACTGGACATCGAAGTAGCAATATGGTTTCCGGGCTCTAAAGCGTTATCCTTTCCACCTACAGTCACCATATCATACATATGGACTACTCATGAGATGAAGATGTTCCCTATCGATTTTGGAGTCAAAAGGTCAAAGGTCAAGCGCACTGGACATCGAAGTAGCAATATGGTTTCCGGGCTCTAAAGTGTTATCCTTTCCATCTACAGTCACCATATCGTACATATGGACTACTCATGGGATGAAGATGTTCCCTATCGATTTTTGGGTCAAAAGGTCAAGCGCACTGGACATCGAAGTAGCAATATGGTTTCCGGGCTCTAAAGCGTTATCCTTTCCACCTACAGTCACCATATCATACATATGGACTACTCATGGGATGAAGATGTTCCCTATCGATTTTGGGGTCAAAAGGTCAAAGGTCAAGCGCACTGGACATCGAAGTAGCAATATGGTTCCCGGGCTCTAAAGCGTTATCCTTTCCACCTACAGTCACCATATCATACATATGGACTACCCATGGGATGAAGATGTTCCCTATCAATTTTGGGGTCAAAAGGTCAAAGGTCAAGCACACTGGACATCGAAGTAGCAATATGGTTCGGTTTGTCATGCCATTTGTTTTACACACTCAGAAAAGAGGTAGTTTATACCTATTACCAACACCCTTTG
Organism: Ostrea edulis; assembly: GCF_947568905.1. NCBI lineage: Eukaryota > Metazoa > Mollusca > Bivalvia > Ostreida > Ostreidae > Ostrea > Ostrea edulis. The sequence goes on along the minus strand of NC_079170.1, from coordinate 55,541,777 downwards.
GGAGATTAGGGTAAGCGGGGGGTATTCTTAGTGAGCATTGCTCACAGTACCTCTTGTTTTTGTCTAAAAAGCCCTTAAAAATCCTTTAAAAAAGGCCCTTATTTTTTGATAATTTTGCCCTAAAAATGGCCCTTATTTTTTGCAAAATGTCACTTGAAAGCCTGCACCAGATAACTGAAAAATTGTTGAGTGTGGCGGAAAACATCAAACAATCAATCAATCTTTAGTGCTATTGATACTAAATTGAAACTAAAGAGCAAGGGTAGGGGTTTTGGTATCGGGGTGGGGTCAAAATGGTCAGTTATTAAATGTGTGAACAACAAATTTTTTAACTTTTTCTTAATAACTACTATTCCAATTCTTTTCAAATTTGGTATGAAGCATCCTTGGAACAAGGGGGACATGAATGCTAAATGCATAGTGATGAAGCAGGAAGGCCTCTACCAAAATAGTAAATTTCATGATTCCCGGGGTAGGGGTTCTGACACCAGGGCGGGGCCAAACTTACTATATAGTGTTTATGTGTAAAACACTTAAATAACATCCTCTTTAGTACTATTGATACTAAATTGAAACTAAATTGAAACTGAATATTTAGAAAGAGCCGGTAGTCCTCTACCAAAATTGTAAATTTGATGATCCCAGGGGTAAGGGTTTTGGTATTAGGGTGGGGCCAAAATAATCAGTTATTAAATGTGTGAACAATAGACATTTTTAACTTCTTAATCACTACCATACCAATTCTTTTCAAATTTGGTATGAAGCATCTGTTGGAGAAGGGAGACATAAATTGTAAATTTCAGGATTCCTGCACCCCTGGGACCTCAGAGGTGGGGGAAAAACTGCCCAAAATTTACCAATTTTCAAAAAGTTTCTTCTTTAGAACCGCACATATTTAAAAAAAAAAAAACTAAATGCATTAAGTTTTAAAACAGGAAATCATGGCCCCCGGGGGGTAGTTTAGGGCCACAATAGGGGAACAAAGTTTTACATGGATAATTCAGAGGAAATTGAAAAAACCTTTAAAAATCATCCTCACAAGAACCAATGGGACCACAGAGGAGCTGAGATTTACATGAAAGCTTCCTGACATAGTGCAGATTTAAGTTTGTTCAAATCATGGCCTCCAGGGGTAGGTTGGGGCCACAATGCAGACTAAGGTTTTACATGCAAATATATATGGAAAGTCTTCAGATATGGCCAAGGTAACTCAGGTGAGCGATGTGGCCCTTGGCCTCTTGTTTAAGGAGTTAGGGCCCTTGCACTTAGATTTATTTTATACAAATACCTTGTCTTCACATCTCTTAAACCCTTTGGGGGATTTTGATGAAACTTGGTACAAAGAAAGATCACTATGTGGAGCTGTGCATATTGCAAGGGGAATGCTGTCCAATGTTTTTCAAAGGAGTTGTGGCCCTTGGACTTAATTTTTTCTATTCAAAATACTTTGTCTTTGCAACTCCTTCTAAACCCTTTGAAGGATTTTGATGAATCTTGGTACAAAGAAAGATCACAATGTGGAGATGTGCATATTACAAGGGGAATGCTGACCCACTATTTTTGAAGGAGTTAGGTACCTTCGACTTAGATTTATTTTATGCAAATACCTTGTCTTCGCAACTCCTCCTAAACCCTTTGGGGGATTTTGATGAAACTAGGTACAAAGAAAGATCACAATATGGGGCTATGCATATTGCAAGGGGAATGCTGTCCAATGTTTTTAAAGGAGTTGTGGCCCTTGGAAGTAATTTTTTTTTCTATTCGAAATACCTTGGCTTCGCAACTTCTTCTAGACCCTTTGATCCAGTGGGGATCCGGGTTAGAGTAGGTCCTCAGTACTCCCTTGCTAAATGGGGCGGTCCTTCGAATGAGACTGCAAAAACCTTCAGCGGCAGTTGTGACGTCTCCATATGAGTGAAATATTCTCGAGCAGGACGTTAAACAATATTCAATTCAATCTAAACCCTTTGGGGGATTTTAATGAAATTTGGTACAAAGAAAGATCACAATGTGGAGGTGTGCATATTACAAGGGAAATGCTGTCCCACTTTGTTTGAAGGAGTTACAGCCCTTAGACTTAGATTTGTTAAATGCAAAATTCATTGTTATTGCAAATCCGATGAAATCCTTTTGTGTATAATTGTTTCTTATTTAAATTCCTGGGTCTATAATATATGCGGGCGTATCATGTACTGGTTTAGTGGTGCCCCATTTTTTTTGTCGGCAAAATTTTATGTCACTCAGTCTATTGGTTATTCAAATTTGACATCAATTGAGATTTCTTTGGAAATGCCAAAATACTCAAATTCAAGTTTGTAAAAATCAGGACCCCTGGGGATATGGTGGGGCCACAATAGTGGATCAAAGTTTTACAGGCCTCTTGTTGAGATATATTTTTATGTTTTTCAGATTCCTAAGGAGGAGATGCCATTCTCCCATCCTGGAATGGCTGTGACTGTGGCAGAGAGAGTGGCTTATTTTCAGCAGTGTTCTGTACAGAATGTTCTAGTGGCTTGCAGGAACAACATGAGGGAAATGTATGGAATATAGGAGATAACTAGGACGATGATAGCTCGACCATCTCAGAATGTTTTTGTATTGACTGTCCTAGAATTAAATGTGTGGGTTTACTTTTTGAGGTGTGTGGCACACCTGTTAATGTGATCTTTTAGCCACCTGAGCCAAATTCTGAAGTAAGCTTTTGTTATCTAAATTTGTATGTTGTCTATCCAGGGGTGAGGTGGAACTACAGTAGGATATTGAAGTTTTAAATGGAATATGTAGGGAAAATTTTTTCTCAAGAACAACAGGGTCAAGATTAGAGGTATTGAATGCAGGCATCTCATGTAGTGTAGATTCAAAGGATGAAGTGAAATAACTATATGCTAATGGCCCCAAATATATTTATCAAAATAAATTTTCTTGTTTCATGTTAAGATTTACTTGATTCAACTCATAAACATTTGTACTTTAATAATTTTAATATTACATGGCACATAAATTTGCATAACTCTTGTGTTTAACCTTAGGGTTTCATCATTAGCTGAAATTCTTATCTAGGCATTTGGCCCTGCCCATACTTTTATACATCTGGAAATCTATGGGAATGGGCACAGTGTTAAAAATAATGTGATTTGTAAAGAGGGAAAGCACAAAGTCTTTTCATATTTCTAAATTGAATGCTGTCCTTGGTGTTTAAACCCACCCACTTCGTTTATTGTTATTCATGAAGGAGTGAAAGATTACAGACATGACAAAAAGTGCTCATTACAAGAGTTAAAAATCTTTTGATTTTTCAGCATCTTATGAAAGAAAACAAAGGTTCAGAACTATTAAAACTATTCAGAAGCCATTGTTAGTGGTGTCATGTGTATAAAATATTAACTTTTGTTCAGTAGAATTACTTTTGTTGACCACAGAAATAGGGGCTGAATCCAGTAGTTATTTTACCTCATCCTTTATTCAAATCATGCAGGTGAGGGTAGGATGGGACCACTATAAGGGAATGAAGTTTTACTTGAGAAATATAGGGGGGGGGGGGGGGTTGAAAATCTATTCTCAAGAGCAACAGGGCATGATTAGTTATGCAAGCATCCTGAAATGGTGCCGATTCAATTCATTTTCTTCAAATCAATGCCCTGGGGGAAGGTTGGGCTACAGTATGGGTTCAAAGTTTACATGGGAATATATCTTTTGAAAATAGGTCTAATTTACATTATCCTTTTAGTTCACCTGAGCTGAAAGATCAAGTGAGCTCTTCTGATCATCTGTCCATTCATCCGTTTTTGTCTGTTCTTAAACTTTTGACATTTTCATCTTCTCCAGAATCACTTTGCCATTATGATTCAAACTTGGCTTAAAGCATTCTTGGATAAAGAGATACTAAGTTGTTCATTTGAGGAACCATGCTCCCTTGCAAGTTAATTGGCAATGTCTTGAAATAGTGAGTTAGATTCAAATTCTTCTTCTCAAGAACAGTGGGCCAAAAATTCTTGAAACTTTTGTGCAAATTTCCTTAAAGAATGCAGATTCAAAATTGTTCAAATCATGGCCCCTGAGGGTAGGATGGGGCCATGATTGGGGATCAAAGTTTTGAATGGAGATATAAAGATAAAAAGCAAAAGCATTTGAAATCTTTTGAGTACAGCAGTGCCTTAATGAGACATTAATATATGCAAGCATCCTGGAGTTACTGTAATACAGATTATAGTTTGTTCAATTCATGGTCATGTTAGGACCACAACAAGGGCATGGGATTTTATATTGAAATGTATAGGAATCTTTTTTTTCAAGAGTAGCAGGGCCATAATTAGTCATGATAGGCAAACATCCTCAGGTAGTGCAGTGTCCCAGAAGTTGAATGATGCCATAATAGGGGATCAAAGTTTTACATTGGAATATATAATAAAAGTCTAAAATTCTTAGAACAGTTAAACTATGTATCATTCGTGTTATTAGACAAGCATCGTTAGTAGTGCAGATTCAAATTTGTTGAAATCGATGCCCTCAAGAGCATGTGTGACCACAATAAAGGTTACTTTGGAAGTTTTCAATACTTTCAGCCCAGTAGCTAAGTACTTCGTTACTAGCTTGAAAATACGGATGAATATTTAATTTTAGAAATTCATTTCAAAATTATGGATGATAGGGTCCTCATGCATAGCTCTGATCCTTGGACGAATTTGGCTCCAGTTTTTTGGCACTCTAGTTTTCCTTTTAGCTCTTACAAGTTTTTTGTCATTTCGAATTTCCAAAATTTCGGCTTGAGCATCACTGAAGAGACATTATTTGTCGAAATGCGCATCTGGTGCATCAAAATTGGTACCGTATAAGTTTTATTTTAAAATATATATATAAAGGGCTCACTGCGGGTGTGATCGGTCAACAGGGGATGCTTACTCCTCCTAGGTACCTGATCCCACCTCTGGTATATCTGGTCCATGTTTACCCAACTCTCCATTTTGTATTCCTTTTAGGAGTTGTAAGATCAATCACTTGATCGTTATCTTCACCTTTCATAAGAGTGACAGATCTAAGTCGTTAAAACAGGTAGTGACAGTTCCACCGCCAAACGCTCGGCATCTGGTGTGAATGTCATGGGTCCTTGGAGATTACCTTAAAAACGGATGTCCTGTGTCACAGTAGGTGTGACACGCTGAAGAACTCTCTCTGGTCAATGGCCGTAAGCGCCGAGCAAAGGCCTGAATTTGAAGCCCTTCACTGGTCTTGACGTCTCCATTTGAATGAAAAATTCGAGAGAGAGAGAGAGAGAGAGAGAGAGAGAGAGAGAGAGAGAGAAACTTTTAACAAGATACAATCAATCAATCAATCACCTTTCATAAGAAAAAAAATTTAATCAAGAGTTGCATAACCCTGATTAAAATGGTATTAGTATGCGATCATCCTCAGGTAGATCAGATTGATTGAAATCCTGGCCTGGGGATGGGGTTAGATTGGGCCTCAATTGGGAATAAAAAGTTTTACATAAGAATAATTTTTTTACACGCCCACATAAAAATGCTGGCGTATTATGCTATACCAGTGTCATCTGTCTGTCTATCCCTTTAACATTTTCTTTGCAACTCCTCCTAAACCCTTTGGGGGATTTTGATGAAACTTGGTACAAAGAAAGATCGCAATGTGAAGCTGTGCGTATTTTAAGGGGAATGCTACCCAATGTTTTTTAAAGGAGTTGTGGCCCTTGGACTTAATTTTTTCTATTGAAAATACTATGTCTTTGCAACTCCTCCTAAAACCATTGGGGGATTTTGATGAAACTTTGTACAAAGAAAGATCACAATGTGGAGATGTGCATGATATAAGGGGAATGCTGCACCACTATTTTTGAAGGAGTTTGGGCCCTTGGACTTATATTTATTTTATGCAAGTACCTTGTCTTCGCAACTCTTCTTAAACCCTTGGGGGATTTCAATGAAACTTAGTACAAAGGAAAATCACAATGTGTAGATGTGCATATTACAAGGGGAATGCTGTTCCACTATTTTTGAATAAGTTACAGTCCTTGAACTTAGATTTGTTTAATGCAAAATACATAGTTATTGCAACTCTGACGAAATCCTTTTGTGGATAATCCTTTCTTACTTGAGTAACAGGAAGGGAGAAAATGCAACGGACCAGACCGGGATTCGAACCCGGGCCCCCTGAATTTCTAGTCAGGTGCTCTACTAACTGAGCTAACTGGCCACCGGCGATCGAACCCGGCTGACCGCTACACTTTCAAATTCCTGGGTCAATAATGTATACGGACGTATCATGTACCGGTTTACCGGTGCCCTATTTTTAAAAATAAAATCTTATTCTCAAGAGCAGGAGGATCAGGATTAGTCGTATCAATATGTAAGCATCCCCGGGTATTTCGTCTTTGGGGAAGGTTTGGGCCAAAATACGGATTCAAAATGTATGGGGAAAGTTTAGAATTTTTATTTATTTATTATTTACTTTACCATGGGGTTGGATATTCAGGGATAAAATATTGCATCATATATGAATATAACGTAATATATGAATTCAAGTTGGAATAAACCATGACGACATTTGAAGGTGAGGTCATAACAAGGGTTAAATATT
>NC_079170.1:55490189-55530189 GCF_947568905.1 Ostrea edulis | reverse complement strand
ATTAAACAAATTGTGAATAATAGGCAAAATACAACTCTGAAATTCAATAAAATATTCATTCAACAGCAAATCAGTTCCATGGGATTTCTCTCGTTTTAATCTTTTAATTGCATCAAGTATTTCTTTTTCACTTATTTCACAATCAAGCACCTCAAATCCAGTTTCATCAATATTGGTAAAGTGTTCTAATGATGATGTAGGTGCTTGCGATACAAGTTCTTTAAAATGCTCCAAGAAAATAGATGGATCAGAGTTTGGTCTCTTTCTTTTTTTCATTTCAAACTTTGAATAAAATGCCTTAGGATTATGTTTACGTAAGTAGTTCAACATATTTCCCTCTGTCCGTTTGTACTGACGCTTCTGTCAAGCTTTTTTCGACTGTAAAAAAAAAAGTTCCTGATGCGTGCTTCGCGTTTTAGTGCTATTGAACAATCGAAGGTCATTGCGGTACACATAATACTTTCTCTTCAGTTCAGGTGTAACCCACGGTTTGTCAATGGGTGTTCTGCTCGAGTACACATATCTACGTTGGTTACTAGTCGTTCTATTTTTCAATTCAAATAGGGTGCCATTACGTCAGAAAGTTGAGAAGTAAACAAATCCACCGAAGAATCAATAATGTCCTGACACTCGACTTCTGGAGTTTCTTCTGCTGAGTGTAAAGTACTGAGCCATGTTTGAAGTGCATTTCTTGCCTCATCGAGGCAATCTGATTTCCATCTGAATGTTCTATATGGTGCTGTATGACAATGGTCGCGTGCTTCTGTGTCCTTTGTTTCATTTAAACTATAGGTACTAATTTGGAGATGAAGTGGAGCATGGTCTGACCATGTAGTAAAACTATAGCATATATATATATATATATATATATATATATATATATATATATATATATATATATATAATTATGTAGGTGAACTTTAGTTTAAAAAAGAGAACTCTTTTCCTTTATGGAAATGCCAATGGCTGATTCCCTAAGCTTTTTTCAAAAGCTAAACCATGTTTACTACGAACAATTTGGCTTTTAATGCACTGACGCCGGAATCTTTTTACTCCCCAACACCGTGTCTACTGATTGTGAATGCTTTATCTGTTCAGAAGAAATCCCAATCAACCTAAACAAAATGACATTAATGGAATCTTGATGGCTCTAATGCTTTTCAAGGGAACACTTCAGTGCTGACGGTACCGACAGGGACATTTACTGTCTCCGGGAATGCACTCAGAGCAAATTGACTCCCAGCCTCTCATGTTGTTGATATCAACAAAAACATCTTCCGTTTAGTGATATCTGCAGAGGAAGTATTAACCTATTTTATTCGTGTTGTCTGATGATCTGCGCCATATGGCCATCATAGAAGAAATATAAGACTGCCCCTCAGAATTAATTAAGTAGCATCTATACTTAGACTGGATTTAAATTCACCTATGCTATCGATGCAGTATTCATTTATTTTTTAGAAATGCTATCTAGAACAATACGATATTTCAATTAATATAAGAGCGATCGTTGTTCATATTTAAAGGAACACTACAACTCATTCTGCGCAAAAATCATAAAATGACAATTTTCCTAGAGCTTTCTTATATTTTGTTGCATAGTTGAATGTATAACTGCGAAAATAACACATTTCTAAAGTTGAACATTCCCCTTAAAACGCAAAAGTCAATGCTTTTTGAAGGCCCTCTATAAATACATTGGGTCTCCTCCTTTCAGTCTGCAGACGCGTGCCGAAAGACGGTAAACATTGCAAGATGTCGTCTAGTGAGAGAAAAAGGGTTAAAATAGAACGAGATACAACTCAAACGGAAAACGATAAAATTTACGTGGGAATCGGTAACCAAGTGCTAGGAGACGTACACGGGGCTTTAAAAGTAAGTGCTATTTTCATCTCATCTGAACAATCCCGTGGGATCCAGGTTAGAATAGGTCCTCAGTACCCCTTTGTATGTCGTAAGAGGCGACTAAATGGGGCGGTCTTTCGGATGAGACCGCAAATACCGAGATCCCTTGTCACAGCAGGTGTGGCACGATAAAGATCCCTCCCTGCTCAATGGCCATGAGTGCCGAGCATATGCCTAAAATTTTGCAGCCCTTCACCGGCAGTGGTGACGTCTCCATATGAGTAAAATATTCTCGTGTTAAACACAATATTCAATCAATCTATTCTATATATCCCTGTGAACTCGAGATAAAAGACACAATGGAGTCCTCCACATCTGCTTCGTACTTGTATATTTTATCGAAAATGGATATTAACCGCAAACTAGCAACTCAACTTTATGACAAACATCCCGTTCTCATACTTATGCAACAACATTCCATTATCACCTGGATATGGTGTTTTTATCTCTCAGCTGATTCGATGCGCAAGAGCTTGTTCTGCGTACAATTTTTTAAATGAAGCAGGCTACTGACAAACAAGTTGATGTTATAGGGGTTTTAACAGTCGAGAACCAAAACATGTTCCTCATGAAACTTAATTCTTGGATCTCTTCCGGTTTACTAAACACATAAAGATAGATTGTACGTACTTTTGTTTTGATGTGTCTAATAGGGGCTGTAAGCTTGCAAACGAAATGACGCGAGATTTGAGTACTTCCGGTGACAAACAAACCTTTACGGTTTGCATGAAATCATACAAGTAGGAAATATCCTGCAGTTTGTATCGTTTTTTGTTCGATGCAAAGAAATGGACGTTATGGGGAAAGTTATGCAGGTCAGTATAAATGCATTCAAATACCGGTAGTAAACTTTATTTCCATTAGATAATAAATATCTTGGTTTTGTTTGTTACCACATCTAGGGCCTTCATACCGATCATCAGTCCTTAGTTACATATATACGCTCAAGTAGAGCTAAATAGATTTACATTTATTTATTTACAATCCACAAACCAAGATGTACACAGTTATATACATCACTTGCAGTCACGCGTGAAATTGTATATATCAAATGTTTATAGAGGGAGGAGCATGATTTTACGATTTATAGAGATAATATTTACGAAAAACATTCCTAGACACACACAGCTGTAGTACTACTAAATAGTAATTCCTAGACACAACTGTAGTACTACTAAATAGTAATTCCTAGACACATACAGCTGTAGTACTACTAGATAGTAATTCCTAGACATACACAGCTGTAGTACTACTAAATAGTAATTCCTAGACACATACAGCTGTAGTACTACTAAATAGTAATTCCTAGACACACACAGCTGTAGTATTACTAAATAGTAATTCCTTGACACATAACTGTAGTACTACTAAATAGTAATTCCTAGACACACAGCTGTAGTACTACTAAATAGTAATTCCTAGACACAACTGTAGTACTACTAAATAGTAATTCATAGACATACACAGCTGTAGTACTACTCAGTAGTAATTCATAGACATACACAGCTGCAGTACTACTAAATAGTAATTCCTAGACACATACAACTGTAGTATTACTAAATAGTAATTCATAGACACATACAACTGTAGTACTACTAAATAGTAATTCCTAGACACACACAGCTGTAGTACTACTAAATAGTAATTCCTATACATACACAGCTGTAGTACTACTAAATAGTAATTCATAGACCCATACAGCTGTAGTACTACTAAATAGTAATTCCTTGACACATAACTGTAGTACTACTAAATAGTAATTCCTTGACACATAACTGTAGTACTACTAAATAGTAATTCCTAGACACATACAGCTGTAGTACTACTAAATAGTAATTCCTTGACACATAACTGTAGTACTACTAAATAGTAATTCCTAGACACACACAGCTGTAGTACTACTAAATAGTAATTCCTAGACACACAAACTGTAGTACTACTAAATAGTAATTCCTAGACACACACAGCTGTAGTACTACTAAATAGTAATTCCTAGACACATACAGCTGTAGTACTACTAAATAGTAATTCCTAGACACACACAGCTGTAGTACTACTAAATAGTAATTCCTAGACACACACAGCTGTAGTACTACTAAATAGTAATTCCTAGACACACACAGCTGTAGTACTACTAAATAGTAATTCCTAGACACATACAGCTGTAGTACTACTAAATAGTAATTCCTAGACACACACAGCTGTAGTACTACTAAATAGTAATTCCTAGACACACACAGCTGTAGTATTACTAAATAGTAATTCCTTGACACATAACTGTAGTACTACTAAATAGTAATTCCTAGACACACACAGCTGTAGTACTACTAAATAGTAATTCCTAGACACATACAGCTGTAGTACTACTAAATAGTAATTCCTAGACACACACAGCTGTAGTACTACTAAATAGTAATTCCTAGACACACACAGCTGTAGTACTACTAAATAGTAATTCCTAGACATATACAGCTGTAGTACTAATAAATAGTAATTCCTAGGCACACACAGCTGTAGTACTACTAAATAGTAATTCCTAGACACACAAACTGTAGTACTACTAAATAGTAATTCCTAGACACACACAGCTGTAGTACTACTAAATAGTAATTCCTAGACACACACAGCTGTAGTACTACTAAATAGTAATTCCTAGACACACAAACTGTAGTACTACTAAATAGTAATTCCTAGACACACACAGCTGTAGTACTACTAAATAGTAATTCCTAGACACATACAACTGTAGTACTACTAAATAGTAATTCCTAGACACACACAGCTGTAGTACTACTAAATAGTAATTCCTAGACACACACAGCTGTAGTACTACTAAATAGTAATTCCTAGACACATACAGCTGTAGTACTACTAAATAGTAATTCCTAGACACACACAGCTGTAGTACTACTAGATAGTAATTCCTAGACACATACAACTGTAGTACTACTAAATAGTACTCTTTCCATTTACAACAAAACTTACTCACTGATTTCTTATCGGCGCCGTGTGTACATGACTTTGATTAGCTGCAATAATGTAGCCCTCTCCTTTAAAAATAAAAGGGAGTCAGAGTAAAAAAAAAAAACTCGGAGAGGACTACATTATTGCAGCTAGACCTTGATAAATGTAATATTTACAAAATTTTAAAAAGAAGTGATATTATTTAATATCATATAACAATAAATTATTGTTTTAGAAAGTGGATTCATTGAGATTCGATTGGTACTTGGTGGAGGGAGGGGGTATAATTTGACAACATACATGTAATACGTTATGTTTTAATGTTCGTACAACGGAAGTGTTTGTTTACTGGGAATATTATTATTAAACAAACCTTCTCCATCCGCATTGAATTTTTCTATCCTCACCCTAAACCAGTTTAATATTGTATAAACACAGTTTTGTGTATAGAAAAATATTAGTTTATACTAAATTCAAGAATGTGGCTTTAATTTAAGACTTACAATAAACTTCCTTGAGATAAAGAGAAACCTATTGCATGAAAATGATTTCTCTTCCAATTTTTTTTTTTATTTAGGCTAGATGGATCGATGCCATTGAGACTAATCTCTTGAAATATTCCCGGACACCTTGATACCCAGGCCATGACATACAGTTCCTGTAAGTGCTGACATACCGTCAAAGCAGTGACTTGTGCAACACCGAATGGTGCAATCACTTATTTATCAACTTTGAATACAGGATCAACAAACAGCAAAGTTCCTGGATAAAATCTACATACTAGCAGTCTACGAGCCAATATCAACCAAGATAAATTTGTGCATGTGATGCATTAAACAGTATTGACTATTAATAACTGTTTATTCAACCGTAATATTTTAAAAAACATTTTCTGGAGTGACTGTTAAGTACAATGCTCTACATGTTGATATCTTCGGGAATTAAGCACTCGTGTTTTTTTTTTAAATTTTGATATCATTTTCTTCATTTATTATTATATTTTGCAAATCTTATATGAATAAAATAAAACTTGTGTGTCAAATAGTTTAGTATAACTAATAAATGCACTACTGATTGTTATTGTTTTACTAAGTATGTTCTATCAATACAGGTTGATTTTGAATTCATTCAGGAATGAATATATTGAAAGTATAATTTTGTTAATGTTATGTGTCCATTCAGAATCCTTTATGATCCCGGGTAATTCTGCAGTCAGCTGTTGTCCAAATAATCAAGTTGCAGCAATAAAATTATATCACTTTGCAATGTTCTTTGTCCACTAAGAGTCCTTGATGATCCGGATAAATTTGCATGCAGTCGGCTGTAGTCCAAACAATCGAAACGCAATAATTCATATTGCACAAAAGCTGGCCCTGTATCAGATGGTAAGGATGCTGGACTTGAGGGAGAAAATACTCTTCCTGTATCCTAAATGTAACAAAATGTTTATATATATATAATGTACAGTGAAGATTTATGAAAAGAGAATCCACAATAAACAGGCGTTAACTATACAGAAGATACACATTCTACAAATTCTCTGAAATCAATGAAATTACTCTCTCCGGTGTTTGCCTCCTGATATCTTTAGACAAGAAGTGCCCCCCCCCCCCCCCCCCCCCCCCTGTAATTTCTTGCTAAATATATACAAACTTAATTAAGTCATAGATAATCAAGTTATTTTAATATTACCAATTTCTCCAAATTGCTTAAATAATAAAGATAATTTTTAAAAAAACCAGTGAAGCAATAGGCCATAATATAACCATAACCCCCCCCCCCCCTCCCCTCAATTTTAGCAACATCACAAAATTATCTACTTGAGTTACATTGTACATTTGTAGGTCTAATTTTAAACAATAATAGGCCTAGTTGTTTGAATTAAAAGAGAAGAAGTAAGTTGAATTAAAAGTATAAATGATTCATAAGTTAAAGATACACGTATACTTGCAGTTGCCTGGTTACTTTATACAACTTGTTCTCCATCGACACTTGAACCATTGCATTGACAACGTACGTCAACTTGTTAAACAGGGACATAACAAATGGTTGTGGTACACAGCGTTCTCTGATTTGCGCATTAGCGTTGGTTTTTATACCCCCTGCAACAAGTTGTGGGGGGAGGGGGGGTATAATGGAATCGGGTTGTCCGTCTGTCTGTCCGTCCGTCTGTAGACGCAATGGTTTCCGGGCTCTAAAGCATTATCCTTTCCACCTACCGTCACCATATCATATATATGGACTACCCATGGGATGAAGATGTTCCCTATCGATTTTGGGGTCAAAAGGTCAAAGGTCAAGCGCACTGGACATCGAAGTAGCAATATGGTTTCCGGGCTCTAAAGCGTTATCCTTTCCACCTACAGTCACCATATCATACATATGGACTACCCATGGGATGAAGATGTTCCCTATCGATTTTGGGGTCCAAAGGTCAAGCGCACTGGACATTGAAGTAGCAATATGGTTTCCGGGCTCTAAAGCTTTATCCTGCCATTTGTTTTTTACACTCAGAAAAGAGGTAGTTTATACCTATTACCAACACCCTTTGGGAGATTGGGGTAAGCGGGGGGTATTCTTAGTGAGCATTGCTCACAGTACCTCTTGTTTGGACGTGTAGTTGGCCCAATTCTATACTCCACTGGTATTAAACTGATGATAGTAACGATCGTTATTATCATCCCAAGATGGCGGAAGGAAATTCCGGAAAGACCACATTTACTTATTATATCTATTTGTATTGTTTATTTACGAATGATATGTAGGTAAGAAATATCATACACTAGCAACAATTGCGATCAGGTGTTATGAATGATGATAGTAACGTAAAACTTTCGTTACTATCATCCTCGCTGTTTTTTCAACGACGAATTTTCTGTTCATATGAGCCGTATAAAAGATAAAATAACACCTGATCGTTACTATCATCAGTTTAATACCAGTGGAATCGGATTTGTTTGTCACCGGAAACGCTTCACCGGAAGTGACGAGAAATGAGACTTACAGCTCCTATACGGGATTTAAATACATGTATTCCTCTCATACTTTCAATCCATTCTGACAAGGTTTGGAGTTCTTTTTAAAAAAAACACTTAATAAAATTGTGGAAAATTAGCTGTAGTGTCTCTTTTAAGAAATTTGATCGTCATGGACACGAGTTTTGATCGATTGAATTGACATTTGTTTTTTGTGTTATAGAAATAAAGGTCTTTTATTAATAAGTGGATTAATAATGTTTTTACACAGGTTGTATTTGCATAAAATACGACCCCCAAAATCGTATAGCCAGGAATTTTAAACCATGTGCGGAGGTGAGAACCAAGAATTTTAAAAAGTATGTCTCAAGATTTTGACATACGTTAATGATAAATCAATTGAGGGAGCACGCACAAAGAATAAAGAAGAAAAATTTTCGTCGTTTTTCCCACCGAAGCCGTCAACTTATTAGTTGAGTCACGTGGCATGTAAACATAAACAGGGATCGTGCCTTGTTATGATTGATTGTTGTTTAACGTCCCGCTGGAGAATTTTTCACAACTACTGTGACACGGAACATCCGTTATTAAGGTCATATCCGAGGACCCGTGACATTCACCTGATGCAGATCGTTTGACGAGGGAACTGCCACTACCTGTTTTAACTACTTAGTTATGTAGCGGCTGGGATTCGAACCCCGACCTTCCGCATGCGGGGCGAATGTTCTACCTCTAGACCACTGCGGCGGTTTGCCTTGTTTTGAAAATGAGAAGTAGCCTCAAATACATCTTTGTGTCAGTTCTTTAAAAGGTGTGTTGCTACGTTTAAATTCTACACGAATCAAATACTATTATTCATTAAATATCAAAATAGTTTGTGTGTGCCAAAATCGTGTCCATGCCCCTTTAAGGGGAATGCCACTCAAAATTATTTTTCATTAAAGTGCAATCGATTAGTGTAATCCATACAATGCTGTTAGGAGCAGGATTTCCAAAAAGAAAAGAGTTGCGTATAACGAGGCGTGTAATATGGACCTGCAGCTAGAGAATTCGGACGCTCCTTGACCATCTCAACAAAAACCAAAAGTTTTCTGATGCCAGAGAAATATATCTTTTAAAATAAAGATGACGAAGCAGACGGAATGGGAAAATACAGAGGACAATATACGGAACAAAATTAAGGAAATACGGAGTCAGAATCATCTATTGGAAAATGCAATTTGTGCACTCAAGAAAAACTATTTCGAAGGAAGAAATTTTACCATCTTTGATCTGAAGCATTTGATGAATGTCGCTGGTGTCATTGTCCTCTTCCTGAGAGGTTCTACAGCCTGTACATAAACAAATCCCTGTGATACTTGAATACACGACAAAGATAGAATGCACAGATAGGTGCGGGAAGCAAGCATGCGCAGAAAGGATCTTTTGAGACGACTATACTGGAACCAAATCCGTGAAACCGACAATTTTTCAAGAACAACAGAACCGCTGCGGTGGCGTAGAGGGTTATGCATGCGAAAGGTCGGGGTTCGAATCCCGGCCGCGACAGACCTGAGTCGTTAAAACAGGTAATGACTGTTCTATCACCAATCGCTCGGCATCAGGTGTGATTGTCACGGAGATGACCTTAAAAATGGATGTCCCGTGTCACAATAGGTTTGGCACGCTAAAGAACCCTCATTGCTAAATAGCCGTAAGCGCCGAGCAACGGCCTAAATTTGAAGCCCTTCACCGGTCTTGTTGACGTCTCCATATGAGTTAAAAATTCTCGACGTTAACCAAGATACAATGAAGGACAACAGTGAAAAAATCCAGGATTTACTACACACAAAAGTATGGTCAAAGAAAGAGTTATCAAATATTTTTTAACGCTTTTCGTAAAAATTGTGAAGTACAATCAGGACGAGGCTGTGTATGCCGAGCTCACTTTTAGGCCAATCAACCTAATCTTTAATTGTGTTACGTCTCGTCGGGAATTTTTCACTCGTATTGAGACGTCAGCAGCTGTAGGCGAAGTACCACAAATCAAGACCTAAGCGGTGAGGGTCATAGCAGTGCGGGTACTTTGACGTGCCAAAGCCTGCCGTGACATGGGACTTCCGTTGTTAAGGTCATATCTGAAAGACTTGTGATTCTCACTTCTAAATGTCCAGCGTTTGGGTAAGGAGCAATCACTAACTATATTTACCTCTTAGGTATGAGGGGGCCTCTGTGGCCGAGTGGTTAGATCA
This sequence comes from Ostrea edulis, assembly GCF_947568905.1. Classification (NCBI taxonomy): domain Eukaryota; kingdom Metazoa; phylum Mollusca; class Bivalvia; order Ostreida; family Ostreidae; genus Ostrea; species Ostrea edulis. Next base: position 55,520,114 of record NC_079170.1, on the reverse strand, counting down.
TCGTGCTCAATATCACACGGCCTCTCACCTCTGCTCGGCGCGGGTTCGAATCCCACTCGCGCCGGTAAGTGAATTGCGGAAGGACTGTGGTCTCTTCCCAGGTACATTGTATCTGGATTCTCTCTTCCACCAATAAAAACTGGGCGCCAGCAGATAACTGAAAAATTGTTGAGTGTGGCGGAAAACATCAATCAATCTTGGGTTTGATGCGGTTATGGCTCGAGCAGGGCTCGAAATCACGACCTCCCGGTTACACAGCTGACAAAACGCTTACAAAAATCTTTTTGTCAACTATCAAAGTTTTGAAAGGAATGGGAGTAGGTGGTCTATAGACCAGATCCTGAAAATGGAAGTGAACACTGCAAAATATGTTCCTCTTTTTCAATTTGGCAGCAGTTATCTAATACCCTTGCCACCAAAAATTGCAAAGAATGCCGTATTGAACATACAAAATGTGGATCAAATATGTTTTCCTTGTTCGATTCTAGCCTCTCTTCATTCTATTCGTAGCATAGAACACCACTTCGTGTGTTAAACACCGTATGAAAATGAACTCGACACTGAGGGATTAGAATTTCCCATGCCTTCGTCAAAGATCCAAAATTTCTAAGAAAAACAAAATTTCTGCTAATGTTTTTGGACTAAAACAAAATTGAAAAATATTTCACCACGTCATATTGATCCATTTCTCTAAGATTATTGCTTTTTAAGGAACAAGGTAGATTATTAGGGTACAAAACCAATCATAATGAAGAGAACTTTTATTCAGCTTCTGTTGCATGGATTCTCATGACGAGACCTTCTGAAAGATCATGTTCCTTACTGGTCTTCTCATGGCCTTCAAAGGTTAAGTTTTCCCCAAGTCAGAAAAAGATCGATGGGAGCAATTGAATCATGTTAAAGTACAATTAAATGACCCTGATGTAATTTATCTCAATTTGGAAAGTTTGACCACTCCAATTCAATCATGTTTAAAATCCAGATCCCTCTTTCGCTAATGTTACCAAAGACACGAACCCTGTATTAAATGCCCAGATGAAACAAGGTAGAAAATAAATTAGATCTAGGCCCGAATGCTATGGAGCACTTCTTTGAATGCTTGATTCAGGAGGAGGAGTAATATGCAGAATTTTGGCTTAGGTGAAACCAATATTTCTCTGTTTTTCACTAGATAACCTCCGCTTAATAGACTTGTTGCAATTTTTGAATGCTTCTCTTATAGTTTGTTGACTCCTTAGTGACAAATTTAGGTAAGGAAGGGGTTGTTGTTCAAGATTTCAAAATTTACACACGACATTTCCGTCTGAGAATGAGAAAACATTTGTACTCGGGGGGGAAAGGGTTTTTCCCTTTGACTACATGTCATCTTGGGGTCGTTTTGATGACCAAGAGTTACCTACCATAACAGCGTTTTACAACAAACTGTCAGAATACGGTATTTCTGAAAGTGACTTCCATTGCTAAGAATGTATAAGACACAATTCACCTTGCAAACATGGGATAATTATCAAAATCTTTATTTTAAAACGGATCGTTGTGTTGCCACTCTCTTATGTTTTTGAGAACTTTAAAGATTTGTGCTGGAATCTTACCCTCTTGACCCCGCTAACTTTTATACTTTACCCGATCTTGTCTTGGAAGCGATGTTAAAAATGACAAAAGTTAAACTACAGCTGTTTGACAACATCGACATGGTTTTGTTGATACAACGGGAAATCGGGGGGAGAGATTCCATGATCTCAAAGAAATATGCCAAACTAACATACTATGACCCTTTAAAACCAAAACCATCGCTTACTTACTAAGATATGAATAGCCTATACGATACGAGCATATCATTCCAATTCTTTTCAAATTTGATATGAAGTATCTTTGGATCAAGGGGGACATTAAAATTGTAAATTTCAGGATTCCTGGGGCCCTAGCAATGGGTCTAAAACTGTCCAATTTTAAAAAATCTTCTGTACAACCGTACATGTGTAAGAAAAACTAAATGCACAGTGATGTAGAGAAGGAGGGCCTCTAGAAAAATTGTAAATTTCAAAATCCTTGGGGTAGGGGTAGGTAAAGTTACTATAAACACTTATATAACATCTTCTTTAGTGCTACTGATACTAAATTGAAGCTAAATGGATATTTAGAAAGAGCAAGTAGTCCTTTACCAAAATTGTAAATTTGATGATCCCAGGGGTAGGGGTTTTAGTATCAAGGTGAGGCCAAACTTAGTATATAGTATTTATGTGTAAATTTGCTGATACTAAATAAAATCTAAATGGATACTTAGAAATAGCAGAAAAGGCTGTACAAAAATGGTGAATTTCACAACCCAGGGTTTTGACTGTAGGATGGGTCCAAATTCGTCATCTTTTTAATGTTAATACACCTATTATATTATGTAAAGCCTTTCATGAGTGTATGCACCTTTGTAGGGCATTGTAGTTTTAAGAACACATCTTGTTTTATACTGTTGGTTAACATTAGAATTTAGCTTAAGATATTCAGAACAGGAATTTTTTCCTAGATTTCATAGCCCTTGAGATTGGTGATACTTTTTCACTAGAACACAGGTGACCGATAAGGCCTGTGGGAGTAGTGATACTTTTTCACTAGTACACAGGTGACCGACAAGGCCTGATGACCTCCTGTTTCGTAGTCTGGCGGAAAGGTATGCTTGATTCCTGAGAACCTGACATAGTCACTGGCTATAAATTTAAAACTTTTTTGTTTGTTTTTGTGTGTGTGCGTTTTGTTTTGTTTTTTGTGTTTTTTTTTTTTTTTTGGTGTGTGTTTTGTACAGTATCAAGTTTCAATACATCCACATAAAAGGTCATCGTCGCCACGGCTACCGAGTCCGGTAGTGCCTACCCTACCTCAAACCGTGGCTGCATGTTCAGCGAAACCCTCGATTTTCATGAATATTGATGAATTGACACAAGGATTTTTTTTTACCAATCACAGTCACAATAACAGATTTCCGATATTTTAATGGCTGCACCCACAACTAAATCGTACAGTATTGGTTTAGAAGTAATGACTGACAAAAAAGGCTACAGATCCCTGTTTACAGAAGCAAGTAAAGTTTATATTATAGGATTAAACATTCTTTTTGAAGAATTTATCGATGTGTAAACTCCGGACATTTTACTCACAAACTGAATAAAAGTGCGAAGCACTTTTATGTTAAGTTTGTGAGTAAAATGGCCGGAGTTTACATATCGATAAATTCTTCAAAAAGAATGTTTGATTCTTATAATTCCAATTAATTCACTTCATAAACAATTGCAAAAATTTGAATAGTTTCCCCGCACTATGTTATTTGTTTTCAGGCGTGTATGAATACATCGCGTTTTCGGATTTATTGATGTGTAAACTCTTGTTCAGCTTTATTTTTGTCCAATCAAAACACTTGTAATAAATAACATTGGAATTATAAGTATTTATTGAATAAAATTCGCATTAACAACAGTGGTCACGCTTGTAAATTATGTGTAATAAACTTAATCGTATTGTCAAACTTTATGAGGAAATTCAGGGTAACGTGGATGTGTTGAAATCAGTTGATCGGACAATTATCTAAAGAGAGCGGCATGGTTACGCATATTATATAGGTTTATCACACCAGTGAAGTCAACAAAGAAGCGTCCATTGGTTACAACAGCTAAAAAGTGTCCAGTTTGTTCTCAATCGATAATCCTCTGATTATTCCGCTACGAGCACGCAATGACCTCCGAATGTTTTTCTTTCCACCAAATAAAAATCATGAAAGCTCACCGATTAGTTGACTAATGAACACACATGTTCATGAAGTCGAGAATTTTTTTAATCGTACAGCCACGGTATTTGACGCAGTGTAAACGGAGACATAGGCGTGGCTTGCGACGATGATAAAAGGTCCTCCATAACTTATCTTCGTTTGTTTTGTTGACGTCTTTTGGAGATAATTGATTGTATATTGTTTAACGTCCCTCTCGAGAATATTTCACTCATATGGAGACGTCACCATTGCCGCAAAATTTAGGCCTATGCCAGGCGCTTATGGCATTTGAGCAGGGAGGGATCTTTATCGAGCCACACCTGCTGTGACACGGGACCTCGGTTTTTGCAGTCTCATCCGAAGGACCGCCCCATTTAGTCGCCTTTTACGACAAGCAAGGGGTGCTGAGGACCTATTCTAACACGGATCCCACGGGATTCTTTTGGAGATAGGATATCTGACACGATTTTTGATGATGTCTTATTTAACTGTTTAATGTGTCTACCAATGTCATATAAATATAATTACACAAATGTTTACATTTGATCAGTTGTATTCACAGCAGTAGGAATCTGATAAGACAGCTCTCAGAATATTCATGTTTCTGTGTTGATAACGAGGCTCTATGGCATAGTTCCTTCTGTCCCAGTTATTCTCTCAACTGATTCGACAAGCAAGAGCTTGTTCTGCGTATGATCACTTTTTAAATCGAAGCAGGCTACTGACAAACAAGATGATGTTACAGGGATTTCAACAGTCGCGTTTAAATTCAGCATTTTGTAAATTCTCTGGTCGTTATAACGATCTAGTTTGCCAAGACAACTTGTCAAATGCTGTCTGACCTCGTAAAGTGAGCTTGAAGAAAGTGGTTAAATCTTAGTACATTTATATCAGTGAATAATTTGAAGTAAAATGGTTTATTGTGCAGTATATGGGTGTCGTGATAAGGCAGAAAAAATACCAGTGATATAAGTTGTTTTTTAACTTTCCTAATAAAGGTGTTAGAAAACAATGAACACTATCACTAACAGAATTGCTATCTGTTGGTTAGAAGCAGCATCTACGATGAAATTTTTTAAAGCACTTTGTATCATCAGAATGCCTAAAGGGCCATTAATTCAGTTAATCGTGCTACAAAACGCTTCCGTGGTCAAACTTGTTTTCAGTCACTGCGATTTTGACAAGTGGCAATAATGCCACAAAAGCATTTCAGTTATTCAGCAACATGAATTTACAAATGTTTATTGCTAGAACCTACAATAAGGTTGCAGATATACTATGTTGCATCTTTAGCATCCAGAACTTGGGATTTGGACCAGGCTCCATGTGATTCGCCTTGATTTTCTGCAAAATCCAATGTATAGCACCTACACAATCATGGATTAGAAAGAAACAGAATTCTTCACTTCCAGCTTAATCAGGTAATAGCACTATTATTGATTTTCCAGTATGTAAAGAAATTGTATTTCTGATTACAACATGTAAATGAAAGGTGAAGATAACGAACAAGTGATCAATCTCATAACTCCTATAAGCAATACAAAATAGATAGTTGGACAAACACGGACTCCTGGACACACCAGAGGTGGGATCAGGTGCCTAGGAGGAGTAAGCATCCCCTGTTGACTGGTCACACCTGCCGTGAACCCTATATCTTTATCAGGTAAACGGAATTATCCGTAGTCAAAATCAGTGTGTCAAGAATGGTCTAACAATCGGTATGAAACGCGTCAGACAGCATTTAACCCAATGATAGATTGTATTGGCAAACTAGATTGTTATAACGACCATAGAATTTGCGAAATGCTGACTTTAAACGAGACTGTTGAAACCCTTGTACCATCAACTTGAATTGAATTAATTTGTTTTAGAAAGAGAGATTACGCCAATGTCACGACTCCTGTAACTGATCGTCACTCCATCTATACTTATAAATTAACAAATTTGCCAATAAACCCCGAAAAGCCAGATCCAGAGTTACTGCTTGCACTAATATTGTTTCGTATGTGAGGTGAAGTCCGTAAGCTATAATGGAATCTTATTTGATTATTAAATATCATGGAATTAATTAAAAACTAACGACTATCTTTTTGTAATAATTTATTAACAGTTACTGATATGTACAACACATGGATAAACACAAAAAAAATTTCATTTTGATTGAGCATGTTTTGTAATGCATGGCACAGATCTTGAGAAAGTGAGTAATAAGTCGAAAACTGTCCGATATGTCAGATATCGAATTGTCCAGGACTGTTCTAGGAAGTTTGCTCCTTTTAACTTAATTTTTTTTACCGAAATTATGTTTTACACTAACTGACAATGTCCAAGAAATCGGGCCACTGTTTACAACATACATGTAGCAGTTTTTCTGTTTGTCATTCCAGCGGCGGATCCAGAGGGGGTTTCCGAGCCCCCCACCCTCCCCCCCACCCCCATTTCGTCAGAAAAGTTTGCTGATAAAGGGTAAAAATCACGCATTTTGAGAGTGGACCCCCCCCCCCTTGAAAACCAAAACCAATGGTATAGAAACAACCCCCCCCCCCCCTAAAAAAAATTCATGGATCTGCCCCTGCATTCAAATCGTGCATTATGTTTTCGATTATTGCGTTTGACGAGAAGAAACGACGTTTATTCATAATTTTGCCATTGAATTGTCGCACTGGACAAAAACTACGATTATAAACACATTCGCAATACTGAGTTTTGAAATTATGAACGACTATGGCATGTAAAACGTTGCACTGTTATACTAATCTTGTTATTCATATTCGAAAACTTGTAATTTATATATATATTCTAAAGCATATCATTCATATTCGAAAAGTTGTTATTCATATTCGATAATTTTATCATTCATATTCAAAAACATGTTATTCTTATTCTAAAACGTGTTATTCATATTCAAAAACATGTCATTCTTATTCAATAAATTGTTATTCATAATTTATGCAAATTATATTGAATAAGAATTAAAAAATTATCGAATAAGAATGACATGACTATCGAATAAAAATGACATGATTATCGAATATGAATTACATGCTTTTGAATATGAATAGCAAAATTATCGAATATGAATGACATGATTGTCGAATATAAATAACATAATTATCGAATATAAATGACATGATTATCGAATATGAATGATAAGATTATCGAATATGAATCACATGTTTTTGAATATGAATGATAAGATTATCGAATATGAATCACATGTTTTTGAACATGAATGAAAAGTTTAGAATATGAATAACAATTTATTGAATAAGAATGACATGTTTTTGAATATGAATAACACGTTTTAGAATAAGAATAACATGTTTTTGAATATGAATGATAAAATTATCGAATATGAATAACAACTTTTCGAATATGAATGATATGCTTTAGAATATAAATTACAAGTTTTCGAATATGAATAACAAGATTAGTATAATAGTGCAACGTTTTACACGCCACAAACGACCGTTCATATTGCCTTTGGTCAACTGTCGACATGACAGATTACAATTGCATTCGTAAATTCATTACCGATTTTCAATACAGAGAGAGAGAGATCATTTATGTTACATAAGGAGCTCCAAGTGACTTCCTAATAATCAAGATTTATTTACTGTATATAATATCAATCAATATAACATAATTAATGTACGCAATTATTCAAAATATTCTTGAATTCATTTGAATTAATTAATCAATTCAAAAACTCATTTATAAAGTCCTTCCTCTTATGCAACATCATTAATTGTGATTTCCCGCGCTTTCGTGGGGTTTCATGCAGTAGGTATGAATGTATATGAGAGGTGAACAACCGGATAAAAAACCCTGAACATTATTTTGATATCTGGCACATTGCAAAAGGTAGATCAAACTTCCATCAAGTGGATTGATTTTCCAATAAGACATTGCTGTTATCTACTGAGATAGATAATACTGGTATGTTATGATGCCATGTTTTGGTGGGGTTTTTTTAAATTGTAGTCCTTAAAACGTTCTACTTTTCCTATTGATCGAAGAACGCAGTTTGGTGAACGGTGAGCGAAAGCAGAACACGAACGGAGCGCAAAGTGAACGGTGAACGCAAGATGAACGACTTATTCGAAATGTCTTGGATCTTTTCCTTGCATTGTACTAGCTTCATTATCAGGTAAGAGAAAAGGTATTTTCAATTTAAGCGATGAATAAATTTTAAAGAACCGACGTCACCAGCTACATTAAAACTATATATACCTTTTTGTGAACACTTCCCAAGCGGAATAAATGAATGAATAAAGACGCATACAATGTCGTGAGAACTATGATGCATCTGTACGTATGCACATTAGCTAATGGTGTATTTACGTTTCGTACAAAATATATTTGATTAATCAAACAGCAAATAATGGTAAAGAAGTGGCTTAGCATCTTTAATGACGATTATTCATAACTACATGTAATTGCATCAAATATCGAGATGTGATGCCTAGTCATTTTCTGTTGATTTAATGTACTATAATATTTAGAAATACAGTTGCACTTTATCAGCCAATTTTTCAAAATATATTTTTGATGAATTATAACTACATTCATTTTTTTTTTAATGCAGCTTGATGATGAAGATTGTTTTGTTTCTCTTGTATGTGTATTGTATTAGAGAGAATATTATTTGAATGACTTGCTCAAGAATATGCATGTGCATTGAATTCATTGATTATAAGGCCAATTCAACTTAATTAGTAGATTATCATCCAGGGTCACCAAAAAGTATGGGGCGGGTGGGAGGATTTTATTTTTTAATTTTTATTTTCTGAAAAAAATATCAATGACAAACTAGTTTTATTTAAAGAGACACTACAGCTCATTTTGCGCAAAAATCATGAAATGACAATTTTTCCAGCGCTTTCTCAATTTTTCTTGCATTGTTGAAAGTATGAACTTTACGAAAATAACACTTATCTAAAGTTAAAAATTATCGTTTTAACGTAAAAATTAATACTTTTTGATGGCCTATACAAAAAATATCGAGTCTCCTCCTTTTAGTCTTCAGACGCATGCGCATAGACAGTAAACAGTGCAGCATGTCGTCCAGTGAGAGAAAGTGTAGTTGATAGCTCTAGCATTTTGACAGATTCTGTGAGAAAAGAGGTAAAAATAGAATGAGATAAAACTCATGCGTGAAATAAAATTTACCTAGGGATCAGTATGACCGTTGGAAAACAGAGAGCTCGGAGAAACGCATGTAACTCAGTGGCGGATCTAGGATTTCCGAAGAGGGGTGTGAAAGTCAAAGATTAGCCAAAGTAATCGGCCATTCGGGTGCAAAATTTTGATTTTCATTCACAATCTGTGGCGTAAAAAGGGAGGGGGGATACTGGCCCCCTAAATCTGCCATTGAGACTTGCTGCGAAGACACTACATTTAAAAGTAAGTTCGTGCTATTTTTATCTGAACACGACACATGTTAGTTGTAAAAACATCGGTCAATGGGAACATGGAAGGGTTTCTGTTGAAATAATTATTTATTATTAGTTATTATAAGGAGCAGGGAATAATCTTATGTACTTGAAAGGTGAGTGTGGACCCCCTTGAAGAGGAATTTAGATAATTTCCTACACAACACCTTTGCTGTCATTCAAAACCACGTGATGTAAATAAGCATTCAAAAGTCCGAGTCAGCATGAAGAAACCTTTGAATTCCGGACGATCTTCAACACGCAGTTGAGAGTAAATTGATGCATCCCAAATGTTCAAAATTGTCAATATCGATGTGAATTTTATCATTTTATCAATATATGGTTTAAAAAACACTTCATTAAAATGTGGAAAATGAGCTGTAGTGTCTCTTTAACAGTTCTAAGTGCATCATTTAATGCCAGATGGATATCAATTTATTCTTATTTCACAGACAAATTCCAGGTTAAGCTTTAATTTCAAACACAAAGATACCAAACTTTTTCAAGATTTGAAAAATATTAATCCCTTCCTTTCATTTACGCCCGTAAGAAATCAAGAAAATCATACGATCTATTTTCTTCACGTGGCTTTTCACGTTGCTATACCGGAAAACAAGTGTAAATACCGGAGTCGGAGATGAACATTTTCCCGGAAATAGCAAGTTTCGCGCAAAATAAAAAAAATTCCGGGCGGGCAGATTTTTGAGGGGCGGGCGGGGATGATAATCTATCAATTAAGTTGAATTGGTCTAATTCTGGGTCCAAGCTTTGAAAAATTCGTCGATTGTTGACTCAATAATGAAATTAATTGGACATTTTCAATATATTCAAAACGTGGACTTTCTGTTACAAAAATTATTTTCATTTTAAACCACATGAAAAAGAATTGAATGAAACGTACCAAGTTGTGTTCATTTGTCTTTTGTGCATTTTCCTCATGTCAGTATCATTTGATTTTGTACAAGAGAGCCTCCCGTATTATTAGGCACCTGTTCGAATTGGTATGGTCTGATCTTGAAGCATCAGACAAAAGTTCACTTTCTTTTGTGTCTATCGCTATAAGACTAGTTTTTCTCTATATTTACGATGCAACTGAGAAAAGAACTTCTGTGAAGGAAACTTGTGACGTCAGTGGCAGGGCCTCTGTTTTATCTAGACATGGTCAGTTAACATCTGTACGCCAGGTATTCGGATACAAAGAACCGGGTCAAAGATTTAAAACGCTGTTTTTGAATTAGTAAAAATATTCACTCTAACTTTAATTTTTTTTAAATATGATTATATTATCTCAGAATATCACTTATAATTCGGATTAATTCCTTGTCTGAAGTTGTATACCACTTTGTTCTATAGTGTCCAAATTCCCCGTTCTTAGCATCTTTCACATTAGGTAACTCGTGGTCCTTTGTGCCCAATTTCTTTCACACATTGTTATTAAAGTATAAATTATGAGATATAAACGTTGATATTATGATGGTTTATCTATCAGATTGTTGGAAGTACATAAACAATCAAAGTACTTAAAGTACTCGTGGGAGTTGAACATTGTGGAAATTCAGTTAGAAAAGATAGTACTGGAAGGGTAGGGGGATAAATGACTGAATATTATCATGATTTTAGATACAAATCAACTGTTGTTGTTTCAAAGCGTTACAACAGCAAACATGGATAATGGAAGGCCCATGGGCCACAACGCTCCTCTAGTAACTGAAGTCGTGTTGTTGTTTTCTAGAATTTCACCCCTTTATATTCTCATGAAAAATGTGACCACATATCATGGCCCAAACATTCAAATCAATATGGTTATCAATGCCTTGCAGTTATGAAGAAGTTTTCCCCCTGTATATATACATTCAAGTTTAATCCTAGTTATAGCTAATTCTAAGGATTCATTACTTGAAAAGGTAGTCCAATATGCTAAACTGTCACCTGAGTATACTACAGTCCTGTAGAGGATCAATGGAATGGTAAATAATTGTATAATAACTCAAAATAAATGAAATGCAAAAAAATTAAAAATTGTCGGGCATCGGAAATGCACAAGCCGAGTTGCGCAAGGAATGGGCATAGAGGGAACCGGCAGAAAAGTTTTCAAGAATTATCAAGCAGGGAGCAAAATTTTGCGTACATAAATTTCAGCCGACTTAAATCCTTTGTGACCTTGACCTTTAACCCTTGACCAAAATCAATAGGCTTCTTTGTCTCATCAAGGGCGATAATCCATCTAAGTTTAATTGAGATCCTATAATTTGTTAAAAAATTATAGTGCAGAAAACAAAATTTTCTCCAAATTTCAGTCTATTTATAGCCACTGTGACTTTGACCTTGTGACCCCGGAATCGATAGGCTTCTTGTCTTACTTAATCGATCTAAGTTTGATTGAGATCCTATAATTCGTTCAAGAGCTATGGTGCGGAAAACAAAATTTTCTCCAAATTTCAGTCTATTTATAGCCAGTGACCTTGACCTTTGACCTAGTGACCCCAGAATCGATAGGCTTCCTCATCTTACTGAGGGTGACAATCCATCTAAGTTTGAATGAGATCCTATAATTTGCTCAAGAGCGGAAATGAAATGTTGATGCGTGCCCGCCCAAAGGCACTTCATCAGATCATAAGTCGAGTTCGACTTCATCGCAACTCCGCTAAAAATGAAACACTAGTCAAATAATGTTATTTATTGCCAAGGTATTTGGGATATTATACTGTGGCTCAAACAGGGGGTGAATGAACCTGACAGTATGGAAAGCATATAGTGGAATCAGACTTGTGATGCTGGAAATCTATAGTGATTAATAAACTATACATGTACAAGATCCATAACTTTTTTTTTCAGTTTGTGAGGGAGAATCCTCGTGTCTCTTTCATCTGTAGACAAATAAACAATGTGTTTTGACCAGAGCAATTTCCAATCCTTTTGCAGCATAAATTCAACATTGTGGCAACTGGGTTAAACTTTGATAGTGAAGTAATACATGGCAGCACCTTATCCCATGCTCTTAAAATTTCTGTTTGACACACACTCATGACATCCACTCAAACATTACAGAGTGCAGCAAAATCCCATTGTATTAGGGGATTCAAAATGGATAACTGGTACAAAATATGGTACATACTATTCAAAAAGGATAATGAATTTGACATATTGATGTCTTGGAAAAGGAAATTCTGACATCGGGGCTCTAAGTGTTTTCAAACATTGTCATTTGATAAAAGTGTTCTACATTTTTAAAAATAGAGATTAATATGTCTTTACATACATAGGTGAGAAAGTTTCCATTATTCCTAGCCGAGACATACCATGTATGCGCAAAAAATTCATAAACAAATATCACACTACTCACGTAGAAAATGTGGACCTTACCGTCAGATCATCAAGCGCAGCGAAACACGCCATTTCGAGATTATAGTCGACGAAAGCTCGGTAACAGTAATGAATAAGGTACACTCATTTTGTATCTATTTTGTGACTTTCTTTATTAAAAGGAACAGTTCTCTAATGTGTAACGTGCAATTACTACGTAATTCAATAACTTGAAGCATGAAGCAGTTTCACTTTGCCACCGGATATAAGAAATTTTATTTCGTATTCCGATCCCAATCGAAAGTTGTTGACTGGGAATGACGTGTTTTAATTCAATCTACATGTAACATCAAACATTTTTTATATCACATTAAAAAAAAACCCACAAATATATACACATACACAATGTTGTAGAGTTATTTCTTGTAAATTTTCTGAGATTTCGCACCATATTCGATATTTCGCGCCACGGTGTCAATAGGGCTTGTGTGCAGTTGTCGTTCGTTTCCCTATCAATGTTTATAGGTGACGCTGTGCTACAAACGACAATTTTTCAACCTTATCTATTATTTTTCTATGTCTATCAGTATCAATTTGATCGAAATCTTGTATTCAAATTGATTTGAATACAATATCATTGCATTTATTTACATGTCAATTATCAAAATTAGATTAATTCAGAAAAGTTACATGGATTATTTAATGGCGGATGTTTATAAAAGTTTATGTTGATTTACCTAGGAGTAAATCAGCTGACACAGAACCCCGCTGACGACCACTATACAAATCAATACAAATTACTGCGCAGAAAAGTGCGTGATGACCCAGGGAGATTGAACATAGTTCAACTCCCAAAAATAAAATCATCTCGCTCTCCTTCAGAAGATATAGGCGAGTAGAGTTAAAAACTCTTTGATTTCTCAGAAACCTGATATTAAAAACGGTCATGTATGTTGAATATCCACTTACAACACTTTAAAGATTATTCTCATTTATTGGGATCAACTGAGGTTACCGTATTTCTTATAAAAAAAGATAGGTAAACATCGTGTTAGAAATCCTTTAAAGGTTTGTGTGGTCTGCTAACGATGTCGTGTAGACGTATCTGTACGTGTGGTCTGCTAACGATGTCTTGTAGAACTTCGACGTATTCGTACTCTCGATTATGGGTAAAGTAGCGATACTTCATTTTTAACGTTCGAATGAATCTCTGCATAATTTGCTTGGGCGACAAAGTGATGGATGTCCAATTTCTTCTGACACAACATCCTTCCTTAGTTTATTTCTCCATTCTGATCCCTTATCAGTCCTCAATTCAGAAAGGATTCTACCTTCTTTTTTAAATAGATACATGTATTTTTTATAGCATCGCTAATGCATTGATGTTTTTTATTCATCGAAGGTCTAACCCAGACAATCGAGAAAATATATTGGCGGCGGCGACGAGTACATGTAAAACGAAAAGTATTTTCTTTCGGCAAAGAACTAACATCGACCAAATCCGAATCCCCAAGAAACTCCAGTCCTGATAAAGAACTCAGTTGCATTGGTTTTGATTTTGTAACTCTGTGGCTGCTGGAGGCTGTAAGCTTGTAGAGAAAAGAGTACCAATTCATTTCCCATAGACCTCAATACTAACCTTTGACCCTCTCACTAATTAACTATATTAATTTTAGACATTTGAAAGTTCATTCCAAGTGCTGTTAAAAACAACAACAATTATATAGGGTCCCGTTGCTTTTATACGTTTTAAAACACATAACGATCTGCAGTGAATTACACCATTCATTTCAAACATACCCCTACCATGTTTCCTCAGTTTTTTCTCGATTTTGTGCGATAATTTTTCTGATACATCTTTCAATTCCTAATAATGTAAAACTTATACGGTACCAATTTTGATGCACCAGATGCGCATTTCGACAAATAATGTCTCTTCAGTGATGCTCAACCGAAATGTTTGAAATCCGAAATAACAATGAAGTTTTAGAGCTATTATAGCCAAAAACAGCGTGCCAAAAAAAGTGGAGTCAAATTCGTCTAAGGATAAGAGCTATGCGTGAGGGAGATAATCCTTAATTTTGAAATGAATTTCTAAATTTTATAACAGCAATTAAATATACATCCGTATTTTCAAGCCAGTAACGAAGTACTTAGCTACTGGGCTGTACAGACCCTCGGGGACTAACAGTCCATCAGCAGAGGCCTCGACTCAGGGGTCATAATGTAAAACTTATACGGTACCAATTTTGATGCACCAGATGCGATTTGTGTTCTTACCGAGCTTCCATGATTATGTAGCAGATGACCGAAATAACGATCGTACTACACAAAATATAGTTCATTAGAGTTTTATCGAATAAATAATTAGGAATAATATGTAAGAGAATATGAAATAAAGATGTTTAAGATTTAATTAAGAATGTTAAAAGACGAAACAGGTGTAAAATAAAAGTAATTTAGAGTGTAAAGTCAACTGAATGGAAGACTAGAAGAGCGGAGTAAACTACATCCATGATGTGATTTGGTCGCGATCAGCGATGGAGAAACTGGCGTTAGCCTAGCCTACGAAGTTGAAAACGCAATTGTTGAACACAGATTTTGACAGAAATTCAAAAGATCTGAGAGAATTGATGAAGGATATGATGAGTCAAGTTAACGTTAAACTCTTAGTCAGGTTTTTTGATTGAAACAACGGCATGTTCATCGTTAGGACTCGCGGTTGTAGCCATGTAGGAGACGCTCCGAGACAGTAGGACAGATTTAGACGAAGTGCAGGTAGGTTGCTTAACTTGCTTCTTTTATTTACCTTCAGTGTGTGTAAGAGAAAATAAAAACGAACTGACAGTTTTTGTTCACTTGAGATATTTCTGTTGTAGGATTTTAATGAAGACTCGCACTGGTACCCTGATATGATCATGCCGAGTCATGATGGCAGTTGCCAGGAAACGATTTCTAGTCAACTCGTACCCTGACCGACTCGTACCCAATAGGTCAACTCGTACCCAAAAGGCAAAAGTCAACTCGTACCCAAGAATCTGCCCATAATGCAATATATCTATGCGCATATAAGTGACATATCGCTTAGGTACGAGTTGTCATCAGTTGAAGAGGAGGAGTCAACTCGTAACCAGAATCTTGGGTACGAGTTGACTTTTGCCTTTGGGTACGAGTTGACCTATTGGGTACGAGTTGACCTGGGTACGAGTCGGTCAGGGTACGAGTTGACTTGATTCCCAGGAAACAACAGGTTAACTTATCATCATCGTAAAGTAAATAGGCTTATAACTCTGCCTACATTTTTTGCTTCCAATATCAAAGTTGTTTTATGTATTCGCCTGCAGAAGTTGCGGTTTAGACATAGAACTTTGCAGACGGTATTTTATAATAAAACTGTTTAAAATGAAACAACTGAACGATATGTTTAATGTTTCTGTTTTATAAATTGATGATATTCTTGTTTGTTTACAAAATAAACTGTATAAATATCTTCCAGCGTTTGTTTCTGTTATGATGTCATTGATCCAGGGTTTACGAAAGGGGGGCACATGTGAAAGTCAAGTATTAACCAAAATACTCTGCCATTTTAGGTGCCATTCTGGAATTTTATTCGCACTATTTCTATTTTTTAAATTTGTGGTGAAAAGGGGGGATGAGGGTCTAAATCCCCCACTGCATTGCATAAGCAAGAAGCCAGGTGACAGTACAGGAACTGACTTTTGAAGCGATGATTGTATTCATACGCAAGCAAAGACTGATCACGTGACTAACTTCATGTTACAAAAATTTGAATGTCAATTTCATTAGTACTGTCATATAAGGAAGTGCATTGGCAAATGTAAATATACTTTTATGTACTATTCCAATTCTTTTCAAATTTGGTATTAAACATCATTGGGAAAAGGGGGACACAATTAGTAAACTTCGGGATTCCTGCACCCCTGGGGCCTTAGATGCGGGTCAAAAACTGCCAAAAAATACCACATTTCAAAAATTATGATCTACTCTACAACCGCGCATGTGTAAGAAACCTAATTGCACAGCGATGTAGAGCAGGAAGGCTTCTACCAAAACAGTAAATTTCATGATCCCAAGGTTGAAGTTCTGCTTTCAGGACGGGGTCAAACTTAGTATATGTGATGTATATGTATAAAACATTTAAGGAGGTACTCTACATCGTCATAATGGTTGACTTCCTTTAAAAACATGGAGGAAAAAATCAGTATCAGCAATATTTGACTTTTCCTTTTCAATTTAAATACCTAGACGAGTAGCTCAGTAGGTTAACATACCAACTGCTGAACTTGTAGGTCGCAGGGGTTTTAAATATTTTCCAGATTATCTTCTACTAAAACTGTATTTTTTGACAAAATAAAGTAAATTTGAAAAATTTCAACTTCAAAATATTGTTGAACATATCCTTCACTTTTCATCTACATCAAATTTCTCTGGTGTAGCATACCTCCTTAAATGATATTTTCTTTAATGCTTTTGATACTAAATTGAAACTAGATAAATATTTAGGAGTAGGTACATGTAGTCCTTCACCAAAGTTGTAAATTTCATTATACTAGGGACCAAGGGTTTTGGTTCCAGGGTGGTGCCAAAATTATTATAGTGATAATGATAATAAAGTTAAAGACTTCTTTAAGTTTGCTTAAGCAGTATAAAAATTAAATGCATATTTAGGATATGCAGAAAAGGATACCAAAATTGTGAATTTTGCAACCTCAGGGTTTTGACTCTAGGACAGGTTCAAACGTCATTTCGTGTTAATGTTACATATATTATTTCATGCAAAGTCCTTCATCAACATAGACACTATCGAGGGCAATTGAATTTTAAGAACACATGTTGTTTTACACTGTTACTGAATATTAGAATTTAGCTTAAACATTCAGAACAGGATTTTTTTCTTGAGTCCATAGCCCTCGGGATTAGTTATTCTTTTAACTAATACTCAAGTGACTGACAAGGCCTGTGGGCATTTTGTTTGAATTATCCATTTTCTAGTTCCCGCTCTTTTCAAAATATCCGGCCGTGGAAAGGATATGAGGGACAGGTGGTGCAGCTTCATTTTTCATTCAACAGTTTACCTCCTTCCGCTGTTTCCTCTAGACATTGTGTGATGATGTTCATTATTCCTATAAAATCATTTTATCACGAGATTGTCCAACAGATGCCTTCTATGATATATAACTAGTACATAAAACGATTCATGTGAGTATAGTTCACTAATGCATTTCCATAGGTGACAATGTTAACGTTTCGTTTCCCAGCTCCTTCCCTAATTTTAGTTGAACGATCATGCACCCCTTAAATGAAAAGTAAACATATTCTCTAGTTCATGTCAAACTCTCGTGGTGATAAATCATTATGCTATTTGTTTTCAGTCAAAATAGAAACCATGGAAACTTGGGAATTTCTCATTCTGGACTTGGCATACATCAAGCAATATAGCTCATTCAGAAGATAAATTCAAACAGTGAACGGTTGGTTTACAATATGTTATCGTGTGTTACATTTGTAAAGCGTTTGAAGTTCAGTTGATACACTGATCTCATATACTGCTTGGAAATCCGGGGAACTGTTTCATTCCAATGCACTGTTTATTCTGCTACTGACTCTACAAATTGTTAGTGAAAATGTACCCATGCACCGAGTATATATCTTTATTGTTTGTAATTAACGATTAGTGAAATGTACCCATACACATGCACCGAGTATATCTTTATTGCATAGTAGTTAAGGATCGATGTTTGCAAGGGAAATGCTATGCCTGTAATTATTCAATATATGCAATTCAATTCCAAGATTTTGAAAATCATGTTGTATTATTGATAATTTGGAAGTAATTGCTTTCATTGTCTATTGAACTAGTCTGAAAAGCTATTATCTGATGACGAATTTTATCAATTGGCCAAATGTAATTAGTTTTTTGTTTGTTTGTGTCTTTTTTTTGTAGAGGTTCTGTTTCATTAAATTGAAATCGGCGACTAGTTGAAAGCTGTCTCTAAGTGATATCAAAATTCATCTGTTGGTTTTGCAGGTAACATCAATATTGCAAAGAGGCAAAGTGTAGTTGACAGTGGAACGATCGATGGGTAAATCTCTTATCCAAGCGCTTCGGTTTTCCAATAACTGATCTCGCTAGCTTCAGTGTGATGTCACATCAACATAAATGTTATTCAGATGCATGAAGACACGAACTGAAAGCTGAGTTTGTGCGGGGGAAGTACTTGGTTGTTTTTATTCCATGCTGAGAAATGTCAGGCACTACGAATGGGACCACAATGAACAGCGCCAGAAGACCAAGAAGTCTTTATGACGACCCAGGCGATGAAAAACTAAGTCTAAAAATTGACAATATTTCGTCACAACAGAAAACACCCGGGTTTGTTTACGTTCTGACTTTTTTCTCTGCTCTCGGGGGATTTTTGTTCGGATATGACACCGGTGTGATTTCCGGAGCTATGATTCTTCTCCGCAATGAGTTTCAACTGTCGCTGGTGTGGCAGGAATATATAGTTAGTGTAACGGTGGCTGCTGCTGCCCTTTTTGCACCCATTGGAGGCTTCTTGAACGATAGATTTGGAAGGAAACCAGTGATAATGGCTGCCAGTGTGGTGTTCACTGTAGGGGCTCTTTGTATGGGGATAGCTGGCGACAAATACTTGCTTCTAGCAGGAAGAATCATTGTTGGAGCCGGAATAGGTTTGTCTATTTTAATCTATGATTTAAGCTGAGTTGAAGTATTGCGACAGTTTGATTCATAATCATTGATTTTAAGCAATAAGAATCCAACTGTTTCGTAAATCACGAACCCAAGGTATTTCTGAATTAAACGACAATTTCACTACTTGTTGAACTTTGGTATAAAATTTACCCATATTTAAAGTTCTTCACGTTGATTATTTTCCTTCTTAATTCAGAGCATATAGACTTAGCATAAAGTATGAATTAAAATCTTTCCGAAGAACTAAATATATATTTTAATTCATAGTGTTTGTCGCTAGCTATGAACATGTTATTATGATGATATGGTAGAGAAAGTAAGCTTCGTTTAATGAGCACCGCTGTTCGTGTAACTGATCAATTTGGAAGTAACGATCGGTCTATGTTCCTAATGAAAATCAGCCATGTCTTAACTTAAACTTGTTACCATAATAGTACCATCGATTGACGGTAACACACCAATAATGGTATCCCTTCAGATGAGCAATCAACACCTTTTCGGGAGAAACTTTATCGCCTTTTCGTGGACTGCAGTTTGAAATACAGCCACCAAATTCTTTCGCATTCTGATCGGGGAATATTCCCTTGATTACAAAGGTTTTTTCATACCACATCTTTCATTTTAATTCGCCACTACAGAATGATAAAAAGAAAATGCCGTGATTGGAAAAGGCTTTGTTTACTTCTTAAAATTCATTTGACTCTTGCAACGCTAAAATGTCATCAATGATACATATTTTGCTATATGATGTGTATTTCTGAATGTTGCAATCTATGAAAAACATGTAATAATCATGGATTACATACAAACATTGATCCTTTTCTTCACCATTTACGTTTAGATTGTATAATGATTGAAATCTGTAGATAACATACGTTTCGAGATATCTAGATTTGCATCCACTCTGGTATTACAGAACCAAAGAAGTCCACCAATGGCTATAGATCCTATTTAACCACCGCTGTTTTATGATTCTATTGTAAGCTAAGAAATACTGCGGCGAATGATGGATATGTTGGATATTTCCTTCAATGGATTGTTTGTGGTGTTAAAACATACCAATGGACAAATCGCACTATGGTATAGGTTGAATCTTCATTATTTGTCGAATGCTGGAGCTATAGAGACCTCAGAAGCCCTTTATTTCCATATTTATTTGTTTTCTGTCCTAGTCATCATTTGTCGTTATTAAATTGATGGTCAATGCTGTATGACGACTCCATAGTTTGTTCGTTCGCTGAAATGGAAAGAGAGTCCCCATCTACAGTGCATAACATTTGCATTTTGTCCTTAAATGGATAACAATGAATACTGTCAAATAATATCATATTAGTGATGTAGATCGTAGAGATAGAAAACACCGATGTCATTAAACATGAAACGATCCTCTCAGTATTGTTAACTTTCTCTTTGATCATATGTAAATGACTCCCGTACCTGCATTGGTATCGACCAGAATAAAACAATTTGTGTGAATCATTCTATTACAATCCAATATGTCTTATGATGTCGTTGGTCGCAAACTTAGGCAAAATTTTATATGTACCGTACATACCAAAGTTTGATACAGAAATGACTAATGTGGATTGTACAACATTTGTATTAAAAAGATACTCTGGAAATTTCGTTGTCATGCAAAAATACGTTTACAAGAGAATCTTCATTGATTTCGATTTGGGGTCGATTTTTTCGTCTCTGGTGAAATGGCTAACAAGATTATGAAAGAGAAGATAATGAATGGTATTTTCCACAAAACAACATATGACGCAAAGAGGCAGTGAAACGCATTTATTTAGAAATCAGTACAAACCTTTCTGACTGATAAAGCTGAGTGTTTTTAATTAAGAAAAACTGATAAAATTGTAGATTTATTCAATATTTCACGATCTACACAATTTTACGTATCTATTGTATCCGGATAGGGTCATGTGTAATTTCTGTAAAAACGAGGGGTTATTTATATTCGGTCTTTCATATCCCGAAAGACGGAATATAAATAAATCCCTCGTTTCCACAGAAATTAGGTCATACGCAAAAGCGTAACAACACGTTTCTTAAAGCGCGCTGTAACGCTAAAACAAAACTCACCTTCGTGCTAACACAAAAGATGCCGCAGCACTATCACACACCACTCCGCCGCACTATCACAAATCACGCTGTCACACGTCGCATGTTGTGCGTTAAGGAAGTTAGCACTTCAGCTTTTGAGCAAAACTGCACAGGATGCTACAACTTTGTATATATTGGTTCAATGCTGATAGTATTGGTCCAAACATATTATACATCTATTACTTAACCCTGTCCAACTGTTTAATTTTTTTATTCATTTATTTATTTGTCATTTCAAATATTGAAAGGGTTTGGAAGGGACTTCATTTTGTGGCGGAAGGATGTTCTAAATCTGCATGATTTTACAGTTTCTGTTTTATCCAATATATCGGGAATTTTTATACCTCTATAGTTTTATTTTAAGTTCATAATTTATGATACAAGTAGTTGAGACTTGGAACTTATTCAAATGTTGTAATTCATTAATTTGGTTGATATATTTTTCCTAACGGTACACCGATTTTGTAAAAAAAAAAAAGTCTTAATTAGGAAGAATTGTTTTATCACACTAAAACATGTCTACCCTTCCATTTTCCATTTTTAAAATACATTTTAGGGATCATCTTTAAAGTAGAAAATATAGAGTTGCGGTATATGATAGTCACCTATATGTGTATGTGCTTCAACCAAGGAACAGTGTTGTGAACATGTGACTGTAAATTAAATTTACCAACATACCAATATCAAAGGCCTATGTCAAAAAACAAAAAAGCTATTATTTGACCTTTACATAAAAGGTCAAGGTCAAAGGTCATCAAAAATGGCACTCGACACACTGTCTTACCATGGTAATTCACACTAAAACAATATGTCTTCCATCTAGGAAGGGGACAAATAATTAAGTTAGCCAAAAATTTGTATAAGAATTCAGTATTTTGGCCAATAATTTGAAAAATTTATCTATAACCCCCACTTTTTCAAATTCCATTTTAAGACAATAGTTTGTAATTTATGTGCAATTTTAGAAATTGGGATTACTCCCAATATATTCTTTTAAACTCTCACATTCTATATCATTAATTTGTCCGTATATCAAGTGCAAAAAGTTCATTATTCTACTAGTATTGAACTTTTTAGGTCACCTGAGTAAACTCAGGTGACCTATTGTAATTGGTTGTCGTCGTCCGTCGTGCGTTAACAATTGAACATTTTTAACTTCTTGATCACTACCATTTCAATTCTTTTCAAATTTGGTATGAAGTACCTTGGGACATAAATTGTAAATTTCACGACTCCTGCACCCCTAGGGCCCTAGGGGCGGGGCAAAAACTGCCCAAAATTGACCAATCTTCTTTAGAACCGCACATGTGTAAGAAAAACTAAGTGCATTCACTGTGTTTTCTGCTTATTTCTATTGAAATCCATTGTTTGTCATTTGCAGCTATGAAGGCGCATTCTATTTCAACCTAGTTAGATCCGCTTTTCAGTGCTGCTTGTTCGCCTGTGAATATGCTCATTCCACGAACTTCGCGACCTCTTTCGCGGCATTGTTAAAATTGTAGGGAATTATGTTTTCTGGTGTATTTTTTTTCTTTTTTACATTTTATTTGAATTTATAATAATAGGAGTCGCATACCTACAGTATACGATGGTTTATTTTATGAGTTTAGAGTTTATTCTTCATGGACTACATGTATTCCCTTTACCAGTGTTCAAATATGGAAAGCATTACCAAATATGGAGACAAGTCAAGGTAAAGTGATATATAGCTGTTACGTTGAAATAACTTACAGGTCAATAATATCTATTTTGACATATATGAAAGTATCTATATTTAAAATATACAGTAAAATATAGATATAGATATTAAGTTCTTTCATTAAAAAGGAGAAGAACGTCTCAAACATTGCAGAAAACATTTGCACAGCCCGCTTATTTTGCGATGTTTGTGACCTTCATATCTCCTTTAACAAACCAAAAAAAAAAAACATCTTATTTTAAAAATGACGTAATCTGAACTTTGAAAATTGTTTAAAGCCCTTATCTCTCTCTCTCTCTCTCTCTCTCTCTCTCTCTCTCTCTCTCTCTCTCATATTGGCACTTTTTGACATATATGTAGCAAGTATTCTGAATTATGGTTGTGAAGTATGGGGAAGCCATAATACCAGAGATGTAGAAAAGATACAGTTAGAGTTTATAAAATCTGTTTTAGGTGTGCGAAAAAACATAAATTCTGCCTCGGTGTATTTTACCCATGAAAATCATTCGATTCTTCAGAATGTTCAAATTTTGGTTTAAAGTGTTGCGTAGTGAAAATTGTATAATTAATTATTATCTAATTAGAAATATATTACAAAAAAATTGGGTCTATTGCATTAAACAAAAATTGTACGATATATCGATATATATTAGGATATATTTGGTGTGATCAGGAGAATGAAACTTCTAAATTTTTCTTTCTTATTATAAAACAGAGGTTGACTAATATGTGTGTTCAAGGTTTAGCTGAACAAATTAATTGTTCTTCAAAGTGTATTATTTACAAACATGTTATTGATCACTTTTCGTTACAGTATTACCTTTATAAACCTATACCTAATATGTATAAAAGGCACATTTGTCGAATTAGACTTCTCACAATCTTGAAATTGAAACAGGCCGCCATAACAATATACTTAGAGAAAATAGAGTATGTAAATTTTGTAAAAATGACATAGAGGACGAATACCACTTTATATTAATTTGCCCTCATTACGGGGAATTTCTACATAGATATATCAAAAAGCATTATTGGCAAAAACCATCTGTTTTCAAATTTGTACAATTATTAACAGTGTTCGAAATTGGTTTAAAACTTGGTATAGACCAAGGGTCTATGCCAAAACAAGGTGACATAGACCTCATCGAATTGGCATAGACCGCAACATTGGAACAAAAAACACAAATTTAGAACATTGTTGTTTACTTCTAATGTACTTAGAAAGCATATTTTCTTTCCCATTTCTATAACAATGTCCTCCTTTCCTCATAACGTTTATCAGACGTCCACTTTTGGAATAACTCTATTGCTTTAAACCTAAAAAATCGACATAGACAATTGTCTATCCCAATTACAATTGGCATAGACCGGTGTCATTACTGTAATTAAGTGTTCATAATGTACACGAACTTTGTAATATAGGGAAATATTTATGCCTTGCACTAAGTTGCGAGAAAACGTTGTTTAAAGATCATTCTCCGTTGCTTGCTTGAATTTGTACACCTCCATACAATGTCATTTTTATGTATTTATGAAATTGATGTGATAAGACATATGTCTTAAGCAATAAAAAAAAATATATATATATTTCTCAAAATACTTTAATTGACACTTGACCAACAGTTCTTAACGTGAATATTTCAAAATATTAACATAGATTTGCCACCTTTATTACCAAAATTACTTATCTGAAGTTGAACTGAACAGTCCTTGGCCCAGTTCAAAAAATAAAAATTAGACGTTACTATTTACCAAACATGCATACCGGAAAAACTGGTCATTACGTCTGACACTCCCATGATCAGCAAATTACTGGTGGTTCGGAAAGGACTCAAGAAAATCTAATGTAGGACTACAATCTCATTACAAAAAAAGGTTTGGCCGTCATCGGCGGCAGATAACTAAAACGGTCCTTATTAAATACCATTCCTCATTATGTTTCTATTTGGAGAAACGTATACACACTTGGGAAACACTACACCGTAACATTTTCGGCGGATATTTACATCACTGAAAGATGTTCAAAAGTCAGGGTGATAACTTGTATGAATAATAAATGAAATGATGTAACGGAAACAGCGCAAACATATTGAAAACCAGAAATTCCATCGCCATAATTTTTTCAGACATATTTATGCGATTATTTTGATGCTGATGATTTGAAAAAGGACTGTAATTTTTATGAATCTAACACTTTATCAATATATTGATTATTTAAAAAAAATCCATACATTGTAAAGATGTTAACCATAGACAATGAGAAATATTTACATTTCCAATGTTTTTGCTTTCGATATCTTTACCAATTGTAATGACAGCCATTTTCCTCATGAATGAGATGCAGCTGTGAACAGTGCGCGTATGAATCTTGAAAAATACAGTACGTCTATTTTAACGACTGTGAATTCCGACAGAAATGAAAGTAGAATGTCGACAGGGGATGCTTACTCCTCCTAGATACCTGATCCCACCTCTGATGTGTCTGGTCCGTGTTTGTCCAACTCTCTATTTTGTATTCCGTTTAGAAGTTATGAGATTGATCACTGATCGTTATATTCACCTTTCATGTATATTTACATGCTGTTCTCAAGCACATGACGTTTTTTGTCAGAATGGAGGCAGGGGATTGACAGAACCTTCGAGAAAACTTAATATTACCCAACCACTAAATCGGTTAGGGGTGTCGGAGGAGGCAAGGTTTGTTTCATCGGTGCCTATCTTACTTTTTCATTCTCATTTTACTACTGTCATAAAAAGGGAGGGAAAAGTTGGGGGGGGGGGGGGGGGTGACGGCAAGCGGTCAGTAAACGAAAATTCACAAGTAAAATTAAAAACAAATTAAGTCCTTGTCACGAAAGCCACCCCATCTCATTGTACATACCTGGTTTTGAATGAGATTGAATGCATATAATGTGTATTGTGAATAATATACAACTGAACCTTCTCTTGTAGATGATTAAAATATAGCTACTTAAGGTACATGAATTATGACTACAGTTTTCTTATTGTCTTCATCTGAATATGATGTAATTATTATATACGATGAAATATATCCAGAAATTATACATAAGAAACAAGAGAGGAAACTCGCCGGATAACTTAGCAGATGTTTTTGCTAATTACATGTACTTCTAGAAATCGATCTAAAACGTAGCGACAGTCGATTTGTTGAAACTTTCTACAGCAAAATGCAACATGAATATGAAAATATTAAAACGCTTAACCCCCATTGACACCAATGACATGTTAAACGTTGCAATATTTGATCTTTTTGGTTTGTATTTTATAAATTTTTATTGGTATTGCATAATTTTTTGATTTGTATTGTATAAATTTTATTGGTATTGCATAATTTTCCATTTGTATTAAATATTTTCCATTTGTACTCTATAATTTTTCATTTGCATTGTATATTTTCTATTCATATTATATAATTTTCCATTTGCATTCTATATTTTACATTTGTAACTATATAATTTTTCATTCGTATTGTATAATTTCCATTTGTATTGTAAAATGTTTCACTTGTATTGTATCCGAGGGATTGTTTATTTTGATTTGCTACGAAAGATTTCATTAGTCAACGTCCCTTCGAGAATTTTTCACTCTAATATCGAGACGTCACCAGCTTTAGGTAAAGTACCACAAATAGACCCTATCCATAGCGCACAGTGCCATAGCAGTGGGAGGGGGGATTTAGCGTGTTAACACATTCCGCAACACGGGATCTCTGCTTTTAAGGTCATATCCGAAAGAACCGTGATTCTCACTTCAAAATGCCGAGCATTTGGCAAAGGAGCAGCCTCTACCTTCATACGTATGTTTGATGCATTCATGGCACGAGCGGAGCTCGAGCTCACGACCTCGCGGTCCTGAACCAAAGAGCAACCACGACCGGTTCCGCGTAGGACAGAATGAACATGTAGCTACTAGTAAAAGCGAAACGAGCGCCGGGCACCCCCACCCCTACCCCCTCACGAATATGATCATTTTAAAAAATATATATATAAAGAAAGGATGCATGCACGTTTTATTTTGTTAGAATTCAGTAGTTTCAGGGGAAACCACCACCACCACCAACAAGGCGTTGCCCTGGATCCATTAGGGGTCTCAAAACAGCTCCCAGACATCTAATCTCGGCTGAGATTCGGCTTGGCTGAATATTTGGACTGACGCCTTCACCGAATTTCGGAGCAGTCCTTCATAATTCATGTCTGGAAATTTACTTTCAGCATCGGCCGGTTCTAGAAATTAATGTGCACTTGGGTGGCACTGCTGTTCGATTCAAGTAAGTGATTTAACTGTTAAACAAACTCTATATCATTATCAATTTTGCATTGCTTACCGTCTAGGTATGAAAATCCCAAAATGAAAATAGTCACTCAATTTTCCGTTCAAATGAAATTGAAGAGTTCTTAAAGTTTGTTTTATCTAGTTACTGATAGATTGTATCTCCACATACCTACTTGTATATCTCTAATTAAAAAAACCCAAGAGGCCCATGGGCCTAGAATCGCTCTTCTGATACATTGTAGAACACGTAAAAATTCTCACTAACCAAAATTCATCAATTAACAAAGTTTGATGATGTTAAGTCAAATAGTACCTGAAAATTTAAATGTAACTGTCCAAAAGTAGGTCACGGTGACCTACTTTTGGTCGACACACTGAAAACTCAAGATGCATCAACTGACAAGTCAAATAGTATTCAAATATAGCTGTCAAATTCCAAAAGAAGGCCACAGTGACCTACTTTTTGGTCGACACACTCCAAAGACTCAAGATGCATCAAATGACAAAGTTTGATAATTGAAGTCAAATAGTATCTGAAATATTCAGATATAAACGTCAAATTCCAAAAGTAGGTCACAGTGACCTACTTTTTGGTCGACACACTCTGAAGACTCAAGACCCATCAACTGACAAAGTTTGATGATTGTAAGTCAAATAGTATCTGAAATATTCAAATATAGCCGTCAATATCCAAAATAGGTCACGGTGACCTACTTTTAGTCAACACACTCTGGAGACTCAACATGCATCAACTGACAAAGTTTGATAATTGTAAGTCAAATAGTATCTGAAATATTAAAATATAGCCGTCAAATTCCAAAAGTAGGTCACGATGACCTACATTTTGATCAACAAACTATGAAGACTCAAGATGCATCAACTGACAAAGTTTGATGATCCTAGCTTTCATAGTGTCTAAAATATGCATCTAAAATTGAAAATGTGAAATTTGAATGTCTGCAAAATTCAAAAAGTAGGTCACTGTGACCTACTTTTTTTGAATAAATATGTTTCGAGGCCTCAAGACGCATCAACGTACAAGGTTTGATGATTCTAAACCCCTCGGTAACTGAAATAACAACCTAAAATGTATTCATAAATGATTAGCCATAAAATTCAGAAAGTAGGTCATGGTGACATACTTTTCACATGACACAGTTCAAAGTCACATGATCCATCAACTGACAACTTTTGATGATCATAGGCTCAAAAGTGTCTAAGATATGCATCAAAATCCATTTAATAATAATTACCTGCAAAATTCAAAAAGTAGGTCACCATGATCTACTTTTGAGACATCATGATATTAGGTCTAAGATGCATCAACAGACAAAATTTGATGATCCTACTCCTTATACTAAGCAAAATATCAAAGTTTTAACAAAACAAAATTTAAGGTCAACTTTGAAGTGACCTTGAGACCACACCCTTTGCCCCAGGATGATGCCTTGAACAATTGTTTATCTACAACCTATCATCATCCTCAAGTTTGGTGATAATTTGCCCAGTGGTTCTTGAGAAGAAGACTTTTTAGCAACCACTACTTTTGTTTGCATTTTCCTAATTATCTCCCCTTGTTAAAGGGTCACAACCCTAGTTTTAGTACAAATGAAAGCCCTTGGGCCAAGGATACCCTGTGACAAATTTGACAAAAATTGGTCCAGGGGTTCTTGATATATAGCCCTTTTTCCAAAAAGTTGACGCACACCGCACACCAGACATATGGCCATATAAAAGAGCTAAAATAAAAAAATAAAATATTGCACCATGGAAGTCTTAATTTGAACGGAATATTTAGTGACAGTTTATTCTATGAAATTTAAAGACTTATACGTTAAGTAATGATGCATTAATAGTGATATAGATTTGGTTTAATAGTCACCTAATTGATTTGAAGCGAACAGCAGTGTCACCTAGTGCACATTAATTGCTAGAACCGGTTGAAGCTGAAAAGCCGAGATAACCAGACATCCAGCCGATTACTTTCGTTCAGAAATTTCTAGATCCGCCACTGGTTATACACGAGGTTGATAAACGGAGGGAAATCATAATAGGCGCATGAAAGCGATAAATGTGATTTTCGGTGGTAGGGCTTCATACTATTGCATATAGCAAATACGGTACATGTACTTCCCTGCGAAACATGGCTCCTGAACTTGACCTCGTGTAAACCATTTTGAACACCTCGCGCATTACCAAATTCGATAATGGCCCTACCATACGTATGAAGGTAGAGGCTGCTCCTTTGCGAAATGCTCGGCATTTAGAAGTGAGAATCACGGGTCTTTCGGATATGACCTTAAAAGCAGCAAACAGCAGTGTCATCTAAGTGCATATTAATTTAAAAATTTAAAACTTAAGATTAATCCAATGAAATCTTTTGTAACAAACCAAAATACACAATCCCTCGGATACAATACAAATTGAAAATTTTAAAATGCGAATGGAAATTATACAATACAAATAAAAAATCATATAATACAAATGGAAAATTATACAATATGAATAGAAAATATCCAATACAAATGAAAAATAATACAATACAAATGGAAAATTTTACAATACAAGTGGAAAATATCCCGTGGAGATTCAGGTT
>NC_079170.1:55347689-55485189 GCF_947568905.1 Ostrea edulis | reverse complement strand
GGACCAAGGTGACTCAGGTGAGCGATGTGGTCCATGGGCCTCTTGTTAATTTCCTCAATGTTGAGCTGCCTATTCAATTCATCGTTCGCTTCATAGAGAGGATCAAGCATGTTACGTTCCATGTGATGTTTCTGGTTCACTACGTCGATTTGATATCGGAGTCAAAACTTTCAGTGTTTTGTGGGTTATAAAGGTTTTTAAATTCTGATGTCCATTTTTCTCGAATAGAGTTGGAATCTGTTGTTAGATCGCCATTGTTCCAACAACACTCATGTGGAATTTTACATTTTCTATTTGGTCCCAACCTTTTGATATGATCTCAAAATTTCCTCGGATCACTGGTATGAGAAGCAACCGAATCAATGTTTATAGCCAGTTCTCTTTTAAATTTTCTTTCGTAAAACCTTATACTTTTGTCAAGTTTATTTTGTGCGTCTTTATATTTTTGTTTCCAGTGTCTTTTAGTGTGCGTATCATTCATTTTGCACCTGAGAAATGATTTTTCATAATTACGCATAATCTTCCAAAGTTCGGTAAGATCAGCATTCCAAAATGGTTTGTGAAATCTTAATTTTTTTCTAGTCTTTGTTGACCAATCATATTTTGGAATTGTTTCGGACATTTCACTAATAACTGATTCACAAAATAAGTCATAGATTTTGTCAACTTCATTCTGAGTCTCACGACATATTTCAATTTTGTTGATTAATTTGTTGATTGCGTCAACCGCTGTGTTCGAGTTCATGAAATCAGTAGGAATTTGCCGTAGATTATAACGTGTTTTGGTTTCAGTTTCTTTAAACTCATTTGAAATTGTCACTTGCGGTTTAACAATAAGTTCAAAAGTGAGTATTGATTGGTCAGGGAGTTTACTTTTTTCACCTAGTAAGTTCATCAGACGGTGTTGCTCTACAATATCGCTGCAGGCAGTGATACGGAAGTTTGTGCAACGTAAGAAAACGTTATGAGGTACACAAATATAATCAACAACAGAATGTCCATGCGTTGAAAGAAAGGTGTGCGTGTTCGATTCTTCTCCGAATCTTCCATTCAAAACACAGCATCTACTGTCATTAAGAAAATCAATAAAGGATTTGCCGTGTTGGTTTTGTGCATTGTCAACAACAAGCCGGGGAGGGATTTCATCTACACAGTTATTGGTATCTATAATATTTCCAATTCGAGCGTTTAAGATAACAAGATATATATATATATATATAATGAACGTCTCTCATGCCTGGACCTATATTTAAAAAATGATGCTAGACACAGCCAGAACCAGTAGTGTTCTAGACACAGCCAGAACCAGTAGTGTTCTAGACACAGCCAGAGCCAGTAGTGTTCTAGACACAGCCAGAACCAGTAGTGTTCTAGACACAGCCAGAACCAGTAGTGTTCTAGACACAGCCAGAACCAGTAGTGTTCTAGACACAGCCAGAACCAGTAGTGTTCTAGACACAGCCAGAACCAGTAGTGTTCTAGACACAGCCAGAACCAGTAGTGTTCTAGACACAGCCAGAACCAGTAGTGTTCTAGACACAGCCAGAACCAGTAGTGTTCTAGACACAGCCAGAACCAGTAGTGTTCTAGACAGAACCAGTAGTGTTCTAGACACAGCCAGAACCAGTAGTGTTCTAGACACAGCCAGAGCCAGTAGTGTTCGGGGCAAACGTGATTCAAAGAAGTTTAATTAGATTGCATTAGGTGATATCGACTGTAAAAGTAGGGCCTTAAAGGCATGCCATTAACGAAACAGAAATGGAATGAAGCAAAAATACCGTTATAGTTAAAAACAAATTATGCATATATAATTCTGGAAATCGAAGTTATTAAAACATTCCTTAATTGATCTACATGTAGTTCATTTCCACCTCAAATTGTTAGTTTACGAATTTAAGGGTTTTTAAAATTGTTTTTGTGAAATGTTCTGAAAAAATTAATGGCTCTATGAAAATACTATAAAGCAACCCCCCCCCCCCCTCGCAGTTTAAGTAACATTTCTGTTTAAAAATTTAAAAAACAAAAAATAGTACTTCATTTCGAATTATGACTCTTAAAAAACGTAATGATAGTATAGTACTACAGGTGGAATGAAAATGTAAAATTTACACTTGTGTGTACTTAAATGCTATTAGTTTTACGCCAGATTTCGTTATCAAAATACAGTCAAACACGGGATCTTCCAGGGCCCTCTCGCCCCGGGATCAAATTGGAACCTAAAGACGGCCCACAGATCTAGAAACATTTTCCACACACACCCTAAATTAAAATATTAGATCCGCCCATGACATTTGAAATGAAAAATAAGCTGTTGAGTCTTTATTTTACAGAGGACTTTATTCATGTAAATGAAAATTGTACCTTTACATGCTTCAGATTAAAACGAATCAAAATATATTAACTTTTTGAGAACCAAAGTTGTTTCTATCAAAACCACACGCATTGCTATGAATAAGATTCGATTGATAATCTATACCTTAATTTTTGAAAGAGTTTTTTCAAACATTATACTTGAATAAAAACTTACATTCATATATGAGAGATGTTTCACCACAGAACACCCTTTACCTTGAAAACAAAAGCCTCCCATTATTTTTAAAATTTCAGAACGTTGACCACTTTTCATCCATTTACACCCACCTTAATGATTCCAATATTTATATATTGTGTATTATTTCACTCTTTCTGTTCAGAGTTAAGAATACTACCCACCTTAATGATTCCGATATTTATATATTGTGTATCATTTCACTCTTACTGTTCAGTGTTAGGAATATTAACCACCTTATATCGTCGGAAACCCACGGTTGATTACGCTTCGTTCCTCTCTCCATCACCCGTGGGTTCATTCATTCCTACTCGCTCATTCTCATGAATAATTAATGAGGCAATTTGATTGGGCACTCATGGAAAACCCTAAGCGAATTTGTCCAATCAAAAAGACGCTTTCAGTCCAATTTCGGTATACAATTGCTGTGATAGCAAAGTTAGTGCTACCTTTAAAAACAGAAGAGTTCCATTACTATAACGATTACTTTGATTGGACGATATTTTAAAATATTTATTCATGAGAGCGAGCGAGTGAAACGAAGCATAATCAACCGTGGGTTTCTGACGATGCCCACCTTAATGATTCCGATATCTATATATTGTGTATGATTTCACTCTTACTGTTCAGAGTTAGGAATACTACCCACCTTAATGATTCCGGTATTTATGTATTGTGTATCATTTCACTCTTACTGTTCAGTGCTAGGAATACTACCCACCTTAATGATTCCGATATTTAGTATATATTATGTATTACACCGATGTAGATATGCTGGTATTATATTACTATTTTCAAACGTTTAAGTTTAAAAGAACGTTAATCACTTGCAGTATTCTATGCTTTAAAGCTGATAATGTAAGTATTTAAAAAATCCAGTGGTCATAAACTACTCTGCACCACAAACACTGTCACATTGCTTGAATAAGAAAATATTGCACTATGAGGGCTAGTTAAGTTTCAATTAAATTTTCCATTATACAAATGAATTGAAATGCAAAAAACGTTTTAGCTATAAAACGTCGAAAGTATTGATATCTACGCGAATCAGAATTTGTCTGTTTATGATTGGTACAGAAACATTGGCATCAAGCTATGCTCAGCTTTTTCCTAAAGATCTTCCTCATGAAATCATTGCTTCTGCTACATGCAATCTCATTTATTTGTAAATGAGATTGCTGAAGTCGAGTACGTACTTATTTCCTTCATCATGTACAAGCAGATGGCTCTGTTTGCCAAGAGGCATTATAGCCACCAAACCCTAAAAGAATCATTGCTAGAAATCTTCGGTTTTCATTAATATTTAATCAAAGCACTTTGAACCCGAAGCAGTGAAGTTACATCGATATTTCTGCCTTACTTCGGAACAAGTGGATTTTTCTAATAAAACACACATTCGTCATTAAATAACGGATGAAATGTAGAGAATTTCCTATCATAATATTATCCATTTTAAAACCAATTATGTGTTGAAATGTCATATCAAAAACGGTCGACGAGTACATAAAATATGCAGAGAATGACGTTTAAAATTTCAGAAAATGCCATAGAGCTTTTTAAAATATTGATATACAAAATACATTGGTAGAGTTTGAACTTCACACTCGCTAAAATATGAATTGGATTGCGAGTAGAACAAATATGTAGCTATTTCGGTGTTAGGCTATCAACCCACAATAATTTTTACCCGAGATAACGCACTGATGTACCGAATCTGTAACCGGGCACCGATCGAAAGTTAAAGATATCACCTGTAGAAACCGTGAAGCTCGTGTGAAATGCCGAGTCTGATATTCTAATCACATTCGTTAGTCACTGATGTCACAGTGACATGGGACAGACATTGAAAGTGTTTATCGACAGAGAAACAGGAAATGAAGATCGTGTCAATTTATCTTTATATGAAATAATTTACAAGACTAAGACAACTTTTTCATTGACCAGATTTATCAGAATTACATGATGTTTGGTTGTTAGTTAGGGCACATCATCAAACAGTTCTAGCCAGCTGGAGTATCAGTAGATCATATGACGGTTTAGTTTTTGAATGTCACATTACGGGGATATATATATATATATATATATATATATATATATATATATATATATATATATATATATATATATATATATATATTACATGGATTGCATACTTCTATCCTCTTTTACACAGTAAAAGGCCTATTGTAATTGATAAATCTAAATATCAAGTCTATCGAGCACTGTAAATGTATCCATTTTCAATCTTTACCCAAAGCAATATCAAAATTTCAATAACACGAAAAACTAAATTGTTTGAATTTAGATTCACCATGTGTAATTCCAGCAATTAATTGTGTAAGAATTGGGAAGAGTAAGAACTAATATAAACATATGTCATAAAATATTCTTCCTCTATCACATATTGTTATTGTCGTAAAATATTCTTCCTCTTATAATATCAAATATAAGTTTTTGCTCAGTTTCATCAACTAGATAGTTTTCTCCACGAAGTATGAAAATTTGGGTTTAGATTTCAAATGTCAGCCAGAAGAGATCACACCGAAAGAGACGAAAAGATTCTCAGACCATCTGTCAGAATTGGACATAAACTCGCTTATCATTTTCATACTTCGTGGTGACAGTATCATCCAATTCAAATTTTTAATCAAAACCAGGATTTTCCCTCTCCATGTTGGTGATGTCATCATAGATGTCATAAAACATACTGTCCGTATCTATATCAGATCCACTTTCTCTGAAAGTATTCAGTGTTAAAAATATTTCTTCATCACTTTCCAACTTGCTTCTTTTTAGGTCATCTGAGTAAACTTAGGTGACCTATTGCAATTGGTTTTCGTCCGTCGTCGTGCGTTAACAATTGAACATTTTTAACTTCTTCTTGATAACAACTATTCCAATTCTTTTCAAATTTGGTATGAAGCATCATTGGGACAAGGGTGACATAAATTGTAAATTTCAGGACTCCAGCACTCCTGGAGCCCTTGGGGCGGGGCAAAAACTGCCAAAATTTGACCAATTTCCAAAATTCTTCTTCTCAAGAACAACACACGTGTAAGAAAAACTAAATGCATGGTGATTTAGAGCAGGAAGGCCTCTACCAAAATTGTTAATTTCATGATCCCCGGGGTAGGGGTTCTGACCCGAGGGCGGGGTCAAACTTGGTATATAGTGTTTATGTGTAAAACACTTAAATAACATTTTCTTTAGTGTTATTGATACTAAATTGAAAGTAAATAGATATTTAGAAAAAACAGGTAGTCCTTTACCAAAATTGTAAATTTGATGATCCCAGGGGTAGGAGTCTTGGTATCGGGTGGGGCCAAAATGATCAGTTATCAAATGTGTAAATGGTAGACATTTTTAACTTCTTCTTGATAACTATCATTCCAATTCTTTTCAAATCTGGTATGAAACATATTTGGAACAAGGGGAACATAATTTGTAAATTTCAGGACTCCTGGGGCCTTAGGGGCGGGGTAAAAACTGCCCAAAATTGACCAATTTTCAAAAAATCTTCTTCTTTAGAACTGCACACGTGTAAGAAAAACTAAATGCATAGTGATGTAAAGCAGGAAGGTCTCTACTAAAATTGTAAATTTCATGATCTGCGGGGTAGGGGTTCTGATCCCAGGGCGGGGCCAAACTTGTTATATAGTGTTTATGTATAAAACACTTGAATAACATCTTCTTTAGTGCTATCTATACTAAATTGAAACTAAATGGATAGAGCAGGTAGTCTTTTACCAAAATTGTAAATTTGATGATCCCCAGAAAGTAAGGGTTCTGACCCCAGGGTAGGGTCAAACTTAGTATATAGTATTTATGTGTAAGTTTGCTGATACTGTATAAAATCTAAATGCATACTTGCAGATGTTTTAATGTTAATACACCTATTATTTAAAGCCTTTCATCAGTGTATGCACTTTTGAGGGCAGTGTAGTTTTAAGAGCACATCTTGTTGTATACTGTTGCTAAACATTAGAATTTAACTTAGATATTCAGAACAGGAATTTTTTTTTCTAGATTTCATAGCCGATGGAAGTAGTGATACTTTTTCACTAGTATTCAGTGACCGATAAGGCCTGTGGGCCTCTTGTTTTAAATGCGGTCCGATTTTGTTATCACTGCATGCAGTCCGATGATATATTATTGGACTGGTAATTATTATTATCGGACAGCTACAGATAAACTTTTAGACTGAAAAAAACAAAGGCATGACGTCACAACAATATTTCAAATTCATTTATCACGTGTACTAGAACACGCGTTTTTT
This sequence comes from Ostrea edulis, assembly GCF_947568905.1. Classification (NCBI taxonomy): domain Eukaryota; kingdom Metazoa; phylum Mollusca; class Bivalvia; order Ostreida; family Ostreidae; genus Ostrea; species Ostrea edulis. The sequence continues at coordinate 55,478,365 of NC_079170.1, read as the reverse complement.
GTTATGGCCCTATTTCAAAACCACAACCATTGGCTACTATCTTAATCATTAAACCTGTGGAACAGGTATTCAAGCTAAGCACGAATTTTCCTTGCGCTTCTTTCACTTAACACGTGTGTTGTTATGGTTGTAAATAATCTATGTTCATTTGAGTGGAACGAATTAGAACATAAATGACGTCTCATTGTGTAATGTATTTGCCGAAGTACTAACCAAACTTTAGATTCTTACCTGGTCAATTCCGAACTTTATTGATTAGAATAATTATCCATATTTTTATTATTATAATTCACATATAACTGCTATACGTGTACTTGACTGATAGAAACCAATCTATGTGCAGATTGTATGATGGTAGAGAATTGTGTGTTCACTGTACGTTATAACAACATAACTGAGTGTTGTCGTTACATACAGCATTCATTTTGATGAAAGGGAGGGGAGTGTCGTTGCAAAAAATCTGATGAGGCAGTTGTCTCATTGCCACAATGGAAGCTACGCCTGTAAGTGACACACTTCTTATCAACTGCATTGTACCAATACGTCAAACCAAGGAATGACGTGGTATCTGAATTGACGTCCGTGTATCATCGTTATTACTTAGGCAGTGTCACGTGGAAATCTGGGTCAAGCTTCTCTGTTTTCCAAAGTTGGCATTTCTATCGTATACGTCAAGTCTGTTGAAAAAAATACACAACACATTTCTCTCTCTCTCATTTTAATTCATCCAAAAAAATGTTTGAATGTAACACATGGTTTTGATTGATTGTATATTGTTTAACGTCCCTTTCGAGAATTTTTCATTCATATGGAGACGTCATAAATTGCCGGTGAAGGGCTGAGATTCTCGCATTTTTTTTTTAATTCGTTTTTAAACAAAAGTAAACTCATGAAACCACATTTATAGTTCATCATTATGATTTATTTTGCAAAGTTCACTGCACTGATTGAAAATCGGAGTGAAGAAAAATATTGCTAACTTTACACCCTCACCTCATATCCAAGGCAAACAAGATGTTCTTGGACCAGTACAAGTATCGCAGCCTAGCAGGAAACAGTGGAACGCATCTCACTTCTATCTCTCATTGCATACTCTAGAACTCATTATGTCTTTTGAAACACTCCTGTTTACCTGTCTCAATTAATTTTTTTTTTTTAAAAACCCAACAATATCTTTAGCCATCATACCTCGACATCATCGTATGACGTCACAAATATTTCATGGCGATGCGAGGCTGTGAGCGGGACACATGTTGTGATAAAAGACAGTCATTCGAGAAACGGGGTAGAAAAAACACTTTGGGCGATGGAAGGGGAGTTAAATTTCATGTTTTACATATAATCAATTAAATACGACTACGCACTGTAAACGAAATCCTCTTCTATTGTGATGTTTCAAATAACACTTTTCCCGCGTGCTTGCGCATCACAAACGTCACTCCTTCATAAATATGTATTAGAAAACCACCGTTTCCCCCTTGCTATGAATAAACCAATATTCCGTTCATAGCAATATATACACTGTAATTTGTCGAATAAATTTTCAGATATTATTTTTCGTAACTTACAAACTTGATCTGGTTTGATACGGCGCATGTAGGTTTTAAATCGACGGATATCTTATAGCTGGCAAAATTACTCTTACAGGTGTTTCATTTCACCGGTTGTCGGCTCTTATCAAAGCACTATATTTACAATTTTTGATATGATACTAAGGTAGTTCCACCATCTTGTGACTTATCAATATTAATGGTTGAAAGTAAAAAAAAAACCTGTAATAATTTCCACTCAATATACTTTTATGATTAATAACCAAAGAAAATGTGTATGTTGCCACCTTTATAGCTCACCTGAGCTGAAAGCTCAAGTGAGCTTTTCTGATCGCCTGTTGTCCGTCATCTGTCCGTCTGTAAACTTTTTACATTTCCGGCTTTTTCTCCAGAACCATTTCACCAATTTCAACCAAACTTAGCAAAAAGCATTTTTAGGTAAAGGGCTTTCAAGTTTGTTCAAATGAAGGGTCATGTCTCTTTCAAAGGGGAGATAATCGCAAAAATACGATGGGGTCATTTAAAAATCTTCTCAACAAACACTGGGCCAGGAAAGTACTTTACATGAAAGCTTCCTGACATAGTGCAAATTCAAGTTTTTTAAAATCATGGCCCCCGGGGTTGAGATGGGGCCTCAATTGGAGATCAAAGTTTTACATACAAATATATAGGGAAAATCTTTAAATTCTTCTTCTCAAGAACCACTAGGCCAGAAAAGTTTATATTTGTATGAAAGCTGCCTGACATAGTGCAAATTCAAGTTTATTAAAATCATTGCCCCCAGGGGTAGGGTGGGGCCACAGTAGCGGCTCAAAATTTTACATACAAATATATAGGGACAATCATTAAAAATCTTCTTCGGAAGAATCACTGTACCAGAAAGATTTACATAAAAGTTTCCTCACATAGTGCAGATTCAAGTTTGTTAAAAGCATGTCCCCCTGGAGGAAGGATGGGGCCACAATAGGGGATCAAAGTTTACATACACATATGTAGAGAAAATCTTTAAAAGTCTTCTTCTCAAGAAACATTTGGCCCAAGAAGTTTACATGAAACCTTCCTGACATGGTGCAGATTCAAGTTTGTAATTAGCATGGCCCCCGGGGTTAGGTTGGAGCCACAATAGGGATTAAAGTTTTACATGCGAACATATAGAGAAAATCTTTAAATATGGGCCAAGGTGACGTAGGTGAGCGATGTGGTCCATGAGCCTCTTTTATATTCTTAATTTATTCGAAAGTTTTCACACGAGAAGACGAGAAGAAAAAATATCTTGCTATGATCTTCGACATTCAGATTATTTAGACATGTATACTATTCTATCCCAGTGAACTCGAAATGAGAGTCTTGCACATCTGCTTCGTACTTAGATATTTTATTGAACATAAATGTTAACGGCAAATTAAGGACTCTACTTTATGACAAACGGATTTTCTATTGTCATCTTCCCATATTTATGTAGCAATATTCCATTGTCACCTGCATATGTTATTTATGTCTCTCATCTGATTCGATACGCAAGAGCTTGTTCTGAGTATGATTAGTTTTACAAATCGAGGCAAGCTACTGACAAATAAGTTGATGATACAGGCGTTTCAGTAGTCAGCATTTCGCAAATTCTATGGTCGATCCAGTTTGCTAATACAACCTGTCACTGGGTCAAATGCTGTCTGACGTGTTTAATACCAACTGTTAGGCCGTTCTTTAATCTTTACACACCGATTTTGAATACAGATTGCTACGTTTACCTGATCAAGATATAGGGTTCACGGAGTGTGTGACCGGTCATCTGGTGGTATTTTCGAGAACGCACAGCGTTCATATTTCTGACAATCTCCTTATATCCTTGAACATGTGCGGTCATTAAGATTTCTGTCGGATAAGATTAAAAGTTTGTTCATTTCCCTGGTGCCCATTCTCGTCTTGTAGACGTTATTTGCACAACATCTTTCAGATATTCGTGAAGCACATATCACCAAGTTCAGGATCACTTAATATGCGTCTAGGAATGACACCATCATAGATCACTAAGTGTTTGTTTTGTCGTTAGACACTTTGAACTTTCTTTCTCTGTTTCCGCACAAAACTTGGTTTAGGAATTGTTTATGACGTGATAAAGTTTTTACACTTCCCAATTATACAGCCATTTGATTATATTTACATTTGCCAATGTATTTCCTTATATGACAATACTAATGAAATTGTCATTCAATTTCGTTTAACAAGAAATTGGTCATGTGATCAGTTTTTCTTCGTATGAATACAATCACCGCTTCAAAAGTCAGGTACTTTCACCTGGCTTCTTGCTTATGCAATGCAGTGGGGGATTTAGAGGCTCTTCTCCATATTCGCCGCAAATCTAAAAATAGAAATATTGTGAGGCGTGAGTCCAGATTAGTACCCAAAATGGCTGAGTATTTTGGCTAATTCTCTACTTTCTTATGCCCCCTCTCCTTTTTGAAATATTGAATCCGCCACTGCAATGACATCATAACAGGAACATTTTTTTAAAAAAAAACAACAACGCATCAGAATATTTATACAGAGTTTATTTTGTAAACAGACAAAGCATTTTCTCAATTAATAAAACAGAAACATTAAATATACCATTCGGTTGTTTCATCTTAAATACCGTCTGCAATTAGGCCTAATACTGCAACTTCTGCAACATGGCGAATTTGTACGATGACCTTGATATTGGAAGCGAAGAAATGGAGGCAGAGTTAGATCTATAGGACTGTATGATGATGATAACCTGTTGTTTCCAGGCAACATCCATCACGGCCATGATTCGGCATGAGCGAGGCTGGATTTTAGGCTCGACAAATTATGTCCATGTCAGGGCACCGCTGCGAGTCTTCATTAAAATCCCACTATCTGTCAGTTTGTATGTATTTTCTCTTACACACCCTGGAGGTTAAAAAAAACACTACCTGCATCTGTCCTACAATATATGGCTACAGCCTACAACCACGAGTCCTAACGATGAACATGCTGTTGTTCCCTTCCATAACTTACAAAAACCTGACCAAGAGCTTAGCATTAACTTGATCTATCTATCCCCTGTCAATTCTCTCAGATCCTATGAATTTCTGTGGAAATCTGTGTTTTCAACTTCAAGTAAACCAACGCCACTGTTTCACCATCGGCTTCGCTGATCGCGACCAAATCACATCACAGATGTAGTTTACTCCGCTCTTCTTGTCTTCAATTCGTTGACTTTACGTTCTAAATTAACTTTATTTTACACTTGTTTCGACTTTTTTACCTTCTAAATTGAATATTTATATCATATATTCTCTTATATATTCTTCTTACTTGTTTATACGATAAAAACGAACTATATTTTGTGTTCTATGATCGTTATTTCGGTCATCTACTACATAAATATGGAAACTCGGTAAGAACACAAATCAAAATAGAAATGTAAATATAACATAAAATATGACTTTTTTTTAGTGTTATTGGAATATGACATGAAGTCGGTACGTGATCAAATCGCCTTCGGGCGTTATAGGATTTGATCACGCGAACAACTTCATGTCATATCCCAATAACACTCAAAATTGATATCTTATTTCTTAAGTAAATTCCCAAGATCAGCTTTGATGCAAGGACGGAACGTTTCACAGTATGTAACATCCACTTTCGCGTTGAAAAGTGACATTGCATTTTGAATCCTTAATTCATTATTTAAAAAATGAATTATTTCATGTATTAGTGGGGATTAACGCCCATGCAATAACATATATACATGTATATATATGCACCACCAAATTTTATCGAATTGATATTGATTTATTACTAGGTTTGACTTCCACCACAATACCGATGTATCTCGCCGAGTGTTCGCCAGCCAATGAACGAGGTCGTTTGGTCTCCACTAACATTGCTATGGTGGCGTGTGGGCAATTCGTAGCTAGTGTAGTAGATGGAATATTTGGATGGTGTCAGTATGACGTCGGATGGAGGTAACATTTTCTAGGTTGTTATGGTAATATCATATTATACTATGCTATGTATTTAAGGAATGAAAGTAATTTTTACCCGTTTATGTGATATGAAGTATTTTGGGACAGTTTGCGCAATGAGCGAAAACAGTCCCAACTTTCTTATATCGTATAAAAATGATAATAAATTACTTTCATTCCTTATAATTTTTTTCGAAATATAAATGATGTAATTTGATTAACCTTTATTAGAAACAATGGAAACGGAAAAACCAAATGTGACTTCAATCCTAAGACGTCATTTGGCGCATCTTAAAGGCAAACTTGTTAAAGCGACACAAAAAATGTTCTTAAAATCAAATAAACTAAACCAATTGCGTTTTACAAATGAAATTAAATCATATATAGATAAATGTCAATACATGTTGACCGTTCTAAATTACATTACCATATTATCTATCTGGACTACCTATCATTTACTTGGTTACAAGAATTCAGATCATTACATGTTTGTTAATTCTATATCTTTGTAGCATTATATAAAGTTAATTCTGACATAAGTTTACCTCTACTACGATTATTGCAGAAAAAAATAAATCCGCGCAGATTATTCTGCAACGTGGCGATTACGTCATCAAAAAATTATCAGAACAGTGATACATTTTAAACTTCCAAAAGAAAAGTAAATGTATGAGTGTGTACTGTAATGATTCCAATCTAAAATGCATATTTCAATAATCAAGCCTTTTGATTGGTTAAGCTAGCCGCTCAAAAGTTCGATAAACTTTGTTTACCTCTGGCCCTGATGGGATCTACTGCGACGACGACGCTGTCATAACAATGATAAATTATGCGGTCAACTATATTAGCCACCAAACTCTTCAAATATTAGGTGTGAGTAAAGCAACTTGACGAGATTTATCGTTCGTTCAGTTTACACAGTCTGTTACTTTCACATTGATAACATGATGAAAGATGAAGATAGATCTTATGTGACGGTTTTACCATATGTTTACTGTTTATCATTCAAAAACATAACAGTAGAGATTTAATATATCAATTGTTTATTTTATAATATACTAGTCAATGTCACGAATGAATAGATGTTACCGTACCTATACTGGATTCCGAAACTTCACAAAAACCCTTACAGAGACACATTGTTGGATTCAGTAAATGTTCTACTAAGCCCATATTTTTGCCCCTCGCGAAAATATTAACAGTTGTGAAGGAGAAACTTCAAACAAATTGTGCCACAATATGTGTTTGATAAGTAGTGTCGATCAAATATGGATTCTCAAAAAATATTATCAGATTTTCCTCATATCCACAATATCAAAACGTTTATCTTTTTAACACTTTACACGATCATTCCTCACGATAAATTAAAGGCTAGATTTTTTGACATCATAGACAGTTGCTTCTTCAATAAAATGGAAAAAGGAAATATTGATCTCTTGTGATTAGTCATCTAAAATATTACTTTGTTAAACACAACTCTGATTGTATGCGTAAGTTCTGTGAAATATATATTAAATATCCTCATGAACAATATTTACGTGGTCTTTGGTGGCCAGGTATTCCAACAGTCTGTTCGAATTGCAATGGGTAGGAATTGTGCCCCTTTATAAGCCGACATGCTTACGGGACAGAATTTATTCAAAAGCATCTACATGAGAAGAAAAAATATCTTGCTGTGGTCTCCAACTCGACATTTAGATATATAGACGACGTTTTCTCTATTAACAATGCTAATTTTCTTGCATATGCTGATTCGATACACCCCAGTGAACTCGAAATAAAAGACACCACGAAGTCTTACACATATGCTTCATATTTTGATAGTTTATTGAAGATAGATGTTAACGTCAAACTAGCACCTTAACTTTATGACAAACGGGATGACTTCAGCTTTTCCATCGTCAACTTCCCATGTCTATGTAGCAATATTCCATTATCACATGTATATGATGTTTATGTCTCTCAACTGATACGATATGCGAGTCTAGAACATGTTCAGCATATGATCAATTTTAAATCGAAGCAAGCTACTGACAAATAAGTTAATGTTACAAGAGTTTCATCAGTCTCGTTTGAAGTCAGCATTTTGCAAATTATATGGTCGTTATAATCAACTTATTTGCAAATATAACCTGTCGTTAGGTCTGATGCTGTCTGATGTGGTTCATACCAATACGCAAGTTTCGAGATGCGTCCGAGTTATTTCCTTTAATAGAATTATCGTACACAGTAAGGCGCGAAACAATTTGTTTACATGCGGGAGTGGTACAAATATCCATCACTGCATAAGGAAATGTGCTCAGTAAGTTTCTCATACCCAGTTCCATCACCCTAATTCGACTGATACTCAACCTAAGTAAGTGATAAGTATTCAGAGAGTAAATAAATACATAAGATTCTTATCATATTACGTTATTGTGCTACTCGTACGTACCATTTGCAAATATGACATTGTTTAATGTTTTCACTTTAGTAAAACATTTCTTCCGATATTTCTTACATTTACTTTTTTAATCTAAAGCCGCTTTTAATACATTTTATATCCCGTGGGGATCCGGGTTAGAATGGGTCCCCAGTGACCCCTTGCTTGTCATAAAAGGCGACTATATGGGGCTGTCCTTCGGATGAGATCGTACAGGTACAGGGTATGAGGTGTAGCACCTGATGACGACCTCAAAATTCTTGCCTAATGACGATCTCAAAATTGTTGCATGGCATAATTTATGATTAATATTTTATACAGCACATTCCGGGGTGTACTTGTTGCAGAACCTTCGTATAAAATCGTAAAATATTTCTTTAATAATGAATAAAAGTGAAACATATTGATAACAGTAATCAAGACATGAATTTAAAAAAACCGAGGTCCCGTGTCACAGCAGGTGTGGCACGATAAAGATCCCTCCCTGCTCAATGGCGTAGGCCAAAATTTTGCAACCCTTCACCGGCAATGGTGACGTCTCAATGAGTGAAATATTCTCGAGAGGGACGTTAAACAACATACAGACAATATTCAATCAATCAATAATACATTTTATCGTCTTCTTCACTGAGCGTGGGTCCAGTCTATCGGGAAAAGAGTACCAATTCATTTCCCATAGACCTCAATGTTAACCTTTGGCCCTCTCACTAATTAACTATATCGATTTTAAACAAATGACCGCAAACATTTCAAAGTTCATTCCAAGTGTTGATAAAAAATGACAAAAAATATATAGGGTCCCGTGCCTTTTATAGGCCATATTTGTACTTTTTTACAACACATAGCAATCTGCAGTAAATTACACACTTCATTTTAAGCACACCCCTACCATGGTAATTTCCTCAGTCATTTCTCGATTTTGTGCGATAATCTTTCATCCTGACAATTAATTTGAACCTCTATAATATTTCTTTCAATTCCAAATAATTTCACTCTTGATATTAGCCAATCACGCAACACCTAGACATTTATACCTCCGCTCAATCTTGGGTAAACTCCGTCCGGGTTACACATACGGGGGTTTGGTACTCTCATTCCTATCCCACTTAGGCATTCAAAGTACCACTAAATGCACTTCCTACACAGAAGAGCTCTTATCTCGAAACTGTCGTATTGTTCGACCGTTATTTACATACTGATTTTGACTGCGGTTTACTGTTTAACTGATCAAGGTAGAGGGCTCACGGCGGATGTGACCGATCAACAGGGATGTATACTCCTCCTAGGTGCATGAACCTGATCCCACCTAAGTGTGTCTTGGGGTCCGTGTTTGCCCTGCTCTTAATTCTGTATTGTTGATGGGATTTTTGATTTTTTTTTTTTTAGATTGATCGCTGTTCGTTGTCTTCACTTTTTCATGAAACAGAATAACTTCCTCGGTCTCGAAATGTTTCTAATGCCTTGGCTTTTCTATTGGAAAACAACATTTGTCGACCTCGGAGATTATCCTGTACTTTTTTTTTTCTAATTCATGAATCATTCAAATATGGTACAGATGTAAAGAAAGTTATTGCCTGACTTTCCCTACAGATACATGCTCGGATTGGCAGGTATTCCGTCCTTTATCCAGTTCCTGGGGTTTGTCTTCATGCCAGAGAGTCCAAGGTGGTTAATTATTAATGAGAGAGAAGAGTACGCGCGCCGTGTGCTTCAGACCATGAGGGGCCATTTTGATATTGACGAGGAATTTGATAGTATTAAGAACAGCTATATTGAAGGACGTGATGGGGAGGGTAAGTAGAATCGACAGAGTAAAACATACCACTGTCGAATGATCGTATATCTTTTCTCATAGTAAAGTGCCTTGGCCAATCAGAAGTCGGGGTAGCTGCGGTTCTGCAGTTCCCCGGTCGTAAATAGGGACGTCAGACCGCAGAGGTACAGATTCATACACTGAAGAAAACATTTACGGCGCAAAATTTTCTGCACTCGCTTCTAGCATTAATTTTTCGATATCTTGCGATATCCGTTGAAAACAACTGCAGCCACAACTTTTATTATGCTTACCTTCTAAAAGCTACTCGCCCTCGCTGGCCCCTGATTCCGAATGTTTTGAATTTTTTGCCATCTGAAACCCATCTTGACCTACTGGTGAGTCTCGCTTATCGGTCACGTGATCAAGGATATAAGGCCAGCAAGGGCGAGTAGAAGCTTTTAGAAGGTAAGCAAAATATTAGTTGTGATAGCTTAAATACTCGTATGTCTGCAGTTACTTTATTCAAGTGTTTTTAACGGGCATCGCAAGAAATCAGAAATATGTAAAAGTGGAGATTACGAACAGTGTTCAATCTCAAATTTCTATAAAGTATACAATAGTAAGAGTAGGACAAACACGGACCCCAGAACACACCAGAATATAATAATGCTCGAAGCGAGCTCAGAAAATAATACAAAAATGGCAAAAAATCTGTCAGGAGGTCATGTTACATCCAAACATACACTAAACATTCAACTAGAATACGACAGTTCAGAGACGAATTTGGCTTTGAAAAACTGTATTACGGGTCACAGTAGCCTAGTGGTAAGAGTGCTTGCTTCGCAACCGGGAAGTTCTGGGTTCAATTTTAGATCCGAACGCTACGTCGAATCCGGGCCTCCCAACTACAATAACTGGTAAAAGAGGGTTGTAAACGTACGCATTTGTAAGAAATTCAAACTCCGTAGCGCTAGAAAGATAACCTTTATTTCAAGACCGCATAGGTAAAGGAAAAAAGCAAATATCTCTTGAGACTTTGACCGATTATAGATACATCGTAATTATACAAGTTTAGCTTACCATCCGTCTGTCTGTATTGTGTTTGTCTTCTTGCACAGAACCACTGTGTTGATTTTGACCAAACTTGCCATAGATTTAAAGCATCATTAGGTAAAGGGAATTCGAATTTGTTGAAATGGAGGGTCACGCCCCTTTCAAAGAAGAGATAATTATGAAGATGGTGAAAATATGGTGACATATCACTGTTCGTTTTCTTCACCTTTCATCTTGATATTGTTCTCGCGGGTCACTGAGCCAACAAAACTTATATGAAAGCTTCCTAAAGAATGTAGATTCAAAATAAACCACAATAGGGGATCAAAGTTTTACATGGGGATGTATAGGGGAATGTTTTAAAATCTTCTCAAGAAAAGCCTGGTCTTGATTAGTCATATCAATATGCAAGCATCCTCAGGTAATGCAGATTGAAGTGTGCTCAAATCATGGCCGCGGGGGTACATGTAGGATGGGGCCTCAATAGGGGAGCAAGTTAAATATTATACTTTACACATTTTTTCTTCCTCTCCAGAACTACTGGGTCAATTAAACTTGACAAAATTTATCAATGTGTAAAAGGAATTCAAAATTATTCAAAGGAATGGTCGTACCCTTTTCAAAGGGGAGATATTGAGAAATAGTGAAAATATGGTGGCATCTTTCGGAAATCTTCTCAAGAATCACAGATCCAGGAAAGGTTGAGGCTGAAATATCGAAATTCACAAAACCGGAAACCAACTGAAAAAATTAACCGATAATTTTACCAATTCTGTCAATCTGGACCTCCGAAGTACATGTTAGTTGCTTCTTGTAGCACCTTCAGGTTGGATATCAATAACCATCGATTATGGATGTCCAAGAGCTGGTGTCACAGATAATATAAAAATATTCGAGAAGAAAGGAAACCATTGAAGGCCTTCAACGTAAACAATCGATCGGACAAACGTAAAATGTGTATAGCTTGTTATTGCATTGCGACTCAAGTTAAAAACTGGAGACTAGCTCAATTATTGTACTGGAGACTAGCTCAATTATTGTACTGGAGACTAGCTCAATTATTGTAAGTCGTTTTTTGATACTTCAGTAAAAGCTTTATTAACGATGTCAATATCTAAAACAAATAGGGGAACACTGCTCTATAGATTCCCAGAATGCCGCAGTAAAGCAATGATGTCAATATCTAAATCAAATAGGAGAATACTGCTCTATAGATTCCCAGAATGCCGCATTAAAGCAAACTTGAATCTGCACTACGATGATCGCATGCTGTCCTGTTGTTCTTGAGAAGATTTTTAAATTATCTCCCCATATATTTCTATGTAAAACTATTAATGCGTATGGCCCAAACCTACCCCCGGGAAATTGATTTGATCTTCACTACCTATCAATATTTGCACATTGATAAGACTAATCCTAGCCCTGTTGTTCTTGAGAACAAGATCTTCTCCTTATCTAAAACTCTGATCCCCTATTGGGGCCCGATCCTTATCCCCCGAAAGGGTCAATATTTTGCGCTAACTGAAGATGTAAATTTAACTACGGAGTAATCACGGTCCTGGTGTTCTTTTAAAAGCTTTAAAAGATCCCATATATAGCCAGGTAAATAATTTATCCGCTATTGAAGCCCCATCCTATATTCCAGGGCCATGATTTGAATGAATTGGAGCCTATATGAATATATGATATCTCAACACAAATAGGTACATATGTAGGTGTTTCCACGGAAACAGTTGAAACCTTAAAAATACCGATACATGAAACGATGCCGAATTCTATACATACTTACCAAATTACAAATAAGAATGTAAAAAGGTTAGGTTTTATGAGGTGAACGTGACGCTATGGCTATGGGGAAATGAGCAAGATTGAAGCAAGATATATTTTTGGCAATTTGGACGTATAATGACTTTTTGCACCCGAAGAGAAGAAAACCAACAAAAAGTCAAACGTAAAATATATTTAAGAAATGGATACGATAATGAAGCTTCTATGAACATAAAATTGATCTAAAATTCAACCTACTCATATTCCGTCTTTATTTCAAACCACAATTACTAGCCATTGTTTCAACAATTTAATGTTTGTTTTGACTGGTTCACGGCTTGATATGGTTTGAAATGTAATCCTCATTCACATTCCAGTCTTTGTATTCATGGTTACCTTATGGTAATGAAACCGACTTTTTCTCTAAGCCCCTGATGTTTATAGATTTATCAAAATATCGGTATTGATCTCAGGATGTTATTTTTGATCAGCAACACTATCGTTTCTTTGGCAACGCCTGAAACCGTTATCTTTTCCAATATTTCTGCATATCTTTCGTAACACCCTATATCAAATTTTGGGATTCGGTATCCATTGGAGTTTTGTGTTGTTGCAGATAATTGTACTCGAACTGCAAATTCAAAATAGTTCAGAGCATTTTCAAGCTACAGAATAATCGAGGTCTCTCAATAATTTTACAGAAAATTTGTGACCGTGCGTGCCTGCCACAATCTCTAGACAGGATTTTAAATTCTGTATAGAGAATGTCTGTTTGAAACAATCAAACCAGATGAAATTCGTATCATTTCACATGTTTTCTTGCAGTCAACACACCAGTGATAATAAAAATGTTCCAGACGCCATCAGTGAGACGTGCACTGTTCGTTGGCTGTGGTCTTCAGCTCTTCCAGCAGCTGTCGGGAATTAACACAGTTATGTAAGCTATGCCTAACTTGTCATGACATGACATGTTGATTTATTCATATTTGCCCTCCTTTGCGCTCTTTCAATCAAATATTTCAATTTGGCCTTGGTCTATCAACATCAATATTGGAAATTCATGTTTCCCCCCAAATTATGGTAGTGATACGGTTATTGCATGTAATCAATGACGTACTTGAATGTCGTTTTTGTTCTCTAGTTCCTTCAAAAGAAAATTTGAGAATATTCTGTAAATATCTTGTTACAACCTCTTTTTTTTCTAAATCGCACTAAATTCGGGACAAACTCAATGCACTCACAGTGTACAAGAAAATGAAAATCTTCTAATAGCGGAGCTCTTCTCTACTTTGATAGAATTTCTATTTCACTCAGTGTTAAAAAGGACGTGAGTTAATGTAATTTGAAATAAATTTTACCTGGAAATTGTTTTAATAAAGCTGTTTAATCATTAACTCACTTGAGCTTTCCGCTCAAGTGAGCTTTTCTGATCACCTTTTATCCGCCGTCTGTCTGTCCGTAGTATTTTCCATTTTCATCTTCTTCTCCAGAACCATATGGCCAATTTCAAACACACTTGGTTGAAGGGGATTCAAGTTTCTTCAAAGGGAGGGGCATGTCATGCCCTCTACAAAGGGGAGATGATCACGAAAAGGCAAAAAATAGGATAGGGTCATTAAAACCACTATGTCAGAAAAGTTGAAATTTACATGAAAACTTTCTTGATGTAGTGCGGATTCAAGTATTGTTCAAATCATGTTACGATTACGCCACAATGAGAGATCAAAATTTTTTACATGATTGCAGATATATACGAAAAATCTTTTCAAGAACCACTAAGCCAGAAAAGTTTAAATTCACAGATAAGGGATTAAAGTTTTACACGCAGGTATATAGGAAAAATCTTCTAAAGAACCACTTGGCCAGAAAAGTTGAAGTTTAAATGAAAGCTTCCTGATATAGAGTAGATTCAACTTTGTTGATTCTTGGGCCGGGGGGGGGGGGGGGGGGGGGGTGAGGCCACAATAGGGGATCATACATGTAGTTTTACTTGCAGATATATGGGGAAATATTTCAGAATTTTATTTTCAAGAATAGAACCATGATTAATCATCCCTAGGTAGTGCAGAGTCAAGTTTGTTCGAATTGTGGTCCACTGAATTAGATTGGGACGGTAGGACCACAACAGATGATCAACGTTTTACATTGGAATATACAGAGACATAACTTTGAAAATCTTCATCTCAACAACAGCAGGTCCAAAATTAGTCGTAATGATATGGAAATATCTTCAGGTGGTTCAAATCCAAGTTTGTTCGGTTCAGGGGCCCTGGGGTAGGGTGGGCCGCAATAGGGGGTTCAGGGGCCCTGGGGTAGGGTGGGACCGCAATAGGGGGTTCAGGGGCCCTGGGGTAGGGTGGGACCGCAATAGAAGATCACGACGGCAACGCACGGATAATTTATTACGACACTGATAAAGTTGAAGCCTTGAATAATTATTTTGTGTCTATTCCATCTCTACTTGACGATGAATCAACACTGGCTGAATTTTTATTAATCTGCAATGGTGTACTCAATCGAATTGAAGTTGTAGAACAAGGCATTATTGATATAATTTCAATTTTCTCGGTAAACAAAGCAATAGATCCAGATAATATTAGCCAAATACATAGATATGCACAAAAT
Organism: Ostrea edulis; assembly: GCF_947568905.1. NCBI lineage: Eukaryota > Metazoa > Mollusca > Bivalvia > Ostreida > Ostreidae > Ostrea > Ostrea edulis. The sequence continues at coordinate 55,463,221 of NC_079170.1, read as the reverse complement.
GTTAAAGGCTGCTACTTTTAGCGTCACAATTCCTCTGAGTTTATTGTTCATTACTTCCATTATTTTTTTAAAGATGACCCGTCAGTATTGTCAAATTATAGATCTGTGCCATTAAGAGTGCCCCTGAACACACCAGAGGTGGTATCAAGTGCCTAGGAGGAGTAAGCATCCGCTGTCGACCGGTCACACCACCGTGAACCTTATATCTTAACTATGACCTTGTGATCGTGACCTTCTCCAGAACAGCAAGACCATGTTAGTCATATTGAGGCATCAACATGTTATGTGAATTCATGTTCAGTTATGTCATTACTCTTTGGGGTTAGGTGGGGTCAAAATGTTTGATGGGTATAAAGATTGAAAAAAAAAATCTTTTGAAAATCACAACAGGTGAACAACAACAGGGCTAAGGGTGACTCAGGTGAGCGATGTGGCCCACGAACCTCTTGCATCAATGACCATTTTGGGTTTCAAAGTAAAAGTGGTTGTAACATGCTTTCAAATAAAACATTGTTCTTTATTGACAAATGCTGCCATAGAAAATACAAATAGATTATTTTAGTCGACCCTCATTGCAAGTGGTTTGGTTAATTTAGGTATTACAGCGCTACTATAATACGGATGTCTGGAGTCACGGGTGATGAGACCACGATCTGGTTGTCCGCCTTTACAGCTGCAGTCAACTTCATTTTCACAATCTTGGGTCTATTTTTGGTAGAGAAGATTGGTAGAAGAGCATTAACACTTGGAAGCCTAATAGGTTTAAAATATTATCATAAGATTACTATTTGTAACGACAATCGTATAATCAAGAGTGAAAGTTGAAAAATGATTACATTTTATTTATCAATGAACTACAATCAATATGAAGATCATGTGACTACTTGATTTCAACTTTTACGAACACTTACACAAATCTATCATACCTTGACAGAATTGGCAAAATTACTGAATTGAACTATCGAGGGCCAGTAAAAGAAACATGGTAGCTACACGTCCATATCAGCATCGCTTTGTCTGTCTGTTGTTATCTCAGTATCATTTATGTGATATTGGTCACAGGTGCTTGTGGACAGCACTTCGGTATTCCCCGTCTTTAAAAAAAAATATTTATTTCAGAGCATAATTTTTTTATTTGTTTAATGTTATATAATGATATATTTTCATACCCGCTTTGCTGTTTTTAGATTTCAATGGGGTTACAAGTAGTGTTTTGTATAGATTTGCACTAAGCGTGAATTCTCCATGTTCATAATTATCTGTCCATAATTTTGGAACAAGGCGAAATAAATCAAAACTACTTTGTATATATGCTAAACATATTACGTTCAGTTAGTATGCTGAGTTTGGGTTCATTTCATGAACATGGACTTATCACGGAAATGCGATTTTGCCTGATTTTTACGTGGAACCATACGTAAATGTTCAATTCCTTGGGTATTTCGGACGTATTTTTGATAAAATATGTAACTTCAGAGTTTATCTATTTCAATGGAATACACAAATCTCGCATAGAAACTGTTTTTAAAAATTATAAATGGCTGTATACTGACCATGTGACCTTCCCCGTTGCAAAACTAAAATGTAAAAACACAAAACCGCATAGACAGCACGATGGCAAAGTTAATTGTTGAAATAATACAACTTATACACAGACAAGCATATATACTAGTACATGCATACCCTATATATCACAAAGCCGATTGAGTATGCTCGACTAGTTTCTACAATTCTTCAGGAGTATATGATATACTGTACATGTACTCCTGAAGAAACTAATCGAGTATACTCAATGGACTTTGTGATATTTTATTTTATCATTACTACAGAATCTTGATCCAAAGAGTTGGATCACGGCTCGTTGACAGACACCAATCATCAGATCAAACTCGACGCTTCGCGTCTCATGTGATCTGATGATCCGCTCCTGTCAACTCGACGTGATTCGACTCTTCGGATGAAGTTACTGTAGTAATAGATATATGTTATTATAGATTTTTCTATACTTATTTCTGGATTATACATGTAAATATAGTGTGTCTCAGCAATCATGTTTATTGGCATTCAGAAGTAAAATGTTTTGCATCGGACAGAAGATGCAGTGTCGCGGGAAAAGAGAATTTATGAAAAGGTGACGATAAGTGATCAATCTCATAACTCCTATAAGGAACACAAAATTAAGAGATGGGCTAATACGGACTCCTGGATATACCAGAGGTAGGATCAGGTGCCTAGTAGAAGTAAGCGTCCTTGTCGACCGGTCACACCTGCCGTGAGCCCTTTATCTTGATCAGGTAAACAGAGTAATCCGTTGGTGAAAAGGTCATGATGCGATATATTCCTTATACGGGTTTTACTGTCCTGCTGCAGAATCAGAGTAAAATCCAGAAGGGTTCGGTTTTCGACCCATGGATTTTACTCTATGATTCTGAGTAATATACACGTATATATATAAATATTTTGTTAGTTTGGTATTTTGAAATTACAAAAGCCCTACTAAAGAGCTGAAGTACTGAGTTATTTTGAATTTAATTTGGAACTATTAATATTGGAGAATTAATTAATACGTTGATGCTACACGACACGATTTGTACAAGGTCCAAGCAACACGCTCTCACACAAATCAGTTGAGAGACATAAATACAATAAGCAGGTAATAATGGATTATTGCTACATGAATATGGGATGTTGACGATCCAGAAGGGATGTTTGTCATAATCTTGAACAGCTCAAAATTTTTCAATTACCTTTCCTTCATTTCACTCACATTAAATCCCTTTTACCCAACAATGTTTGGTGCAAAGTTCCGCTGAATTTGGCTTTTGATCTGTTTCTTGTGAAGAGGAAAAGTTTATGCCAGACAGATAGATGCCGGGCAAAGGCCGATTAGGAAAGCACGAATCTTAAATACATGTCCCGAAAATTCCAAGATTTATGGATAGCATTACATAGGTATTGATATTCTCTGACAAGAAAGTATTACACAGACATTATACAAAGCATTAAGAAAATCCAAAGTTGGAGCGGTAAAGTACAGCAAGCATAAGATTTTTCTGCCAGCAGATTGGTAAAAAAATAAATTTAAAATAATCTATCTCCTTCTAATGGTTGTTTCATAGAGAAAAACTACATATGTACTTAATTCTTGCAAAGAAAACTGTATCTAGAATCTGGATGAAAAGTGAACGGATCGATAGGCACGTATCCTTAGAAATAACCACACACACACACACACACTCATTTACTGCTGCTTTTATTGTTGTCTTTAATTGCTTAACACCTTCATTTACTTAATTATATGTCAGGAGCAGTATTAAGTTTAGCATGGCTAGCCGTAGGATTCCAGCTATCTGCAATGAACACACCAACCATTTCGTTAACAGAGCAGAGTGCCACTGGTTCCAAATGTCAAACATACCTGTAAGTGGTCTTTCACTAAATTTATTTCAGCAAGAACAGTTTAGCTAATGGTTGACTTCAAACCGTATACTATATAATTTGAATATGAAAGTGTGAACTATACATTTACCCAATGAAAAAAGAATGCATGTTTATGATGTCAGTGGATCAATTATAGACGGTCTCCAACATAGTCCTACTATAGACATAAAACAACAGGGATACCAACTTGTGACGTCATTCCTACTTTTCTGTTGGAAGCATCTCCTTGCGATTTTAGCGCCATTACTGGGATGGAAAGAGTTATTTCCTGTTTCAATTACAGATAAAGAAAACATATTTGAGTGGTATTATCAAGGATTCAGTGCTATTTCAGCCTTTGGTATAAATAATACGCATATCTTAAGCTTTGGAATTCGGAAAATAAGGTTTATTTTCTATTGGAATGTAATGAATGCGCTGTGTGTTCGGTCCAAATCGCTTTTGATATCGTATTTGACTTCCATGCAAAATTATCTATTTTCTGTAAAACTAGAATTGTATATGATAAATCATTAAATTAATAAATCCTTGGGTTGATTACGACGAAAAGTTAACCGTTTTATGTTCTACGTGCATTCCGGTGAGGATGCTGCTAATTCCAGCCACAGCGAGTCAGCAGTCGCTCTGCTTTAAGTTTATGGTCATTATTGTGGTGTCCGGATCTGTGAACTTCTGGGAGTTGTCTCAGGTGTCAAATAAAATGTTTTTACAAATTATTCAAGCGTTTCATACTTAACACAACATTAAACGGGCATGGACACGAATTGAGCTGAAAATTTTTAAATTTTATTTTTCCATTTTTATGTTTAGAATGCTTAACTAAGGAATTTCTAATGGTCAATGAAAATTTGAATGTCAGTTCTCGAGGTGCATGAGAGATACAGAGCTCACAATTTTTTGTTATGTAAACTAGGCTCGTGTCATGTTTTTGTTTACCTATAGGGTAAATATACCAGTAAAAATTCGTTTAAAACAGATTTTTCAATTTACAAGTAAATTCTGAATATACATGTAATTAAATAGTTTCTAGTGTTTAGCACATTTCATTTTGTTTTAAATATGCTATTTTCTATTAAGCAATCTATATGTAATTGTCAAATTGAGTGAATATTTAGTTAAAAGCGATGCTTTAAAACTGCAAAAATGATTATAGTCCATTATTCATATGTTGGTATATAATACTGATATTGTACATTTATTTGTGTATACACCTGATTTGCAATCCATATATGTATGTACTCGTTTCCCCACATGCTGCATCCACATGTAGTTTGCAGTTCATGTAATCTGTACATAGTTAATGTTGTGAACTTTTTTGTTGTTGAAATTTCCTTCTTTATAAGCTGTTTTGCTGATATGCCTTCTGGGCCCAAAATTGGAATAAACTTATCTTATCAACATAAACACGGCACAAGCCTTGTTTACATCACGAAGAATATCACTTGTAACTCAAAAACTGATATATTCAATTTTGGTGACCATTAAAAATTCTTTAGTTAAACATTGCAAACAATAAAAATGGAAAAATAAAATTTTCAGCTCAATCGCGCCCATGCCCCTATAAGCAATCAGTGACGTAATTCAGTAATATGTACATGTGTTTCTTACATTTTACAGAGACTGTAACTCTTGTATGCGGGATTTAAATTGTGGCTACTGCTACGTTGATACTGACAGTGGACCAGAAAACGGCACCTGCCTCAGGGCGAACTATGATGAACCGTTTAAGGCGGTTTCTGGGCGGTGTAATGATTCTCAATTACCAGGAGATCTCACATGGGCATATGATTATTGCCCAACACAATTTTATTGGATGCCAATGATAGGATTAGTTGCTTACCTCATATTTTTTGCTCCAGGTATAAAATGCGATAATGGACCGATATTTTATATAATACTGATATTATTTCATGCATTGTGTTCATTGAAAAGAACTCTAGTAATAAATGACATCTACATTTTAGGTATGGGGCCTATGCCATGGACAGTCAATTCAGAAATATACCCATCCTGGGCAAGAAGCACAGGGAATGCTGCGTCGACCTTCACAAACTGGATTGTCAATCTCGCCATGTCTATGTCTTTTTTAAGCTTAACACAAACACTTACCCGTTTTGGTATGTAAAAAGTTTTCTGTTCAATAAAAGTATAAAACAATAAAAATAACTGTTCAACAACACATTCAACAAGATGAATAGTAAGCATTATACAGTTGATGTCATTAAATTTTATTTGATTCTACTTGATAACAAGATCATTTTTCTCTCAAGGTACATTTTGGCTGTACAGTGGACTGGCTTTGGTCGGTCTTATTGTATTGGCGTTATACTTGCCGGAAACCAAAGGAAAAACTCTTGAAGAAGTGGAAGGGTTGTTTGCAAGGCCATGGTGTTGCACAGGCCCCAAGATAGACTACAACATTGAAAATATTCAATATGTTCATATACGTGGACTAAATAGAGATGGAAGGGAATCCGAAATTGATTCACCAGACTGATAATAATGAATACTTACAAGCATTAACCAATATCAAAACTACGATACCATTGGTATGAATGGGAAGTTCCAAGGCATCAACAATCAGCAATGAAACAAGAAATCGTTGGTCGATTTTAGACTGCGGAAGCCACTATTCAAAAATGTAATCATTATATATGTACGGACATGTAGTACGAAATAGTTTATAACATGAAACGCATTTCTAACAAATAAAATGATATAACAATTACGTTAAAACAAGGAAGGGAAACTTGAATAAAACAGTCCGATATAAGTTACAGTTACCAAATTGAATATCGAGCATTGTAATGATTAATTCGATAACAGTTTCATTATATAGGCCTAATTTCTCGAATAGACATTGTACTTTTGATTTTCTCCAATGCAATAGAGGCCAAACTTGTTACCGCTATTCACAAGCTCAGCTGTACAGCAGGAAAGAGTAAATCAAAATTTTATATCTTTTTCCTTGATGGAAGTTGGTCACTGGGTTTCCCTTCATTTGGATAGGTGATTTCGGTATTGAGTTCAGATACAACGCTATGAAAGCTTTCTTGACTCTCTGGAGCTTCTAATTCACCTTCACAGCCGTCAAGAAACAGGTCACACTGAATACCCACACACACGGAACTAATCCGCTCAGTCTGAACTCCTGAGCTTTCTACGACTATTTCCGTCTGAGATTCTCGGGAAGACTGTAATACAAATGAATCGCGACATTTGCATATTTTGTCCTTTGTATAAGAGGTTGACATTTGATGAGCAGATTCTCTAATGGCTGTGATTTGAGGATCTGCTTTTAAGGTTATTTCCAACTCCCCTGAGAATGAGATATCTGCATTTTTCTGTGTATCAACGGTAGTACAACAAACGTTAGCATTACTTCTTTCGTTGTCTAGTATTGCTTGATTTTGTAGAGCACAGTTTTCCGACGCTGATTTTTTTGTTGCGTAATTTTGTTTATAAGCATTTGGTTGCAATTCGGATGTAGTTGGTGATTCCTCTGTTTGTTGGGTAGGATTTTGCTTTTCATCTATGTTGTCTAGTCTATCACATGACTCTATAGATAAATTAACATTTGAATGAATTGTTCCTTGATCTATTACTTTGTATCGTTCAGCATATTCTTCTAGCTTTGCTTCTGCTGTTTGTAGCACTAGTAATGCGTCATATTTGTTCTTGGTGAAGTCGTCTAGTCTGATGGCCTGTGGTAAATACAAGATCGATTTGTTTAAAAACTGCAGTATAATAGAGGGTTTAATTCATAGTAATCCAGAAGAATGATTAATCTTCTGATAATATACACTATTTCATGCATAACTGTACCATAAAGAATATTTATTTAATGGTATCAAAAACAGGACATAGAAGTCCATTGGCCACATGACTTTCTTTGAGATACAAATGTCATAAACTGAACTACATGAGTATGGAAGGATAAAACGTATTGACATATCATAGCCTAGCTGCAATAATGTAGCCCTCTCTGATTTTTTTTGATTTTTTGATTTTTTTTTTTAGGGAGAGGGCTACAACTCCTTAGGATCTCCGTAATGGTGCAAATGCGGGAGTGATTCACTCCCGCAACATTTGCGTTCATTCTAAAAATTTCCTGACATTCTTTACGTAAATAAAATGATATTCTATGTTTCTTAGTCAATATATAAATTTACAACCTGCAACTTTAGATTTGTGAGGCTCTATTCTACCGTTTTCAACAATTTCGATAAATTCCAATTTCTCGATTCATATTTGTGCGCCATGTTTGATGTACTGAAGTTTCAACTTCCGGTTGACAAGTCATTTGCATATGCCATATAAGGTAGTATTTACATCTATGGACAAGTATGGAGGCGAAAGCTATTTCGTCGGTATTGAAAAGGTTTGAATTTAATATCAAGTTAAAAACCGAACAGCAGAGTGTAAATTCTTTCTGCAACAATATGATTTTCCTTTCTTTGTCGAAGTGGCTCGAGTAACTACATTTTCGCGCTGATTGTCAATGTTTAGGCTTTTCATTAGATCCACCTACGAGATCTCGCGATAACAGGCATGGCGGAGCAGACGAAGAATTTTGCATGCTGTACATTATATTTAATGAAAAACACCTTTATTAGACATGCCCGAGCACAAAGTTGGTACTCATTTTAGTGTAAACAACATTTGGGACTAATACACAGAGTTTATTATCGGTTATTCATAAAATTATTTTGCACCATTACGGAGATCCTATGGAATTGTAGCCTCATCCCGAAAACGTCAGAAATTTTTTTTGGATAGGGCTACATTATTGCAGCTAATCATAGCTCTCTTCTATCCCAATTTCACTTCAGATTTCTCTTGTGGCCTTACTACAGTGTATATGGTTCATGGCGCATGGGTGGAAAGTTTGAATCTGTAAGATGCCTGTATCATATATAACTTGTGAATTAACAATTTCTTGAGATGAACATTTAAAAGACTTCCTACACATTTCTACGCAAAACATTTAACCCTTCGGTAGCAGGATAAAAAAGGCCCATGGGCCACATCGCTCACCTGCGTCACCTTGGCCCATATCTAAAGATTTTCCATATATATTCGCATGTAAAACTTTGTTCCCTATTGTGGCCCGCACCTACCCCCAGGGGCCATGGTTTTTACAAACTTGAATCTGCACTATGACAGGAAGCTTTCATGTAAATGTAAACTTCTTTGGCCCAATGGTTCTTGAGAAGAAGATTTTGAAAGATTTTTTCTATACATTAGTATGAAAAACTTTGATCCCCTATTGTGGCCCCATTCTACTACGGGGGGCATGATTTCAACAAACTTGAATCTGCACTATGTCTGCAAGCTTTCACGTAAATGTAAATTTTTCTCGCCCAGTGATTCTTCAGACATTTTTTAATGATTTTTCCTACATATATGTATGTAAAACTTTGATCCCCTATTGTGGCCGCATCCTACCCCCCCGGGACCATGATTTTTAACAATCTTGAATCTGCACTATGTCAGAAAGCTTTCATATAAATTTGTACTTTCCTAGTCCAGTGGTTCTTGAGAAGAAGATTTTTAAAGAATTTTCCTATATATTTGTATGTAAAACTTTGATCCCCTGTTGTGGCCCCACCCTACCCCCGGGGACCATAATTTTATCAAACTTGAATCTGCACCATGTAAGGAAGCTTTCATGAAAATATAAACTTTTCTGGCCCAGTGGTTATTGAGAAGAAGATTGTTAAAACTGTTCCCTATATATTTGTATGTAAAACTTTTATCCAGGAGGATGCTTTGCGCTAAGTTTGGTTGAAATTGGTCCAGTGGTTCTGGAGAATATAAAAATGGGGAAAGTTTACGCCGACGACAGACAAATTTTGATCAAAAAAGCTCACTTGAGCCTTCGGCTCAGGTGAGCTAAAAATTACACTGATTGCATGAAGGGGACCTTTGAAGCCCGGCATTAAAATTGCTCTTGTAATATTTATAGACTTGATTTAATTTTATGTTAAACCTGAAGTATTACTGGATATTTATGATAGTATTTGAAAACTTGATTACTATTATAAGAATATAATCCTGTATAACGTCAGTTTCATATTTGGTTACAATTTTTAAATCTTAAATTTCTTCCTTTATTCCAGAGTAAAATGATTTGGCAAATCATTTTTTATTAATAATTTTCTGATGTCACCATTGACATTCCATGAAATATGATATACTATATAAAAACAATATATAACAATTGTACCATTACGACAGAGGCATAATGAAAATGATATGATATAATGAAAAGAACGTAGAAGAAAAAGGATTTGAAAATATTCGATATGCATTGTATTAGACTATTACAAACACTTTAGTAAAATAACATTTTCAATGTTCACAATTTTGACAGATTACATTATTTCACACAATTTGTATACAAATTATTTCTGTACAACATCTGCCTGGGCTTCGAAGTAAAACAGAAGATTCTACCGAAATGTCCCGCCATATTTCTTGAAAAGGATATATAAATAATTTTTAAAAACCATCCTATTATACACATAAGTAATTACAGTTGTAGACGTTTTAAATCGCAAATTTTGTTTTAAAAACATTCAGTACATACATGTCTGTGTCATCTCAGTTACGTCATAGGCTTATATACATAAAATACTTGTAGTAATTTTCATCACAAATTTATAAGTTTATCAAACTGGCCAAGTTAATTGATTGATTATTGGAATTCAATTGGTAAACAAATATAGTTTTTGAAATGTAATTACATGTACCATACATGGCTTTTTGTGCTTGATCACTGGTGTTTTTTCCCAAACAAACGAAGCTTAGTCTGGAAAATACTTGAATTAATTTACATTTTCAATAATATCTCTCCATGGGTCACTGAGGCGCTTCCGAAAATACTAAATCTTTATGTCAACTTCACCTTTTAAGTTCCTGTTAAGCACGAGTGACAGACGTACATACACATGTACATTGCATTTCGTAAATCATTGTTAGTTTCAGCAACATTGAAAATTTGGAATAAAATCTGGTTCAGATTTGCTAGTATCAAGCTCTACAATATCTTCACTCTCAGTAACAGTGGCCTTGAATACCTATAAAAATGTACCTTTGTATTCTTATATAAACTGACTAGCTAGATTTAAAAAAATATTTTATTACCTTTTAAAACTAGATAAAAAGGCCCGGGCCTTGGAGGCCCGACATTATAATCAGAGGGTGTTCAGAATTGATTATGTATATTTCCGACTGTATATTAGTATATTATTTTGATAAAATACATTGGTCAATTTTCGGCAGTTTTTGCCCCACCCCTAGGGCCCCAGGGGTGCAGGAGTCCTGAAATTTACAATTTATGTCCCTCTTGTTCCAAATATGACTCATACCAAATTTGAAAAGAATTGGAGTAGTGGTTATCATGAAGTTAAAAAAGTTCAATTGCTAACGCACGACGGACGACAGCCAATTGCAATAGGTCACCTGAGTTTACTCAGGTGACCTAAAAAACCCAATATGGTATACAATCTAAATGTTAAAATTGTCCAACAAGCTTGTATCAATATGTAAATTGCATATACAGAAGAATACTAACACTGCAAGTACATGTACCAATCAGTCCTAAGTGTAGCCGACTTTGAGATGTAGATCCGCATTAAATAATCAAGGCTACAAAATCTTATTGATACAATGCAACTGGCTGTGGAGCTGGAGTTTATTGCAAAGCAGAGAGAAAGGATTGTTCGTACTACACTGCCTCAGAAACGAGAAAATGGCTGCCGAACAAGAAATGAGCAACACACAATGCATTCAAAGGGACTCGACATGTACCAACACCTGAAACAAGTTATTATTGTAATAAGACACCCACCCACCCCCACCCCCCGAAAAGTACCGAACGGTGTCTTCACGGATCACTGAATGTGGGCGGAGTTCATCTATGGTCATTGTTATTTACCTGGAATTTATCTGACCAAGAGATCAGGGTGTTGTGTGTACTTTTGACATACAAGGGACGTGCCTTAGGGCCACCTGCAGAGTTTCTATAGTCACAGTGTTTGTATAATGGCGGTTTCCCCAACAGTTGGCACAGTCTACACCTCTCTCTCTCTCTCTCTCTCCAGGGCCGTAAATTAACCTTCAATTTGGAGGAGGCAGGAAATTAGGCGGGGGTCTGGGGGCCGCCCAGGCCCCCAGACGCTGAGCACATTTTGTGCACACTGAACACGTTTCGTGCAAAACCCTTGATTCTAGGGCCTTCTAAGATGTTACTTGACTAACTCATTCTAAAAGAAAGATTTGGAATGCTTTTTAAGGGAGGTATCATGTTCTTAGTTATTGGAAACAACATAAATTCTAATGAACTTTAAATTTTAATTTTTTTTGGCCCAAAAGTTGGAGGAGGCAGCTGCCTCCTCCGCCTCCATGTAATTTACGGCCCTGCTCTCTCTCTCTCTCTCTCTCTCTCTCTCTCTCTCATAGAAATTATTTCAATAAGTTATGTTTTAGAAATTTGCAAATTATTGTTTGATTTCTGATTGTGTAATTTTCAAATTAAAGCTGTATGACCCGATGTTTATGTATTATTTTTGTACATAATTACTTTAAAGCAGATTAATTACTTTATAAAGTTATTAACTTTCCCTTAATTACATGCTTGAGAGCATCTGCATGTAAAAGAAAACAGTGATAATATTATTTAGAAAGTAAATATAGTGTGGTACATATATAAATCATTCCATAAATTATACAGTGTTAGACGTCTATAAATAGACCCACGCGCGTCAGGAGAATCCCAACATGATGTATTAACTCATACGCAACTGTCTAGTTTTAAGGCTGAAAGAGTGTTAAAATAACGAATTACTAAGAGGTATTTGATATTTTTATTTCTATTAAACTTATGGCACGGTACTGTTGTAACAAAATACACAGCTCTACACAGATAAGACCGCCGATGATCTGAAAGTTTGAACTGGTCACGTGACTGTCACTTGAAATGGCAGAGTGACGCGGTTATTTGTAAACATCGATTTAAAATCAAATAATTTTGGTTAAAACAGGTGAAATAATGTATGATATGCCATACAGCCTCATAACTACATAACGTGCGATGATTTAATAGCGTTTTTACGCGATGGAAAAAAATATTGTAATTCGGACCATACAGCTTTAAGAAACTGTCAGCAAAATTATAGAATGGCATGTTTTTAACTCATTTTACGAGTATTTGGATTATAACAATCTTTTAACTGAACATCAATCCGGTTTCAAACCAATACATTCGTGTGAAACGGCACTTCATAACATTATTGATAAATGGTTAAGTAGCATAGACAATGTTCTTTTCATTGATCTTAGTAAAACCTTTGACACTGTTAAGCATCAAGTATCGTTACACAAGCTTTTATCATTTGGTATTTGTCAGAATTCCTTCAAATAGTTTCAGTCTTATCTTAGTGGAAAATCGCGATCTGTTATATGGAAAAGTGTCTGAAGAGAAAGATGTTACATGTACAATGGGAGACCCAGAGTGCCTACGGGGTCAATATTATTAGCCCATTCTTATTCTTTTATTAATAATGATCTGAAGCACTCAACTATTTCTTTATATGCATATGATACATCACAGGACGTACCATATAAATCTATCAATGTTATGGAACAAAGGCTGCACGATGATATTTTAACTCTTAACAATTTTTTGGAAAGTTTATCTTTCGATGAACCTAAAGAAAACACAATGTATGTTGATTGGAACTGCACAAAAACTTTCACAAATATATATATATATATATATATATATATATATATATATATATATAAAGAAAAGAAAAAGAAAAATGTTGATAAAAGTAGGTGATATTGTTTTATTTACTGCTAAAAATGCAAAATTTCTTGGTGGATAAATCCCGTGGGGATCCGGGTAAGATCAGGTCCTCAATGCCCCTTGCTTCTCGTAATAGGCAACTAAATGGGGCGGCCCTTCGGATGAGACCGCAAAAACCGAGGCCCCGTGTCACAGCAGGTGTGGCACGATAAAGATCCCTCTCTGCTCAAAGGTCGTAAGCGCCGAGCATAGACCTAAATTTTGCAGTCCTTCACCAGCAATGGTGACGTCTCCATGAGTGAAAAATTCTCGAGAGGGACGTTAAACAATATTCAATCAATCAATCTTGGTGAACAAGTAGATGAATGTCTTACTTGGACCTAACACACTGATTCTTCATGCTAGAAACTTTACCAGAAAATAGGTAATTTACAACGTTTGCAAAATTGTTTTTATGTCAAATGCAGCATTATTGAAAAAATATATAACAGTTATCTTTCCTCATTCTAATCAATGTTGGTTTTCGCCAAAACAAGGTTTTATTGAGACTTTTTGGATTACAGAAAAGGGTCGCCTGAATGAATGTGAATGTACAATGATATGTTAGTGTTCTTACTGTTGATGATTTCATACATGTACATGTATATAGAAAGTTTGTGCGTGCTTTTAAGGTTCATAAAAATATGACAAGAATATAAGAATGTTTTTAGTTTAGTGCCAAGTTAATACGCAAAAGGATAATTTGTACCCTCAAGTAGGACCCAGGGTCCCCCCCCCCCCCCCCCATTTTAGTATGACCCAGGGTCACCCTATTTTCTACACAGTTTACTACGCTATTTCATAAAAATAGTCCCACATAAAACGGAAAGTACAATGCAGACAATGTGTAATGCTCACTGCCAAAGGAAAATGGATATTGAGCAAGTCATTATTGATAATTTCCATGTCATCATTTCTAAGCGAAAAATAGTCTAATTTTAAAAATGATAATCACTGTTATCTGCATCCCCCAGATTTTCCCAAATACGAGAATGTGATATGAACCTAGCTTATAATAAATAAAGTGAAATGAACTTAGAATATCATCCTTTTATTTATCTATTTCTTTGCAATTTATTTACAGGTAATTATAAGATAATGTTGCACCTGGAAAGGAAGGGGGCTGGAAGGGGGATGATCTCTGGTCACCTGATTTCAGACATGAAAATTAAATTATGTTACTATGGATAATATTTTATGATGCTACAACAGTGTTAATGTGAAATGTTTAGCTCACCAGAGCCAAAGAATAAAAATGAGCTTTACTGATTTGTATGTGTATGTGTTTGTATTTTTTTTTTTTATCTACTGGGTATATTTTCAACAAACCTTAAGTAAGGGTTGTCCAAATTTATGTACAGATGGTCCATGGGTATTTCGTCTAAATTATGTTATGCTTTGACTTTGTAATTGGTTTGAAGGTTTTTGCTGTTTTCCGCCACTCAACACTTTTTCAGTTATCTGGTGGCGCCCAGTTTTTTATTGGTGGAAGAGAGAACTCAGATACAATGTACCTGAGAAGATATCACCCATGGAGGGTAATCGTGTTCAAAAATCCAAGCATGTAAACTTGTTAATTGAAACATGCAACCGTGTTAATTTCTGTTTCAACTATGTATGTTTGCAACTCAGGGGGTGTAAGTTATGTTTCTCAGAAATGTATACCTCAGTGTTGTACTCTTCATTTGTGTCATCGTTTGATTTCTGATTTTACATTTCTCTTTATAAAATGCATCATTGTTTCTTAAATTATGCGCGGTCATCCCTACAGTATTTCCGTTTGTAGACTTAGTATTTACATAGATGTACCTTACAACATCGCATCTTACACGTTACAAGTCAAAAATGTCAAGTTTACATGTTTGTCGAATTTCGATATGACCATATATGGAAAGACAACGGAAATATACGATTACTACCGAGAACCGAAAGAAAATCAATGTGGGCAGAACACAATCGTGTACGTACTTGGTTAAAACGTCACCAATGAACAATATATTTCCGGAATATATGTTATCGTGTTTTAAAAATTCGAAAAATTAATCATAATAAAGTCATATTTATTATATCTAAAATACCTTACATATCTAATTACATTACGAATTTTACGAGGTACAACTGGACTGAAATTACATGTTAGTTTGGTAGACTATTTTTTCTTCAATCATATCTAGGACTGAAATAAATCAAAATACGTATATATTTTTTCATTATAACATGTAGCAATATGTAAGGAATTAGTTGTCAGAAATTTAACTCAACTTAATTTTTGTTGCACAAAGAATGACAAAAGAGTATCGGCCACATGACGTGGCTTTTTTTGAAAAGGGGGTGGGGTGGGGGCAGAGGAGAAGTTGTCTAAAATTCTTGACAATCTAGCAAAAAAGGGGACCCCCCCCCCCCAAAGAACCCCATAAAATATGTTGTCTATTCCAAACTAACAGCCTAAGGGAGGCGGAGGGGGCTTAGTCCGTCAATTCATTATTTACTACAATGTACATGTAGTGGGGGGATGTCATCCAATATATCTTAGTTTCTATGTGAAAATAACTTTACACGTAAAAATAACGGAAAATCAATTTTATGAAAATTACAAATGTCCCCTTTCTGTTTTAACGTGCCTGAGTATAAGATGGACGAAATCAAGGATATCAAATGTGATTATAAACTCAAACAACTTCTTTGAGACTTCATCTCCCACAAAATTTATAAAGAGGAACACTTTAACAGAGACGGGATACCCCTCATTGATTGTGGAAAAAACTGTTTCTACCACAGCATTCTTTCAGCCTTTTGACTGGCCCTGTGAAGTGCAGTACCACATGACCTCTGCACTTTTAATATTACATACATGTACACATACACATAGGCGCCCTCGGGTGATACCCCTACTAAGATAGGATAATTTCCTATGTCTCCCTGCTATAAACAGCCCATAATTGTATATTAACAAATAACGTTTTCAATTTTCAAAATATTTTATTCTAAAAATTCAGAACGTTTATATCTGAATCTTTTAGGCATGTTTGATTAGATATCCATATCATGCACCAAATCACAGCGAAATTTGGACTCTAGAATCCTTTATTTGCAAGGAAAACATTTTTTTTTTCATTCCGGAACTAATCACAAAAATCATATAAAATAATTGAGAGCTTGTTTCAGTCTTTTGATGGTGAAATCACACTTCATAAAAGGTGTTTTAACGAGCCATTAAATAAAATTTTAGTGTAATGAGCTACCTTAACCGGTGCAAAATATTTGTACTAGCATGTTGGATGGTTTTATCCATACACAAACATTACATGTCTGTGCACATGCACATCAAGAAATTATATGCTTATTATTAGGCGTTGGTGTAAATCCATTCTTCGTAACCTCATAGATCATTTTCTCTGTGTAATGCGTACCGTTGAGAACATGAGACTGTGACACATGTTGATTAGTCTTTTTATATAAAAACTTAAATTCGAGATGCACATGCGTTGTCAATTTTGGCGCATGCGCAATAGCTTAATTCTACAGATGGGGAATTCTTTCGGTTCTCGGTAATAATCGTGGATTTCCGTTGTCTTTCCATATATGGTTATATCGAAATTCGACAAACATGTAAACTTGACATTTGTTGACTTGTAACGTATAAGATGCGATGTTGTAAGGTACAGATGTACTATCACGGCCGAGTGAATTTCGGAAAGAGGGGAAAAGAAACAACACACACAAATCAGTAAAAATAATCAAATTTAAAGTGGAAATTATATTATTTTGTTTTAATAAAGCAATCTTATTATTTTTTTTTAATTGTGATCTGCACGTCTTTAGGAAGTGGGTGCACGGCGTTATACTGACGCACTCTTGAAAGATGTTACGAGTTCATTGAGGAAATAATTTTATAATTCAATTTAAAGTTAGGAAATACAATATTCTATTGATAATATAATTAAAAGTTCAATTATTTTGTATCTTTAAAATGTTTGTAAATCTACCATTTGGTAGAAACTGGAAGCACGTTATACCGGGTATGTTGTTACTGACAAGGTGAAGGTCAGTTGATCTGAGTGTGTATTGAATTTGAAGACCAGAACAGAATTATGTAGTGCTTATAAGCTTCGATATATCCATTTTATCGCAGTTTATCAGGGTCTCTGTTCAAGCGGTTTTTGAAAAGGTGACTGGGTGTGTTTTTAAAGGTAAAATTCTTGCTCCAACAAAAAATTATCCACATCTTTTTTTCTCGTACCTTCCTTCGAAAAATATTCAGTCAAAATTCTTTCTACCGACAACTAGTACACCCAAGCCCGGCACAAAACATCTTAATGCAATATCAAAGCCGTCAATGTGATAAATGGTTTTTTGTCGATTAAATCTAATCTGTTGATGAAATGGCTAATGGATGTTTTTAAACCCGAGGGCGCATATGATGTCACACATAATGGCGCGTAAAATAGCGAAAGTAAATATGGTGGGCGGTAAATCTAGTACTGCCGACTCCCGACTGTCCCGGATTGCGATGTTTTATAGATTATATTAAAACCGGCGAACAGAATAACTTCATATTTCTTGGGAACAATCTTATGTCCAAATTGGTTCATACAATTAAAAAAACAAACAATATTAATTGGTATAAATCCTTAAACTGGAGATGCAGCATACCCAAAAGCGGTAAATCTAGTACTGTGTTTTAAATGCCGAAAACGGACATATACAGGTATTTATGATCAAAGCATGGTACAATCAAAAATTGCGATCACATGTTCAATTAATACTTTTGATATGTGCAATTATCACAGAAATATTAAAACCCAATTTTACAAAAATGAATTCATCTATATTAAAGCTCGGAATTTGTTATGTAACTGTTAATTAAATAGTCAATACATTGTTAAAAATCACAGATTTTTTATTTTCAAGATATCACCAATCAAATATTTTTATTTTATGAAATCAGCTTCAAATTTCTTTCTTCCCCAACAAAACCATTATACTATTAAGAAATATTAAAACCCAATTTTACAAAAATAAATCAATTAATATTTTCTAGTGACTGAAATTCATCTATATTAAAGCTCGGAATTTGTTATGTAACATTGTTAAAAATCAGATTTTTTAAATTTCAAGATATATGATGTAATAAAAATCAAATATTTTATTTTTTTTTTTTAATTTAAGTTCAAATTTTCTTTCTTTCCCAACAAAACCATAATATTTCTATTATCATCAAAAAATTGATTGCCGTATGTTAATCTAATTATTTTGTAATTATTTTTTGCGAAAATTAAATTAAAAATAAGGGCTCTGAGGTAGAACATAATTTCTGTGGCTAAGAATTTTGCCATAATTTAGAAACAAAAAGAATGCCTAATAATGATAAATTTTATTAATTCAAAAAAACTTTGCATTTTAATGGTATCTTGAATTAAGGGAACTTTGTTGACAATACAGCAGTTCTTACACAGAAAAAGAGGTTTTTTTGTGTGTCCACTGTCATTAAGATGTACAGAGTCTCTGGAATAATCCTGATTAAATTTGATCTTTCTTCATTTGCGCTTCATATCGGTCCCTTGTTAGTTCCTTCGAATGTTTGAATTTTCCTCTTGTGGGAACTTCGCATACATAAATAAATCGCACTTCTTCCTTGACACAACTAAGTTTGCAATGTTCCAAAATATTTCGCACGAAGAAGAATTGTCACTAATGTCATTTCCACCAACTAAAATAATAACAATATCAGGTCTGGAATTGTCTAACTTCCAATACTTTTGAACAAGATACATTGTCTGCCCGCAAACCAGGCACACCAAAGAACTTGGAAATACCTGGTATTTTCAAGTCATCTTTGCAAAATTTTTCGAGTCGGGTGATATAGCTTGAACCAATCAATGATACAAAGATTTGTTTAATATCGTTTAAAAAACAACATTCTCTTTATAAAATCATGCATGGATTGAAGAATGTCCGTTTTTGGTTTTGGCATTTAAAACACAGTACTAGATTTACCGCTTTTGAGTATGCTGCATCTCCAGTTTAAGGATTTATACCAATTAATATTGTTGGATTTTTAAATTGTATGAATCAATTTGGACATAAAGATTGTTCCCAAGAAATATGAAGTTATTCTGTTCGCCGGTTTTAATATAATCTATAAAACATCGCAATCCGGGACAGTCGGGAGTCGGCAGTACTAGATTTACCGCCCACCAGTAAATATGCATATCGTAAGATTTGAATTTCATCGCTTTCAAACTCGAAAACTACGCAAAATATTTCATTTAAAACACATTTAAAGTAGTTTTAGGCATGAGAAGAATTAATTTTGCTGAAAAAAAAAATGAAAAAGTTTAGAAACATGCGTTGTGTCCTTTAATGACACATTAGTTCCAGGGCCGTAAATTACATGGAGGCGGAGGAGGCAGTTGCCTCCTCCAACTTTTGAGCCAAAAAAAATTAAAATTTAAAGTTCGTTAGAATTTATGTTGTTTCCAATAACTAAGAACATGATACCTCCCTTAAAAAGCATTCCAAATCTTTCTTTTAGAATGAGTTAGTCAAGTAACATCTTAGAAGGCCCTAGAATCAAGGATTTTGCACGAAACGTGTTCAGTGTGCACAAAATGTGCTCAGCGTCTGGGGGCCTGGGCGGCCCCCCAGACCCCCGCCTAATTTCCTGCCTCCTCCAAATTGAAGGTTAATTTACGGCCCTGAGTTCTACATAAATGATCGACCAGCTTTTGAACTGATGGACCTCATCTGGCTAAACTTTACCTCGAGATCCCTCTTAGTTTCTGTCTGATTGTCATAACCACTAAGTTCCCCCTGCTTTGCTTGATCTTCTTCTAACTGATTAATCTATAATAGATATATACATTAGAATTAGGGATGTCAACTATTCGACTATTCCAAAATTCTTCGATACCACCGCCATTGGACAGAGTTTTATTATTCGAATAGTCAGTAAACAATTACGCATATGGTACTGATAACTGGTAATTTACGAATTTGAATACATGTGTTCCAATAGGTGGGGTATCTAAAAGTACCATGATTCATTCTGAAATAAATAGGGTTTATGCATGTTGTCTAAATCAATTGTCATAATGGATGTTTACATTGGGTTCAACCTACGAGGACTTCGACGGTTAACTGAACACTAATCGTTGATAATTCACACCTGGGTGATCCTTTCATTCATTCATTCATACTTTATATTTCTTCCCTTAGGGGATTATGAAGAAAATAC
Organism: Ostrea edulis; assembly: GCF_947568905.1. NCBI lineage: Eukaryota > Metazoa > Mollusca > Bivalvia > Ostreida > Ostreidae > Ostrea > Ostrea edulis. The sequence continues at coordinate 55,442,690 of NC_079170.1, read as the reverse complement.
ATTTACATCAATATAATTACAAATACATATACATACAAAGGAAGGGGTAAAAACACATTATGTACACAATATAACCAAAAATAGAAAAGAATAGGATATTCTTCGTTCTTATTCTTAGTTGTACACCTCAATAGATGAGTACATATGGTAGCAGCTGTCCCTTTTAAAGCAAAAGCATATAATACTACAAAGCCTTGTAGTAGCTTGTGTTATGCGTATCTGATTGTTGGTAATAGCAATTAAATGCGTGAGCATGTTATGCTGAACAATACACATGTAGCTGGAATGAATTCATATGCATATTATCTATGTTTAATCTTGTATATTTACCTGTCTCTGACATTGTACTACCTTCATTTAGTTGTTTATTTACCCACAAGTCTTATTTGACATTTCCTGCATACCCATGTGTTCAATCATCTAAACAACCTTAACCTTTCGTAACGTTAATTCTCATTAGATAATTATCCGGAAGTGCAAAATTTAACCTCTATGGGTGGTACTAAAATACAGGTAATGTTCATACCCCCAGGAATCTATTAATTATATTAAAAGTTTTTTTTTCTACTGTTCCAATTTAGTATGATTACCCTAATTTAGTTAGTCAGTTGGGGGACTTAGAAAGCATTACCTTTCTGTAAGTATCTCACTTTAGATTCAGGTTTATTAGGTATTTACCAGGTTACACCTGTCCTTGTCTTTCTCTGATGGCTCCCGTTACATTATTTTAGACCCCAAAACCTAATAGGTAAATGAATATAGTGTATAATCTAAATAGGGGTTTCCATTGTTCTTGGGCCTCCCCCCCCCACCCCCGTCTAAGTTAGGTAGGATAATTTGTCACTACCCTGGGCTGGGGATTGGTTTATGATTATTATTATTATTATATATATACTTTATAGTCAGAGACAGTATTTTTCCTTACCATTTTTGTATCATTGTTGAATCCTATATCTATTTTTTGGGCCTATGAATGTTGTTAAATAAAAGTCGTTGTCTGTTGAACTGTGTTGTCATGACGGCCGATTCAAGGTGTGAAATACGGCAGATATCAACGTACTCGACCAAAAGGAACTCAACCCTAAGAGAACCTGGTAAATAATCAAAATTTAGGCGTGGGTGACCAATTATGTCGAAGTGTGTCAAAACGGTCAAACCCTTCTATTACAAAAAGTGGTACCATTAGGTACCGAGGATTTAATCTTATTACACACATTTTACAAAGGAACACCACCGTAAAAAGTTCGAATAATCGAATATTCTTCGACTAAAGCTATCAAATAATCGACTAATAAATCTACTCATTTGGACATCCCTAATTGAAATTGATACAACAATAACCGTGTTTAAAGGCAGATTCCTGCATAAATTTTACCTCAGCCAAAATTTCTGCAATGTCTGTATCTGATGGATGGACTGGCACTTTTGCAACACTGAATAATAAGTACAGGAACAATCACGTATTTCATTAGCAGTGTTCAATACATCTTCACAAGTCAAGGGTTATTGATTCGTTACCTCGCACTAACCCTTGACATCAGTCGCTATATAAAAGTTGGGCTCATTAGACCATTAATACGCAATCCACTATAAATAAAACATTCAATGAATTCACTGCATCTTGTTATGGTGTACATGGATACAAATGATGCGATCGCATACTGCTGTATTGATAAACACGCGCAATTGTAATATTTATACCACTAATTACGTTCATTGATAGTAGATCAAGTTTGGAAACCTTATTGCTTAAGACAATATTGCTTAAACGATTGAAATAGCCATAACTGTAGTTATCAATACACATGTTTTATTTGAATCTCTTGTTTCGCGTTGTTATAAATAGAACCGCATTCTCATTGGTTCCCACTCTTTTGTGGAAACAAACAGAACGAGTCCAACTTTTTTGATAGTCACTGATGTCAAGGGTTAGTGCGAGGTAACGAATCAATAGCCCTTGACTTGTGAAGATGTGTTCAATATGAAAATCACAATCTCACATATTCATTATGACGATCTAGTTTGCCATACAACTTGTCATTTGATAAAATGCTATCTGACGTGTTTTATACGTGTTCATACGTGACGTGTTTGATTGTTAGGCCGCTCTTGGCACACTGATTCTGACTACGGATTACTCCGTTTACCTGATCAAGATTTATGGCTCACGGTGGGTGTGACCGGTCGACAGGGGATGCTTACTCCTCCTAGGCACATGCTCCCACCTCTAGTATATCCAGGGACCCGTGTTTACCCTTATAGGAGTTATGTGAGATTGATCAATGTTCGTTATTTAGACCATTTCATTCATCATTGTGTAGAATACCAATTAAGAGTATGTAATGTCACTGAAAGGTCTGTCCCATTCATCCCGTCAAATAGTACATGGCAATAAATACAACATTTTCTTAATGATGCATTCTAGAATAAGTTACCTAATATCCATACAATACGTATCACTGTCCACTGTTTTGTTCATTGACATGGTATCATCTGGAATTCGACTGTCGGCATTTGAAAAGGCCTCTTCTGTTACGGAATGATTGATATGAAATTCATTCAAGTTACCACAGGGTGATTTCTCTGATATTGGCGGAATTGGAGAAATCGCTAATTTCGTATGTTTTCTTGATCTTTCCATGGGAGTACTAGTGATCAGAGAGTTCATTTCATCCATTACGTGATTTTGTTTGCTCACCTCAAAACTGTTGTCCAAAAATTCACAAAAATCTATATTCCTTGAAAGAATACTATGTTTTTTGATATTGCATATATAACTCTCTCTATCATTCGCGTTTCTCTCATTGGAAGTTATAATGGGATTTCTTGGTGTACATAAACCGCTACGGAACTGATCTTGCTTTGTTTTGTCTGATGTGCTACCTCCAGATACATGTATATAAAAATCTCTTTGGATATCATCAAATGATGAACAAGGTTTCATTTTCTTATCGAGAAGTCTGTCTAGTGAAAAATTTCTGCAGGATTTAAGATTATCCTGATTTTTTATTCCACTTCCATCTGGTAATGCTTTCGGAATTGAAATGTGCACATCATTTGTTCTGCTGTGAGATGCTGTATTAGAGAAAATAGAATTTTTTACATAAAGACTATTTCCTTTAACATTTCTCAACGAGCCCCCATATTCAATTTGCTTCATTTCTCCTTCTACGAAACCCTGGTCTGAGATACTGGAGTCACCAAATAATGCCCGATTTGGGATACGTGACTGACGTGGACCACACCTTTCTTCGATTCTAAGTTTTCTCCGTTTTGGTTCATTATGTTTAGTCGGAGTTTCAAAGAACAGGTTTTGGTTGAAATTCTGGTAAAAGTCTGTGTTCGTATGTGCAACATGTTGTCCTTCCGATGTAAATGTTTTCTGTCTCACTAATGCTGGAGTTTGGGGTAATGGAAACAAATCTGATGACTTTTCTTCTCTCTTCCACCTCCCCCTACTATCAGCATTGCCATCCTTTAAATACTTTACGACTGGTGTTGGTTGAAAATCTTCAGATATAAACGGATTTTCTTGGCACTTCAACGAGTCATTGAACCTTTTGGAGGAACCGATTTCGAACTGGAAATTGCTTCCAATTCCTTCAGCCTTTTAATTAAAGAGCAGGTATGATAATTCATGCACGGGTAGTCTTCGCTTATTGGAAATATACATAAATTCAGTTATATTGTCAGTGATATGTTAGACGACAATTCATTTACTATTCATTCCAAGTATGTGCAACAAAAGCCATTCAAATAATTATAACAAAACAGGTACGATGAAAACCATACCTGTTATCATTAATGCAGTGACAATACCAACTATAGTTTGCAGGATAACAATATCATAGTACTTTACCCGTTTTTGTAATCATTAGATGCAATAATGAATTGTGAACTGTCGTCCAACTTTTCAATATCAAATAGGCTTCGTAAGACATATTTTAAAGTTGAAATTTTTAAAAGTGTAGATTACTTTAACTTTGGTTTCCATTGATTCCGTTCGTTTTCTGTCCGGTAATACACATTTCCAGCCGGTATCTCTGAAAATATTCTTGTGGTCAAATTGAGAAGATTAACCTGATTATTTATCGCAAGCAATAAAATCCACGACGTTACGAATACATAAATAGGGTGAATCTCTACACCAACATTTCATATTTCCAAAAATTGCAATACAATGTATTTCTTAATTTGGTCATTTCATTTAAATTTTTAAAAAATATATATTTGTCTACGCTATGTCTTCTAATTGACATGTTTCTTGGATAATTTAGCCGTAAATTTAGAAATACCAAATAACCTTTTCAAATAAAATAGAATGTCTTCCTCGGTGTTTTTGGTTCATTATGCCCCGCCCCCCCCCCCTGTCTAAAAGATGCACAATACCTCAAGAAAAACTAAATGTATAGTAATGAAGAGCAGGATGGCCTCTACCAAAATTGTAAATTTCATGATTCCTGGGGTAGAGGTTCTGACTACAGGGCGGGGCTAAACTTGGATAGTGTAAACATGTAAGTGACATCTGTTTTAATGCTATTGATACTAAATTGAAACTAAATGGATATTTAGAAGGAATAGATTATCTCCACTTGGCCACATTGACCTCTATTTGAACAAACTTGAATCCCCTTCGCCCAGGGATGCTTTATGGCAAATTGGTCCCGTAAGGAGAAGTTGAAAAAGTAATAGGTTTAAGCACAACGCACGACAACAGACAAAAACGGATAGCAACGAGTTACTCAGGTGACCTAAAAGTAAGTTTAGATAAAATCACACCAAATACAGAATTAAGCACTTTACCTGACTGGTTCAATAACGAATATCCTATATATCCTTATAGCAAGTCGAAATACCTTTGATGCTTTGGTTCCATAAACATGAGTCGTGATTGTGTGTCGAATGAGGGCGAGGGTCCCAAGCTTGAGTGATGGAGTAGGATAGGATTTTTCTTCGTGTCCAACTCCATTTTTCTCACGGAACGCAAGTTTTCGTTTGGCACTGTAAGAAGATAATGTATTCATGAGGTGTGATGCAAAGTGTGAGAAAAATCTCAAGAGGTCCATGATTCACGACATTTTCCAGTCAACCTGGTCCTGTTGTTTTTTAGACGATTGTTTACCCTCTTTATTCCCACAAAATGAACCCATATTGTGACCCAATCGAAGCCAAACGGAGTTTAACCCAACACACGGATGCCCTATACCTCCCTGTATATTCATATATTATGTAATAGTCTATACCTGATTATAGTCACAACCAAACCCAATGATCCATATCTTAAAACAAAATTTCCAAACTTTTCCAAATACATTCTCATGTAAAACTTTCAAATTCATAGTGTGGCATAAACTGTGACGTATCATTAGGAATACAATGCTTTTGTTTACGCAACCATTATCAGTAGTGAATTTTATATCATTAGTTGTTGCTATACAGCACCAAAAAGAAGCTGAATATGGTTTCGCAATATCTCGAAAATTTCTGTCGATTTTTAATAAAGACAAAATATCATAATCATTTGTTTAATGCTAGTACATGGAAAAGTATAGATAACGCTCTTAATTTCTATAAAGAATACAATATCAAAAGCAGGGCAAACACGGACCCCTGGACACCAGACATGGAATCAGGTGCCTATACTACAAGTAACTTACCATCCCCTGGCGATCGGTCACAACCGTCGTGAGCCATATATCTTAATCAGGTAAACGGAGTATTGGTATTTAAAGAACTGTCTGACAATTGATATGAAACGTCATACGGCATTGGATCTAACGACAGGTTGTATTTGTAAATTAGATCTTTATAATGACTATAGAATTTGCAAAATGCTGACTTTAATTAAAACTTCAAACCCACATACCATCAATTTATTTGTCAGTAGCATTCCGTGATATAAAAACTGATCATAAGCAGAACACGCTCGTGCATATCGAATCAGTTGGGAGACATAAACACTATGTACGGGTGATAATGGTATATTGCTACATAAACATGGGAAGTTGACGATGGAAAGCTGAAGTCATCCTGTTTATCACGATGAGTTGTTAGTTTGCCATTAACACCCATGTTCAATAAAATGTCCAGGTATGAAGCAGATGTAGAAGACTCAGTGTTATCTTATTTCGAGTTTACTTGAATATGAGTGAAAGATATGACCAAGGTTAAAGTTTTTGCCACAGACAGACGGATAGGCCAAAAACTATATGACCCTGAACGAACAGTGATCAATTTCATAACCCCTATAAGGAATACAAAGTAGAGAGCTGGGCAAAGATGGACCCCTGAATGTACCAGAGGTGGGATAAGGTTTGTTTGTTTTACGTGCCATCGAGAATGTTTCACTCAACGTCAGGTGTAGGTGAATTACCTCAAACTCCGACCTATGCTTAGCGATTACAAGACAAGAAAGAAAGTGAGGGTTCTTAAACGCCTGCTGCGACACTAATGATATACTTTTATTCTGAAACATCTGATATTAAGAAGAGAATTTTTTTTTTGCATTTTACTTCAAGTGATCCAGTAACACGTTCCTGGGTACAGCAAGTCAGGATAAAATTTATTCAAAGTGATTCGATCGGATTTCACAACAAAAGCAACAACTGTCTTGTTTTGTTAGTTTACTTTATCAATACAAAGTTATGATTATCACGAAAAAGAATGTTACAAACATCGATACATTGCAGGATCCAGTAAATGTTCTACCAAGTCTCTATCTTTGCTCCTCATGAAAATATTACCTGCTGTGGAGAAACATCAAACGTAACGTGCCACGACATATGCCAGGAGTGGTGAAAATCAAATGTGGATTGTAAGAAATTATAAAGAACTTTTAGTAAATTTGAAATCACAAATCTTTCTCAAATCAAGAACATCAAAACGTATGACCTTTCAACAATTTAAACGACCATTCCTCACGATAAATTAAAGACTAGTCTTTTTTGACACAATAGAAAGTTGCTTCTTCATCAGAAATTGACAATGTCTTTTCTGTTAGAATTCCCATGGGCACAAATTGTATTCCTTTATGAGCTGACCTGTTTTTATTCTTATGAGGCAGAACTTATCGAAAAGCTTCAACATGACAAGAATCAATCTCTTGCTGTGGCGTTCAATCAACATTCAGATATATCGAAGACGTTTTGTCTATTAACAATTATAGTTTTCCATCATATATCGATTCTATATATCCAAGTGAACTCGAAATAAAAGACACCACAGAATCTTCCACATCTGCTTCATACTTAGATATTTTATTGAACAAAAATGTTAACGGCAAACTAACTCAACTTCCGGACTTTAGTTTCTTTATCGTCAGCTTCCCATCTTTATGTAGCAGTATCATTATCACCTGCATATTATGTTGATGTCTCTCAACTGATTCGATACGCAAGACTTTGTTCTGTGTATGGTCAGTTTTTAAATCGAGGCAGATTACTGACAAATAGGTTGATGTAGAAGGGGTTTCAATAGTCATGTTCAAAGTCAGCATTTCGCAATTCTTATGGTCTTTATATTGATCTAATTTACCAATACAATCTGTCATTGCGTCAAATGCTGTCTGACATGTTTCACACCAATTGTTAGGCCGTTCTTGACACACTGATTTTAATACGGATTACTCCGTGTACCTGATTGAGATATATGGATCACGGCGGGTGTGACCGGTCAACAGGGTATGCTCACTCTTCTTGGGCACTTGGTCACACCTGGTGTGTCCATGGGGTTCGTGTTTGCCCTGCTTTTGATTTTTTGTATTCGTTGTGGTAGTTGTTAGATTGATCACTGTTCGTTATATCCGGCTTTTCACGTATTGACTCTTCACATAAAAAAGAACATCAATGTTTTCATTAACAAACAACTTGATGGTCGACGTCATAAGTGATGCCTTTCGATGACATTGACCCTTCCCATCTTGTATTTCACAAAAATTGTAAATCGATAAGTGGTACAACGCATGGAAGGTGTATAGGTGTATGTGTTCTTGTAACACCCTGCATACAGACCAAATGTGAACACTTAAATCTTTTTTGCGAATAGATACATCCTTGACCTCATAAGGGCGGAAGCGAGTTTGAAATCTTGAGGGAACTGGGAATCCAGAATGTGCATATAGGTATCTAAATTGTAACTGTCGTTCTCCTTTGTTTCGCAAATTGCAATATGCCAGTTATGGTATTAATTCCCTGAATTTTCTTGGAAGAAATTCCATGGCCTATTCAGAAATAAGCGATCAATTTCCTTCGATAAGGTTTGCAGTGAGGTCCCTCATGGCTCCGTCTTGATTCTTGGATCGGATTAAGTGTGCCCTCAGTTTCATTTATTGCTGACACAGACCTTTCAACCTAAAATTATTATTCCTGGTAGGATTGATGAGATTTATGTTCTGCGTATGATCAGTTTTAGATCGAGACAGGCTGATGAATAGGGGACTTTCAGTTTCGTTTAAAGTAAGTATTTCGCAAATTGTATGGTAGTTATAACGATCTAGTTTGCCAATACAACCTATCATTGGGTCAAATGCAGTCTGACGTGTTTCATACCAATTATTAGGCCGTTCTTTACATGAGAGGTGAAGATAACGAACAATAATCAATCTCATAACTCCTATAAGTAATACAAAATAGAGAGTTGGGGAAACATGGACCCCTGGATATACCAGATGTGGGATCAGATGCCAAGGAGGAGTTAAAGGGAACGTAGGGTCAAAAATTTAATTTTGATATGTGAAAACTGGTACCTTCTAGACAACAAAACATAGCATAGAAAAAATAATTGCTGCTGATAACAAGATATAATCTGTCATTTACACTGAAAATTCAGCTGTATGGGAGAATCTCTTATCATGGCGGCTGATGACGTACATGCGGCAATTCATTACCGCTGCTGTGCCTATAGGGATAGCATTAAATGGTTGCAGAGTAGGGATAGCATTAAATGGTTGCAGAGTAACACACTTTCCAATATCTATAATAATGCCTGAGTGTCAAGCGAAATTTTGCACTGTGGTTAGAGGAAAAGGAATATCAACCTTTAGCATCCCCAATCCCAAAAAAAATTATGAACTTTGTGCAAGATGGATCCATAACCTAGGAAATGCAAAATTAAATCCAAAAACATTTGTTTTTTCAAGAGATAAAATTGTATGTGAACGGCATTTTGAGAAAGATTGTTTTAAAGAGGATATAAGGGTAAGTACCAAATATATTTTGCTTTTTTTCTCAGTAAATATTAATGATTCTAAATGTATAAATAATCAGTGTTTATTTACAACCTTAAAAACTTTAACTTATGATCATTTTCTTATTTGATTTAATTCAATTCATTTTGATATCCTTATCCAGTGAACATTTTTGTACTGGCTAGAGATGAAGGATAAACACTGTATTCTACTTATTCTTTAAGTTAAATTAATTTTTATTTAGGCTAAAATAATGGGATACACACCAAAGAGAAAACTATTAAAAGAAGATGCACTGCCTACAATATTTGATGACAGCAAGCCCAAGAAAATAAGGGAAAATAGTTCAAAAAGATATGAGAAAAAGGAAAAGCAGGAGGTAATACTTTCAGAAATCATTTACAGCACTTCACTTTCACAATTTGTATTAAACCATTTCTTTAATGGCAATGTACAAGTAAAGATATGAAGTACAATACATGTATATATAATTAAAGGTCATTAAAAGTATTTTTCATTTTTTTTAAGCTAATCAATCGTCTTCTGGAAAACACATGTACAGAACCTTGTGACCAACCTGGACCATCAACATCTAAGGAAACGGGTAATTTGATGCATTGCTTTATTAACTGATTAACAGAGTTTTATAACCAGGGTCATTTCAATTCCCCTTGTGCAGTTAATCTTTCAAGTCTTGACATTTACGCGGCAATTACTGCAGATCAGAGGTGTAGTGATAATCAACTGATTTGTTTTGTATACAATCCTTCTTTTGTAAACAGATGTACCAATAAATCAAAGAAAGAGAAAACTACCAGGAAAAATAAAATCCTCCAAAAAAATAAAGGTAAAAATTGTTGTGTGAAATACATGTACCTTTAATAATGAAAATTCATTTCTTTAATTTATGAAGTAATTTTGATTTTATCATATATATTTTCAGCTCAATGAAGACATGAATATCCCAGTTTTTATCCATACTGAAGATAAATCAACTTCCTGCAACATAGAGATCGAATTGCCCAATCATTGTTCAGCATGTGTGCTAAGGAATGATCCAACGATCTCAATATCAGATCATGCTTATTTCAAAACTCCAACCGAACCAGACTCACCTCTCACATCTACACCTATGAAAAAGCCTGTCACAGATTCCTTTCATGATTCACTAGAGACTGTATCCCCAGTACACAAAGCAGATGATTCATTTCAGTTTTCTGAAATTTCATTTGAATCTCCAGTTTCATCACCAAGTGCAAGTTGTTCTATTTCCCAGAACACAGAAAAAATTGTACCAAAAGAAGCTGTCAATGAATCAAAGTTTATGGTATTCTCAAGTTTTCTGGATATTCTTTTCAAAATGATTGTATGCCAAATTTGTCACTCGCCATTCGATTTTGCTGATGTTAGGAAACATGTTGACGGAAGTGCCTTGAAAGTCAGTTTCACATGTTTAAATAATCATTCATATTCATGGAAATCTCAACCCTTTATTGGAAAGCAACCTGTAGGAAATATTCTTTTGACAGCAGCAACATATGCCTCTGGAAATACATTTTCATCTATATCAAGCTTTGCAAGTGCATTAGGATTAAATTTCATGAGTAAATCGATATTCTATGATATTGGAAACAAATTTGTTTTGCCTGCAATAGATACTTTTTACAATGAACAAAAGGATGTTTTGCACGCACGTCTTAAAAACAAACAACTAACAGTTATTGGAGATGGACGATGTGATAGCCCTGGATTTTGTGCCAAATACTGCACATATACTATAATGGAAGAAGTACGCTCTGCAATACTAGATTTTAAGGTCATTCAGGTAACAGAAACTGGTTCCTCGTCACGGATGGAGCTGGAGGGATTTAAACGCTCTTTCACATCTCTTACTGACAATGATATCAAAATTAATACTTTCTGCAGTGACCGACATGTACAGATAAGAAAATATTTAAAAGACCATTTGCCTCATATTTCTCATCAATTTGATGTTTGACATTTGGCAAATAGCATTCGTAAAAAATTAGTGGCTGTTGCAAAGAAAAGGGAGAATGAAGAGTTAATGCCTTGGGTTAGAAGTGTTATTAACCATGTCTGGTATTGTGCTGCAGGATGCTGAGGAGATCTAAAGTTATTAATTGAAATGTGGACATCAATCCTACATCAAATTCAAAATGTTCACTCCTTTCATGGGGACAGATACTTTGAATGCGATCATCCTCAGCTTTCTTCAGAACAGTCCCGTAAGAAGAAATGGCTTCAAAAGAAAAGCAAGGCCTACAAGGCACTCGAAAAAATTATCATGGACAGAAGGACATCAGACAACTCAACAATTTTTGTCACACGGGTGAAATTGAAGTGTATCATTCTATGATGCTGAAATATGTCCCAAAGCGACAGGAATTCCAGTACCCCCAAATGGTAGCAAGAACCCAGTTGGCTGTACTTGATCATAACTTTAATTTAAATAGAGATATAAAAAATGATAAGCATGGCCAGGAAGTATTTGCCTCTCAGTGTTCTAAAGCCACAGGAAGATGGTCTGTGAAGAATAGATACGAAGAAAACAAGAGGCCCATGGGCAACATCGCTCACCTGAGTCACCTTGGTCCATATCAGAAGACTTTCTATATATATTTGCATGTAAAACCGTAGTCCTTATTATGGCCCCAACCTACCCCTGGAGGCCATAGTTTTTGCAAACTTGAATCTACACTATGTCAGAAAGCTTTCATGTAAATGTGAACTTCTTTGGCCCAATGGTTCACGAGAAGAAGATATTTGAAGATTTTTCCTATATATTTGTATGTAAAACTTTGATCCCCCTTGTGGCCCCATCCTACCTCCAGGGGCCATGATTTGAACAAACTTGAATCTGCACTATATCAGAAAGCTTTCATGTAAATATCAGCTTTTCTGGCTCAGTGGTTCTTGAGAAGAAGATTTAAAAAAAAAAATAAAAATCCTATATATTTGTATGTAAAACTTTGATCCCCTATTGTGGCCCCGTCCTACAACAGGGGGCCATGATTTGAACAAACTTAACTCTGCTCTATGTTAGGAAGCTGTTCATGTGAATATCAGCTTTTCTGGCTCAGTGGTTCTTGAGAAGAAGATTCTTAAAGAATATCCCTATATATTTGTATGTAAAACTTTGACCCCCCCGTAGCCCCATCCAGCCCCCAGGGGCCATGATTTGAACAAACTTGAATCTGCACTACGTCAGAAAGCTTTCATGTAAATATCAGCTTTTCTGGCTTAGTGGTTCTTGAGAAGAAGATTTTTAAAGATTTTTCCTATATATTTGTATGTAAAACTTTGATCCCCTATTGTGGCCGCATCCGACCCCCGGGGGCCAGGATTTTAACAATTTAGAATCTGTACTATATCAGGAAGCTTTCATATAAATCTCAGCTTTTCTGGCACAGTGGTTCTTGAGAAGAAGATTTTTAAAGATTTTTCCTATATATTTGTATGTAAAACTTTGATCCCCTAGTGTGGCCCCATCTGACCCCCGGGGGCCAGGATTTTAACAATTTAGAATCTGCACTATATCAGGAAGCTCTCATATAAATCTCAGCTTTTCTGGCTCAGTGGTTCTTGAGAAGAAGATTTTTAAAGATTGTTCCTATATATTTGTATGTAAAACTTTGATCCCCTATTGTGGCCCCATCCGACCCCCGGGGGGCAGGATTTTAACAATTTAGAATCTGCACTACCTAATAAAGCTTATCTATAAATTTCATCTTTTCTAGCCCAGTGGTTATTGATAAGAAGATTTTTTAATGACCCTACCCTATTTTTACTTTTTCTTGATTATCTCCCCTTGGAAGGTGGCCTGGCCCTTTATTTTAACAATTTAGAATTCCCTTTACCTAAGGATGCTTTTTGCCAACTTTGGTTGAAATTGGCCCAGTGGTTTTTGAGAAGAAGTTAAAAATGTTAAAAGTTTACAGATGGACAGACGGAAGGACAGACGGACGGACGCCGGAATACGGGTGATCAGAAAAGCTCAGGTGAGCTAAAAATTACTCCTTTCGAAAAGAACTGCTTGAGATTACACTGGAGAATAAAATGTCAGAAAATATATCTATGACACCTCACCAATTAAAAGTTAAGGATCTACCAAAGAACATTGCAAAAATCCCAGCCCCTGATAAATCTGATTTCTTCTCGCTATAAATTAACTTAATTGTATGACTGTGTTACACTGGATCAAGTGAAGAATGATTGATTGATTGATTGAATATTGTTAAACGTCGCTCTCGAGAATATTTCACTCATATGGAGACGTCTCCACTGCCAGTGAAGGGCTGCAAAATTTTGGCTTATGGTCGGCACTGAGGGCCTTTGAGCAGGGAGGGATCTTTATCGTGCCACACCTCAGTTTTTACGGTCTCATCCGAAGGACCGCTCCATTTAGTCGCCTTCTATGACAAGCAAGGGGTAATGAGGACCTATTCTAACCCGGATCCCCATGGGATGTGAAGAATGAAGAAGTGAATATTTATACAGTGATTAATTTCATTAACTCCATAAGGAATACAGAACAACTGTTCAGTTGACAACACTTTATTCAGTCTGAATCAGAACTTAGTGATTCACTGTGAAAACCTTCATAGTGTTCATCTGGGAAAGTTTCTCTAATCTTTGTGACTACACATGCAGGTAACACCACTCGATTCTTTCTCCCTAAAGGTTGTCCCCTCCTTACCCAACAAATGAATTGCCTGTATGCCATAAGCCTTGACTGCCTACAATATCAAGAAAGTTACATTGTTTTATCGTGCATTTATTTATTGTAACAATTACTGTGTAGATTTTTATCTAGGATTGATTAATTATATCTAATTACTTTTAAGTTTTACTGTGATATGTAATAATTCAAATTATTATTGTACAATATTTATTTCTTATTCAAAACAAAATAGATTTTATGAACTGATTTTTATTCTCAATTTTATTTACAAGTACTCACTTATTAGTCAACACCTGTGGAGCCCGTCCTTTTTGTTGTGTATACCGCATAAATGCAACGTATGCTGTTTCAACACTGTTTTATTTAGACACACCATGTCAAAGTCACTGTGTTGTGAAATGCATGGACATACAGAAGATATGTAATTTTCAGCATAATGTTCAAACTCCTTACAACATGTACATTCTCTGCGACTTGAAAGAATGTCACAATGTCCACAAGAGCATCAATTTTTATCATTTCTTCTGTCATTTTCATCAATCCATTCCAAATCACTAGTGTTTTCATTTGAAGCTGCCAATAATTCCTCTTCATTAAACTTGGGCTCATATTGATATCCTTTGCAGTCAGACATGACCAGCTGCTTTCACTCGGAGGCAATTGCCCGGTATACGTCATAAGCAGATGGGATTGTGGGAAATATCTTAATGAGCGATAACTTTATCTTGCAAAATGGCAGCCTCCAGCAGCTGATGTTTAGCTCTATTTATGAGCTGATTTCTACACAACTGATTACAATCGGATAAAAATAACCAGTGGGATTAATTACCAACTATATAGTATTTAAGATGTGAAATTTTTTTTTATACCATACGTTCCCTTTAACCCTATATCTTGATCAGGCATAGGGAGTTACATACTGATTGTGACTACCGGTCGACAGGAGAAGCTACTCCCCCTAGGCACCTAGTCCCACCTCTGGTATATCCCTATCTCTATTTTGTATTCCTTGTAGGAGTTTTGAGATTGATTACTGTTTGTTATCTTCACCTTTTCCCATCACATAGTTGAATGTCGTCCACTCTTTGTTGAATGGAGCAAGTTATGCTGTTCCTCTATAAGCATCTTCAAATTTTACAAAATCTTATAACTGCACTTTAGCATAGCACCATACATAGATTATGAATATCACCCGTGTAATAAATTTTTGATATAGAAATAATGAACTGTCAAAGATTTTTGTACAAGTTATGCTGCCAAATGAAATATCAAAGGTTAAGAAAGATTTAAGATTTACAAATAACACTTGTAAAAGCATTTGACTATCGAGTATAGGCCCAAATTTTGCAACCTTTCACCGGCAATGGTGACGTCTCCATACAAGTGAAAAATTGGGAAGGTCTGGTCCTCCTGGTCCCCTCTCCACTTTTTTAAAATCTTCCCTTTTTTCTTCTTTGTACGTGTTAAAATTCTTTAGGGTCCGGCTGCCCCCCAACCCTTTTTGGCTGGCTCCCAGCTCCCCCTTTCAAAAACGATGCTACGCACCAGCTCGTGTCCCCTTCTAACTTTCAAAAGTATGTTTGTGCCCCCTCCTCACACTTTTGGGATCCCAAATGAGATCCTCATTTTTATAATGTTGTTTGATAAGATCCTCCCCTTTATTTTGGTGTTAGAAATTGGTGTTCTAAAATTGTTATTTGCTATAAAGATTGGATATCCAGATTTGCGTTGACTTAACTTTAATAGATTCTGCTTGACACATAATTACATTATTGTGGTCCTGTACAAAATCGATTTCCTACTAAATGCGTTATGCTCTTTGGTACAAAATTTTTTCATCTGATAAACTTTTACGCTTGATTTTAGTGTTATTGGAAAATAATCATAATAACACAATTTTACAGCAAAATAGAATTCTTAAACATACAGCTCATATTGCTTTGAATTATTGATTTCCAAGTTAAATTTTCCACGTTTTTTAATTTTGGCCTAAGCATGCATCCCCCTCCCCCTTAACTTATTGGATTGTATCCCACCCAATTAACTTTGACGCCACTGAAAGTAAGTGATAATACGTGTATAAAGATATATATGTAATGGGAATGGGGTGAAGCTTCTTTTGAAGAAGAAAAAAAGTCATTTGGTTTAGCTCCAGCCCTCATGCATACACAGATCTTAACCGTATTCACATGACAAGCCCGGGGGGGGGGGGGGGGGGGGGTTACCTCAAACTTTAAAAGACTAAGTCGGATGTAGGGATTCCCACTATATTTCAGCTTGCTATTTCAAGGGTTTGATGGGGTATTTATGTAGTTTACCGTATTTACCGTCTCCATTTTGATTTTTAAACAAGAGGCTCAAGGACTACATCGCACACCTGAGTCACCTTGGCTTATATTTAAAGATTTTCCATATATATTTGTATGCAAAACTTTGATCCCCCCTTGTGACCCCATCCTACCCCTGGGGGCCATGATTTTAACAAAGTGAAATCTGAAATATGTCAGAAAGCTTTCATGTAAATTTCAGCTTTTCTGGCTCAGTGGTTCTTGAGAAGAAGATTTTTAAAGATTTCCCTTATATATTTGTATGTAAAACTTTGATCCCCTATTGTGGCCCCATCATACCCACGGGGGCCATGATTTGAACAAACTTGAATCTGCATTATGTCAGGAAGCTTTCATGTAAATCTCAGCTTTTCTGGCTCTAGTGGTTCTTGAGAACAAGATTTTTAAAGATTTTTCCTATATATTTGCATATAAAACTTTGATCCCCTATTCTGGCCCCATCCAACCCCCGGGAGCCATGGTTTGAACAAACTTGAATCTGCACTATGTCAGAAAGCTTTGATGTAAATTTCAGCTTTTCTGGCCCAGTGGTTCTTAAGAAGATTTTTCCTATATATTTGTATGTAAAATGAGAAGAAGATTTCTCCTATATATTTGTATGTAAAACTGAGATCCCCTATTATGGCCCCATCCAACCCCCGGGGGCCATGATTTAAACAAACTTGAATCTGCATTATGTCAGGAAGCTTTCATGTAAATCTCAGCTTTTCTGGCTCAGTAGATCTTGAGAAGGAAGACTTTTAAAGATTTTTCCTATATATTTACATGTAAAACTTTGATCCCCTATTGTGGCCCCATCCAACCCTGGGGCCATGATTTGAACAAACTTTGAACAGCTTTTCTGGCCCAGTGGTTCTTGAGAAGATTTTTAAATGACCCAACCCAATTTTTGCATTTTTGTGATTACAGTGTATCTCCCCTTTAAAAGGGACATGACCCTTCAATTGAACAAACTTGAAAGCCCTTCACTCAAGGATGCTTTGTGGCAAGTTTGGTTGAAATTGGCCCAGCGGTTCTTAAGAAGAAGTTGAAAATGTGAAATGTTTACGACGACGACAGACAACGGACAAATTTTGATCAGAAAAGCTCACTTGAGCCTTTGGCTCAGGTGAGCTAAAAATGTTTATATGGAAAATTCTGAAATTGAATCCCGTTTCAGCGTATGCCCCAATTTAAGTTTTGTGCTCCCTTACCACCACTTTTGCCTTATAGCTAATTACAGATTCGTCCTCCCAATAAATTGTTTTAAACTCGTCTGAACAAATTGCTAATATGTCCGAACAGATTTATTTATTAGTTCGGACGAATTTCTATTTTGTTCGAACAAATTGATAATTCGTCCGAACGAATTTCTATTTTGTCCGAACGAATTTCTATTTCGTTCAAACAAATTGGTAATTCGTCCGAACGAACTACTTATTTGTCCGAACAATTTGTTAATTCGTCCGAACAAATTGCTAATTCGTCCGAACGAATTTCTATTTCGTCCAAACAATTTGGCAATTTGTCTGAACAATTTACTAATTCGTTCGAACAAATTGCTATTTCGTCCGAACGAATTTCTATTTCGTCCGAAGCGGAACGAATTTCAATCTCGTCCGATTGAATTTCTATTTCGTCTTAATTTCTATTTCGTCCGAACAAATTGCTAATTCGTCCGAACGAATAACATATTTCTTTATTTGGCCTTCCTACCCCGCCGAATTTAAGCACATCGTATGAAACATGAGTTTACCATTGAAAGACTTGAAAGAGATACAAGCTCTCAATATCTTTTTATTTTTTGTGATTTTTTGCGGAATGAGGGCGTTTTGTTCGCAAATAAGAGATTTTAAAATCCAAACTTGCGAAGAATATTTATGTAAATGCTCTAGGTTTTATAAATAAAAAATCATTTAATTTTACATTAATAAATGGCCGGAACTACTTTCTGTTGGAATGTTGGGGATTCCACTGAATGATCTATTTATAGATTGCATTTGGGAATCCTGAAAAGAACAACTTAACAACTCTATCGATCCAAATAAATTCATTTAACAAAAACATTAACATATTAAAAATAAATGATAAACAAACAATTAATTATACAAAATAAAATAAATATGACTATTTGAAGGAAAAACATAACACACGCGCGTACACGTCTGCTTATGCAATTTCTGAAAATGGATTCCAAGAAAGGAAATTTCGATATTGGTACTTTCGATGATATTTTTCAAACCCTTAACGATGATGGTTTTGAACTCCGACATATTATGTTCGTGAGTGGGCCCCGGAACGAGGCGTCCGTACGCAGTTATAACAAGGATTGCAGTGACCATCAAAAGCAATGCCTTAGTAATTCACTAGCAAAACTTGCAAGACCCTCTGCAACACTCACTCGTCCCCCTGGAAACCGTAGAAACCCTCAAGAGAACCCTACTTGCCTGGTCTCTGATCGCATGACACATCATGCACATGTCCCACGCTTACCGTTCGTACCGACATCGAACATTGAGGTGAATGCCAGTTCCACTCAACAAAGTTCCAGCAATTTTCTATCCACAGGATTCATCTCTAACTCATCCTTTCAAAGCTGCACCTTTCAGGTATCACACTGGTAATTGTCCAATCAAAATGAACTTAGTCAATTGTAGTTCCATATATGTAAAGAAATATTTTTTTCCTTGCGCGATTTTTCTCATTTCTTCTTCTTTTCTTTTAATTTTTGTACCCCTGATTAGGAAATTTTGAATAATTTGTAGAAATAACCAAGTGTATATAAAGGAACTATTTGTTGTTGGTAGCTCCTGAGGTGCACTCCGGCTGTTTACACGCATGTGAAAAACACGTGGATTTGAGGGTAGTCTTGTTTGCGGGTAATTTATTTTCGAAAATGCCGCGTAGGGTGTTGTTTTTCTGGTGTCGGCAGAGGAGATAGGTAACATAGAACGTGTCTGACTGCGTTATTCGGGATCAATTTTGTAAACTGATTTTTAATGATTTTTTTCCCTCTATAGTAATATATAGTGAAAATAATTACCGGTGTGATACCTTGAAGTTCACAGATAACCCGTTTGTGAGTCAAAAGTAAACGGTTCGTGGAAGCCGCCATTTAAGATTTTCAGTTGATGTCTTCATAAATTACTACGCCAATTTCGAAGCGTCATATAATGTAGTTCAAAAATAAATCTTTAATTGAACTGAAATCATATCATGTTTTATCATTCAAACTCAATGCTTTACATATTTAAATGATAAGGAATGAATATATTATCTTTTCGGTGGATGGAGGGATCCACGAATAAAAAAGACGGAAAACTTTGCATCATGCGCTACGCACAATGATGCAGTTTTCCGTCCTTTTTATTCGTGGATCCCTCCATCCACCGAAAAGATAATACATTCATTCCTTAAATCATGTACGAAAATTGCAACGGTTTTTGTTAACATTATTTGAATCAATGGCATGAGGCTATATTAGAAACATTAATTTTAAAAAGATTTTTTTTTATTTGAACCAAACCAGAGAAAAAAGTTTCGATCCCGATCAAAATTGATGGGAATTACTAAAATAATCTTAGTATTCATCAAGAAATTCGTTTCCTTTATAAATTCATTGACGGACTGACAGACTGACCAAAAACATTATCCCCTCCGCAACTTCGTTGCATGGGGGTACCGTATAGCGTGTTTATTCCGCGGATCTAAAATTTGGCGATTTGCTGGCTCAAAGGTATCCTAATAATTTTAGCGGAATAAATTTTGAGGGACAGCGAAGAGTTGTGTCTCTTTCAAATACTGAAGTCACATTTGGGTGCATATTTGGCGAGTGAAATTTTGGCGGAAAGCTATCTAACCGCTAAAATAAGCCAAATTTATAACCCTGCGGAAAAAAACCGCTATACGGTATAATAAGGGTTAAAACATTTTTAGACTTATTCCACGCTCAGAATTATTCCAGATTGATGAGAAATATAACTTACAACTGTATCACGATATCATGCTTATGATACGACACATGTATCATACATTTCTGCGATCAATACGAACGAGATATTGTCGTATTGCTGTACACCTTTAGTTGTAACCACATACTCACAGTTCATTTCTTTAGCATGCATATTTTCTAGTAGACAGAAAGCCTTCATATCTTGACTAAAGACTGCCTTTCCTTCCATCGGTGTTTGTAGGCTAGGTTTTAAATGTCCATCTCTTCTAATTAATCTTTTTCTTTCAAAAAATTGCTGAAATATATATATATTCATGATTAAAGTATTTTTCAGTGCTCACTCTACTGAATACAGATATAAAGCATCAGCTTGTCATTAAAGATACATTGTATATCATTTAAAGGGAAAGGCAACCTAAAAGATTTTTACATGATAAATGATAGGATTAATCATATGTTAAGATTTGTCATACAATTCTGTTGATATATGGCCTAGATATGCTTCAGTACTAATTTGAAAACGTCAAAAATTGAAATTCCCGCGATCTATAGAGGCTGCCATGATGTGCAACTCTTTTGTATTCAAGACCACAAAAATCAATAATTTTGACGTCACACTGTCTGTTCCGGTTTTGATGAGATTCTAAGATCATCCACAGGTGCTTGTGTTCACCCCCCCCCCCCCCCCCCCCCTTCCGAATAAGCTACATGTACATGAGTTGATTTAATTATTTTTTTCTTGAAAATATTTCTAATGCATGTCAACAACGTCTTGCATACCCATAAAGTCCAAAATAAATCCTTTAAAAAAAATACCCTCACTGCTTATTACATGTATATTAAACATATAATAACCAGTGGCCTAGGATATTTTTTTTAAAAGGGCTTATTTTGAATTATTTTGGACTTTATGGGTATGCAAGACGTTGTTGACATGCATTAGAAATATTTTCAAAAAAAAAATAATTAAATCAACTCATGTACATGTAAAAGTTTATTTTATATAAGTTTTTAACAAGAAAGTTATGGCATTTTAGAACCAAAATTTGAAAGTTAACCAATACATGCATTCTCGTGCACTCAAAAATGACTCAGCACACTTGTTGATGTCATTCAACAGGCATTAATTAGTATAATGGATATCTACAATAGCAATTCCATAATCTTGCCATTATCCATAAGAAAGTTATGGTAATTTTAAAATCGTCCAATCAGAATTTAGCACACGACCAGTAATATTGAACATAGCAAATAGTAATTTAAAGGGGCATAGACACGATTTGAGCTGAAAATTTTCAAATTCTATTTTTCCATTTTTGTTTTTTACAATGCTTAACTAAAGTATTTCTAATGGTCAATCAAAATTTGGATAACAGTTTTTGAGTTATAAGTGAGATACAGCACTTGGAATTCTTTTTATGTTAACAAGTCTCGTGCTATGTTTTTGTTTACATTAGACTGTTTAATAGAAAATAGCGTGTTTAAAACAAAATTAGATGTGTCAAACATGAGAAAATATTTAAGTGTGTTAAGAATTCTCTTATAAATTGAAAAAATCTCCTTTAAACGAAACTTTTACTAGTTTATTTAACCTATGTAAACAAAAACATGGCACAAGCCTTGTTTACATAACAAGGACTTGTGACCTCTGTATCTCCCATGTACCTTGACTACTGACATTCAAATTTTTGCTGATCATAAGTAATACCTTAGTTAAGCATTCTAAACCAAAAAATAAAATTTGAAAATGTTCAGCTGCAATCGTGTCCATGTTCCTTTAAGGAGTACCGGGACACACCTACGACATAAAATTCAAAGATTTTGATGAAATACAAAAAAAGTTATGGTCCTTCAAAGAATCGAATCTTCAAAAGACGGTGCATGTGCGTTGTCACGTTTTATTACATCAATCTACAGAACCCAATGTCCTAGAGGTTTTAACACTTTGAAATATTCCTGTATATGGCATATGGCGATCATTTTGTAAAATGAACTCGGGGTCATTAAATTACCCTAGAAATAAAATTTGGTTGAAATCCGACAACCTTATGACAGCCATTTTAATTTGGCTTTTAAAGGTCATGGCACTCCGCTCCATCAAAGCGCTTTCAGGTTGATAAACTTCGCATCGCTGTTTTATATCTAAAGTAAAAGAAATGTTCATTCTTTCAGGAGGAAGTCTCTTATCTTGGCCACCAAAGTGTCGGGGAAAATATGAATTTTGCTAAATCGCGGAATGAACAACGGAACGAAACGGAAATTTAAGAATTATCGTAGCAAATATAACACCAAAAATCGGGTAAATATGTTTTATTTTGATCTGGAAAACTGTTTGACCTACTTTATACCTAAAGTAGGTCATGGTCTACATTTACCTTAAAGTAGGTCATGGTGCAACAATCCAGCTGAAATGCAAACTGATCTTATATTCCTCCGAGAGGAAGTTTATGACTAAATTTCAGGGCAATATCTGTATCCATGACGAAAACAAAGTTTTTCTACTAAGTGATACTACGACTTTGACCAAGCTGAAAAGTGGTCGTTTTCCCAAAATCACACTCGGATCCAAATACAAAAACGGGGACGTTTGTCCAGATTCCAATGAAAACGCGTAGACTGTCCTAATTGTGTGAACTCTTTAAAATCAAATAAACTTCACATTACGGGATTATGTGCCGAAAATCACCACATAGACCCTCTGCACCAACAAGCATGCGAACTAAAATTTTCAACAACAAAAAGAAATCAAAGTAATGAAAAGCGCTAAGCTGACTTCATGAATTCTGTCTGTAATATTAATGAGCAGGAACAACAGTTTTAAAAAAACAGTTCATGCGTTATTCTTTATTTTCGCTGAACTAAATAATACATTTCCTGTAAGGAAATAACAAATATGGATTGAAAACAATGTCCTGAAACTTTTCAACATGCTCAAATATAAACTTTATATGATGTAAAAAAACAATGGTCACCGTAATAATTTTGGTCCCACCCGGAACTAAAACCCTGTCCTTAGATCATGAAATTTACAATTTTGGTAAAGGACACCTGCTCTTTTTTTAAATATCTATAATCAGAATTTAGTATCAATAGCATTACCACCGCTGTAGTGGTCTAGAGGTAGAGTGTTCGCCCTGTATGCGGACGGTCGGGGTTCGAATCCCGGCCACGACAGACCTAGGTCGTTAAAACAGGTAGTGAGAATTCCATCGCCAAACCCTCGGCATCAGGTGTGAATGTCACGGGTCCTCGGATATGGCCTTAAAACGGATGTCCCGTGTCACAGTAGGTGTGGCACACTAAAGAACCCTCACTGCTCAATGGCCGTATGCGTCGAACAAAGGCCTAAATTTTGCAACCCTTCACCGGTCTTGGTTACGTCTCCATATGAAATAAAATTATCGAGAGGGACGTTAAACAAGATACAATCAATCAATAGCATTAAGGCTATGCTAGCGCTATTCAAATATTTTACACATAAATACTTTATACCCAGTTTGGCCCCCACCCATCTTCCCAAGTCAAGGTGAAATACTCTACATGACTATGCAATTTTTTTCCTTACAGATGTGATATTGTAGAGAAGAATATTTTTGGAAATGTCAAGTTTTGGTAGAAAATGTGAAAACAGTTGTAATGGTAGTTTTCGGTAAAAAGTGTTCAATTGTTATCACGCAACTAACTTACTGTTGTGTTCCAGTTTAATAGTGTATGAAATCACTTTAATTATTACAGACGCAGATTCAAACGGGAATTTTAACTGAAGAATGACCTGCTTCTGTGTCCACCTTCCCCCAGAATGAGGACAAAAATGTCACCTTTTTATACATAATTTATCCACTGTCCAACAAACTGTATTTCCGGGGGGGGGGGGGGGGATGCCCCTACGGATATGAATGGTATCCCCGTACTAGATCGGTTTCAAAATTACGACTACTTTAAACACGACTTGTTTACTGCAGCGATGCATAAATTTGCCTATAGGTGGCGATAAACCGGAAACGTGATGACGAAAGCAAAATCCAACTGGCGACAATAAACCGCAGCTACGCTTACCGCTTTAAAAAAAAGATTGTAAATTCGCTTTATAAATTAGGATTTATCATAAATCAAGAAATAAAAGGGAAAATCAATTGGTTTGAAAATTATTGATTTAGAACTCTTTTGGACTTTCTAACATCAAACCCCATGTAGTGCAAGGTGGTTTAAGGCCAAAGTGAAACTAACATTAATTGATTATTTCAAACAAAATTGGCACTGGTACTCTACGCTTCAAATTTCACCAAAAGCATTAAACTACAGAATCTATAAAGAACTGAAATTTGAAAATTATCTTAATTTATCATCAAAAAATTATCAAAGAATGATGCGATTACATTTTGTAGATTTCGAACATGCAATCACTATCTACCGATTGAAAGTGGGCGTTGGATTAACATACAAGAGAGGATAGAATATGTACATACTGTAATTTACAAGAGATTGGAGATGAATTTCATTATATACTAAACTGTGATGCAGTACAAGAACAAAGAATGAAATTTTTATCACCTAAACAAATAACAGGAGTACCGCAAACGGTACAATATACGTCCGTCAGACAGTGAAATTCAACCTGGAAGCATATTGTGCACTCTGAATTAATACAACACACATTCTGAATAGGAAAGCCTTAATTAAAGTGGGCCATGGTGCACCAATCCATCTGATTTTTCTGAGAGTGAGGTTCACCGTTGTGACAAAATGTCGGTGCAATATCGATCTATGATGATAAAAAGTCCAGGAAACCATTTGATCTACTTTTAGCCTTAAAGTAGGTCATGGTGCACCAATTAAGTTGAAATGTTTGAAATGTGAACTGATTATGTATTTCTCTGAAAGGGGTGTGTGTGATTAAATTTCAGAGCAATACCTGTGACCATATCAAAAAAAAAATCTGGAAAACTGTTTGACCTACTTTTACCCCTAAAGTACTGTAGGTCATAGTGCGCTAATCCAGCTGAAATGTTAACTGAACTTGTCTTCCTCCGAGAGGACGCCTTTGACTAAATATTGGGGCAATATTTGTATCCGTAATGGAAAAAAATCCCCGGAAAACTGTCTGACCTATTTTTAGTCAAAAAGTAGGTCAAGGATAGACAAATCCAGCTGAAATGCAAACTGAACTTGTATTCCTCTGAAAGGAAGCTTATAAGCTATGTGTAAATTTCAGGGCAATATCTTTATCTGTAAAGAAAAAAAGTCCGGAAAACTGTTTGACCTACTTATAGCCCTAAAGTAGGTCAAGGATGGACCAATCCAGCTGAAATGCAATCTCACTCTTACAATTCTTGAGGGAGATATTGTGCCCAAATTTCAAAGTTGTACATGCATCCGTTACGGGGAAAAGTCCAGAAAACATTACCCCGAACGGACGGACAGCCACCCAGCCGGACAGCGCCATAACACAATGACGGGCGTATAAAATTTTTAAATATCTTTACTTTTAAACAAATCATGTCAAACAATAAATACTGCTTTTTGAGAAAACTATTTTCATTAAGAAAATAAATAAAATGTACTCCCCTACCTGGAATGCCCATACTTCATATTAATAAAACAGGTTGCTTTTTTTCTAACTTGATAAATACTTTTAAAATATTAGACGCATGTATTATTTACTAAATGTATATATAACAGCTTTTTTGTCTTTATATATTTGTATACCATTGCATAATGGTGATGAGATCCAATAAATTGAATTGAACAATTACACTCTGTTCCAGTACCTGGACAATCGCACTAAAGACGTAATAAAGCGTAAAGTTTACTAGCCTGGTATTCGTAGAGGTATTGATCGTTGGTGCAAGCCATGCGAACTTAGTACGCAACGCAAACCTGGTCCTGGTATCGGAGAAAATGAGTTAAAGATTACTGACCCTCTACAATGTATTGCAATCGACATTTTTGGTCCCTTGCCTGTTTCAAATAAAGGTAATCAATACATTATGGTAATCAGGGATTACTTTACAAAGTAGAAAGAAGATTACGCAATACCAAACCGTACTGCCCTTACTGCTTCAGACCAACTTGTTGATACGGTTGTCCAACTCTCGAGTCATACGGACCAAGGTCGTGAATTCGAATCCGACTAATTTCAAACAATCTGTACTAGATTGGGTACAGTTAAAACTCAAACTACACCGTACATGCCCTAGTCCGATGGCATGGTTGAACGTTTCAATCGAATCCTTAAACAAATGCTTTTCATGTCCATGACAACTCTCAAGAGCTGGGATGACATTTGCTTCATGATGGCATACATGTATAGGGCTATAGAACATTACAGGTTGTTCACCAGTGTTGATTATGATTGGGGTGAACATTTTATTCCAGGTTAATTGCAGGATTATCCCCTGATAGGACCAATACGTAGAATGGTTAAATTAAATAATGGAATCCATATTTGAGATAGCATATTAGAGTCTAAGGAGTGCTACTAAAAGGCAGAGAGCAAAAAAGCATTTATACGAGGTATTCCAGTAGGGGAATGGGTGTGGCGTTGGTATCCCCCTGAAGCAAATAAGAAGTCGGGACTAGGTTGGATTGGGCCCTGTTTGGTAATTGAGATCATTTCACCACTTTGTTTAAGACTCAGATAAGTAAAACTTCTCCAATCTTAACTATTAACAAAGATCATTTAAAACGATATGGGGTGGGGAGGAGGATATCCCCCCGTAATCTAGCTAGAAAATGATGATGATGAATAAGGTTCTATTACATCAAGTTTTGAAGCTGATGTTGATTTGAACCCTTCTGTTTCCACTCCGAATGATTCTCCTGTAAAAACGAAGTCGGGGAGAGTTATCAAACCGCGAGATGTTCTTGATCTCCATGAGTGTACTTATATAAGTATAGATATCTATTTCACATTGTTATTATATCTTTATGTATGTATACGACAAGGCATGTTAAACATGCTTGTCTTAATTTATAATATATTTCACGTTTTGTATTGTAATTCGTATTTTCAGATGGACTTTTTGGATCTAAAAGTGGACCCACAGGAACGGAGTCAGTCCCATTCATCTGAGGATTTATTGACAAGGAAACTTATGGACGGATTGGAAGGGTTGTGAAGTTCCTTCCTGTCATCAAGAATTTCCAAAAATATATCAGCCATTGAAGCATTTTTCATAAACCTCTAATTTTAAAATATATACCGCTAGTAGGAGGAAGCTTACTCAGGTTCAAAAGGAGGAAAACGTGTACGGAACCACAGAGCCAAATAAACAGTTCAAGGATCCAGGAAATTATAGGTTCTTCTAAGGAACGTAAAGATGATCTAAAATGTTTAAAGATGGAAGCCCAAAAATCGAAGGTACGTGCAACCCCGTGATTTATTTGCGTCATCCCAGTTGGAGGAAGTGACAGAGATGAGAATTTTAGAAAATAAAATCATTAAAATTTAATTTTGTTTTCATTTCAAGCCTGTACCAGGCGGATTAACTTATTTTGGTTTTTCATTAAATATTACACAACGCGAAGTCGGTGATAAATTACGGGTTGAAAAGGTCAACCTTACTACAGTTGAAATATGATTCTGATTCCAACCAGATGTTTTGCGATTGGTGTCAAATGGAAGGTTACTTCTGGGTGCAATAATTTCCTATTAGAATCTGTGAAAACCCATGAAGACAACAACTCAAACTTCCGTCAGAGTTCGTTTGCTCACAAACCAAAGAGGAGGCCTCGACGGGGAGTTTGGACAACATCTAGTCTGGCAAAACACGACACTATAAAGTATTCCGTACAAAACGACAGAATATTGAAATGGAGTTTGAACATATGTGTTGTAAATGTACTAATATGGAAAGAAAAGAAACTTTCAACTTATTTAATTCATGGGAAAAGGCAAGAACATGTAAAAATTGGTAGGCGCTAGTAAATTGTAGGTTTACATGCCTTGAAAATAAAAATGGTGAATACTGCGGAAGCATTATAAAAATAAATTTACAAATGTTATAGCGTGTTACCTTTATGTGTGTATTCAACCAACTTACTATCCGTCAATTATTATAAATGTAAATAATTATTCCTCTTTTTTCTTGACTGACGGAAATTTGACATTTGACATCGTCTGCTGTCAATAATTTGAACTGTCACTGAGATGTTTAGCTGTACATAGTTATAGCCTCGGGGTAACAAGTACAGAGTAACATACAAGTCTTCTCATACCTTCGCAAATTTTGCTGTTGTTGATATTACTCAGTTTGAAAGAAAACCAGCGAAGGTAAATATGACTTCACAATATACTTTTAGTAGTTAGGGCTGTGGATATCTGCCAGGATAGCTCAGTGGTTAGAGCACCTGACCAGTAATGCAGGGGTTCCAGGTTCGATCCCCACTTTCTCCTTTCTTATTATATCAACTGCGTTACATTCCCCGCATTAAATGAATAGGCGGATCAAATGCCTAAAGTCGTGTTGCAAAATGTTAGGGCCCGGTCACACCGTAAACACATTAAGAAACAGTACTAGTACGAAAACAGAAAGGTCTTCCGTTGAAAATGGGAGATTTTAAACATGTTCCCAAACTTTGTTTGGCAACATAATTCCATACTATAAATTTATTACAGTGATGAAATCGTTTACATCACAGGAATCGGCCACTTCATCAGTAAATCAAATGATTAAATCTTACCAAAGACTTTTTAAAATATCCCCCATATGCATGCATTGCAGGGATAAAAGAACGCTCCCTCCCCCTCTACGATTTTTCCCCTTCTTTTTACTTGTCAAGAACATTTAGACTAGAAATTCCTTGTTTCGTGACGAGACCATTATCATGTAAAGAACATTTAAGAAATCAAGTGGTATTGTTCAATGTATACCTTTTTTATTTTCTTGTCTCCACTATGCTTTATACGACTACGAGCACCCCCCATCCAATTCATTATCTTTGCAGACGACGGATGTTGATAGCGGAAGGAACTCTTTAGTTTCAAAGGTCAGTTTAGTGATTGTGGGCCTAACTCACGTGACCCAGTATTTTGACAGGACTGAGGACAGACGAAAATCAATGAGAAAAATGAAATTGTATGTATTATTGTAGAAATAGTATAAAATGTCTAAAATGGTGTCACCAGCGTCCTTAACCAAACCAACACGTAAACAGATAGCAACCAGCGCAGCAGCATGTGTCGTGTTGGCATACGGCGCGAAGAAACTCTGGCCTCTGCTATGGAAGATAATAAAGACAAGGAAAACAAGAAAACTGGAAACAGTATTGAAGTTAGAGAGAGATACTTCTACAAAAAGGAAATCAGGTGCCTCTCATAATGTTGATCGCATATTTTACCACCAACTACGCTATTTATTAAAAATAATCATTCCTTCTGTGTGGTCGAGAGAATTCGGAATTTTGGTACTTCACACGGGAACCTTGTTTGCCAGAACTTTTCTATCAATTTATGTTGCAACATTGGATGGTCGTATTGTACAGACTATTGTAAAGCGAGATTTGAGAAGTTTTCTTCTTAGATTAGGACAGTGGCTGTTAATTGCTATACCCGCAACATTTATCAATAGTCTTATTCGATTCCTTGAAAGCAAACTCGGTCTGTTGCTGAGAACTCGTCTAGTCAATCATGCCTACAAACTGTACTTCTCCAATCAGACATACTACCGTGTCAGCAATCTGGACAGCAGACTAGCCAATGCTGACCAGTGTTTGACAGATGACATCAGTATGTTTACACAGTCGTTGGCCCACCTGTATTCACACTTAACAAAACCCATGCTGGATGTAGCCCTTATATCATTTACACTATATTCATTTGCCAGTAGTAGAGGTGCTAGTTCAAAATGGCCAACTATCATTGCCACCGTTGTAACATTTGTCACAGCACAAATCCTTAAGGCTGTTTCTCCAAAATTTGGAAACCTCGTAGCAGAAGAGGCAAATAGGAAAGGGTACCTGAGATATATTCACTCAAGAATAATAGCAAATGCAGAAGAAATAGCATTCTATGGAGGACACAAGGTATTTGTTTTGAGTAATGGTATTTTGGCAAATAAAGACTGTAATCATTAAAAGTAAAGCCATAATATTAAGATTGATTTCTATTAAATAAATGCATGTGTTTCTTTAGGTTGAGCAAAATTTGCTTGGGAAAGCCTACAGAGCTCTTGTTCAACAAACAGACTTGATTTTTACAAAGAAGTTATGGTACATTATGTTGGAACAGTTTCTGATGAAGTATGGCTGGAGTGCCAGTGGACTGATCATGGTGGCCATCCCTATCATGTCTGCACGGGGTGGTGGCATCAGAGCTGATGGTATGCAGATGAACATTTGTATTGGATCTTTAATTTTTTTTCTTATATGCCTGTATTGGTGTACATTTTAGCACAACAAATTATTGGCACTGTTCATGAATGACTAAGTGATGTGCTGTCATTTTCTATTACATTATCTATTATCAGGATCATCTGTGGATGATGATCCAGATGGAGGAGTGAGTGAAAGAACTAAAGCCTTTACCACAGCCAGAAATTTGTTGATAAACTCTGCTGATGCCATAGAACGTATGATGTCTTCATACAAAGAGGTAAAACAGTATTCACGATCAGATAAATTCTGCCATTCAAATGAAGTCTAATACTGTAGAGGTATTTATGAAGTCTGATACTGTAGAGGTACTTATGAAGTATATTACTGTAGAGGTACTTATGAAGTCTGATACTGTAGAGGTACTTATGAAGTCTAATACTGTAGAGGTACTTATGAAGTCTATTACTGTAGAGGTACTTATGAAGTCTGATACTGTAGAGGTACTTATGAAGTCTAAAACTGTAAAGGTACTTATGAAGTCTGATACTGTAGAGGTACTTATGAAGTCTGATACTGTAGAGGTACTTATGAAGTCTAATACTGTAGAGGTACTTATGAAGTCTGATACTGTAGAGGTACTTATGAAGTCTGATACTGTAGAGGTACTTATGAAGTCTAATACTGTAGAGGTACTTATGAAGTCTGATACTGTAGAGGTACTTATGAAGTCTGATACTGTAGAGGTACTTATGAAGTCTAATACTGTAGAGGTACTTATGAAGTCTGATACTGTAGAGGTACTTATGAAGTCTGATACTGTAGAGGTACTTATGAAGTCTAATACTGTAGAGGTACTTATGAAGTCTAATACTGTAGAGGTACTTATGAAGTCTGATACTGTAGAGGTACTTATTTTCAAGGGATCAAAATTCCACTTTTCATTTTTTTTCCATGGGTTGAAATTCTTTGGATTTGTACACAGCCATGAAACTAAACAATCTGCTTTTAGGTTGAGAAAAAAAACCACCTGGCATTCTCATTAGAGCTGGGACGATCCAGGGTTAGCTCAATGTGGTTTAGTTTCCATTTAGAACAGCATAAGTCAGGTTTTATTGATTCAGGTCATAGGTCATCTTATCTAATGACTGTGTAAAAATTAACATTCATAATGAGTTGCATACTTCATTGAATTTTACATAAGTTGGTTGTTTTGTTTTTTGGGTTGTTTTTATTTTTTATTTTTAAACAAATCTACATTCAATTTAAAATGTTTGATATTGTTTTCATTTATGTCAAAATGTAACAATTCTATCATTTGGGAGTCTTTGAAAACCTCTCCTTCATTGATACACTTATCTCTCATGATAACTGTCAAAACATTTTAAAATTAAAATCGGGGTCAATATCTACAATGTTGATTTCACTCCATTACTAACCAAAATGGTATATGCCATGTAAAGATCTTGTGGACCATATTCTGTTGGTATCTGAGTGGTGAAAATACAACATTCCAACACAGTAGTGATTTAAGTCTTTGTTGCATAGAAATCCACATGTTCTGCACATCACTTGGATGCCATATTTGTTGTTTTTGATCAGCCCTATATTCTCAGATGCTTGAATGAATTGAAAGAACTAAGCATTATCCATAGATTTTAACTGTTTTAATCTCTTTACTGATATTGTGTCTATTTACTGTTTGATTAATGTGCATTAGAATCCATACATTGTGTGTTGAAAACAACCTGAAAGTTAGATATGTTTATTTACTGATGATCAGTGAATCTTGTTATCGTACAATGTATTTCTTATGTCCAGTGCCAAAGAAATAATGACTACCCAAGTACCTTGGAATCATTTGAATTCATAGGGGCCAATTTTTGTGAATTGTGGAGATTTTACTGTTTTGTGGATATAGCCTCTGTACATCAAAAAATTGTATAAATTGTGTATTGTGTATTTCATTGTGGTTTTAAATCCATGGGATTAAGGGTACCCACGAAATCTATTAAAATTGAGCCACCACGAAATCTAATGATTCCACATCAAGTGACACGTTGATCAGTGTCTGACATGTATCAGTAAATTGCCATGACAAAGAAACACAGGTGGTAGGATTATGTATTCAGGCATAATGAACATTCTCATAACAGTACTTATGTATGAAATAAGTGAATTCAGGCAATTTTGCAGCAATTTTCGACATATGTATCATGATTGCTTTGCAGCATATTTTACCTTGTCATTACTTAGACAATAGAATTTATTGTGTCGGATCAATTATCAATTTGTATTTCAATGAAAAAGAAAAGAATTGAAAATACTCTGGTACAAAATTCCTTAAATTTCCTGTGAACATGGACTTGGCGTAAATTTGAACCATGCCGAAAAAAAATTTAATCACTGTCAGATAATTTTTTCTTTTCAAAATAAACATGTATAATTCTTACTTTAATTATTTACTATCAGATTCAGTTTATGGACAAAATTCAGTTCAGTTTATTTCTTTGTGCCATCTGGCACATCAGATATACAATTTTATACATAATAAAATATAAGGTGAACAACATACACATAATCAGAGCTATAGATCAGCATACACAAACATATAAGTATAAAAAGTAATATTTGTAATATAGGTGATTGCGTGAGAGTTGTATGAAAATAAAAATAGAAGAAAAAAAATTGTGTTAAATGAGAAAAAGAAATGGGGTGTAATTACAATTATGAATTATCCTTTCTTATTTTCTCTGCTAGGAATAAAAAATTTCCTAAGTTTCGCAATTCTTTAACATTTTGTACACTTAAGGAGGTATGCTACACCAGAGAAATTTGATGTAGATGAAAAGTGTAGGATATGTACAAAAATATTTTGAATTTGAAAATTTTCAAATTTACTTTATTTTGTCAAAAAATACAGTTTTAGTAGAAGGTAATCTGAAAAAAATTTAAAACCCCTGCTGGACTCGAACCTGCGACCTACAGTTCAGCAGTCGGTATTCTAACCTACTGAGCTACTCGGCTAGGTATTTAAATGGAAAAGGAAAAGTCAAATATTGCTGATATCGATTTTGTCATCCATGTTTTTAAAGGAAGTCAGCCATTATGACGATGTAGAGTACTACCTTAATAATTGAATTAATTTGAAAATGCTTGGACGTCTAAAATAATACTTTTTGATATATGAATTGCATATTTCTTGGTATTTTTGACATTTCAAAATAAAGTGAAACTCATCCTGTATGTCTTTTAAATCACACAATGTACATATTCTATTGTTCCTAAGTTCATTTTTGTATCGACCTGATTCTATATTAAGATTGTGAGAGGATAGTCTGAATCTAGTTATAGTTTTTCTATGTATTTCACTCATTGATTTAGATAAATAATACTGTAATCCAAAATTGCCTGCTATATATTGATAGTATTCCCCTCGTGATGACTTTCTAATTGCAGAAAACATTTCTTGCTTATGTAAATCAAAAAATCTTTACTCTAATATTTTTTGCGTAGGTTTATCAATAATGCTTTCATTAAAAATGTATCCAAGACCTAAGCGATTTAATTCAGTTCGTATGTCATTAACCCAAGGATCATTTAAATTTTCTCTGTCTTCTAAACACGATCGCAAAATACAATTATCTGAATTCTTTAATTTTATCCAATATTTAAGGATTCTTGATTTTCTAATGATATGCAGGGGAAATCTTCCTAATTCATAATACACTAAGCTATTGCACGTACTTTTCTTTACCGCTAAAACGTTTTTACAGAATAATGCATGTAATTTTTCAACATCTTTGGCTTTATGAAAACCCCAAACTTCACATCCGTAATTTAAAACACTGTTTACATATGTATCAAAAACAGAACACTTACTTTTAATGTTAAATTTGTATTTCCTTAGTTTACTGTTAATTGCAAAAAACGCTTTCCTCCCTTGATCTGCTACATGTTTTTGTCTAATGTTAAACTTTCCATTATAATTTAATAACATTCCTAGATAATTAAATTTATCAACCGTTTCAAGCTCCCTCCCATTGTAGAAAAATGTTTCATTACCTCTTATTTTACCTCCGTTTCTGAAGATCATTATTTTAGTTTTATCGACATTTAAAGTTAATTTCCATTCATTGTTATAAACGTGTAAAGTGTCAAGCATACGTTGTAGGGACTCAGGACTCTCAGCAAACAGAACCATATCATCAGCGTACATTAATAAAATGCATTTCACAATCATTCACATATAAACTGTACAATATAGGTGACAATACCTCACCCTGGAAAAGCCCGATCCTATTTTCAAAGTATTCCGATAGCAAACCATTGTGCTTTACACAGGATTTTACATTTTTATATAAAGACTGTATAATTTTCAACAGTTATCCATCAATACCTTGTCTTATCAGCATGCACCATAGTCTAGATCTATCTATTAACGATAATCTATGTGAAACAACAATATAGTCTTCCTCCACGTTTTTTTGATCTATCTGTTTCAAATTCTGCTAAATCCTAGATCACTGAGCTGGCAGGTTACACAGCCAGAGTGACAGAAATGTTTGAGGTGTTTGAAGATTGTAAATCAGGAAAGTATGAAAGAAGCATGGTGACCAAAACTATACCTGGGAAGACTAAACATGTAAAGATTGCAGGACCAATGGAAATAATGGGTATGTTATTTCAATTTTATTTAAACATGTAAAGATTGCAGGACCAATGGAAATAATAGGTATGTTATTTCAGTTTTACTTGAAAAATTATTTGTTGGTGGTTACATAAAGCTACAAAGCACGTAAATTTAATTGTGATGTAATTAAGGACGTATACCACCAGAAGTGATCATGGTGATATATGCCAATGTATTGAGTGTCTGTAATATCTGATACAGAGGGTGCATGAGACATGGATGTAGAAACATAAATGAGAGGTACTGCAGACTTGTGACATCTTGTGTTTCTGTTGGAAGTATCTCCTTGTGATGACAATAACATTACTAGGATGCTTAGAAAGCAACTTCTGCTGTTAATGAAAGCAATGTTGTGTGGTAATTCTCAGAGTGAAGAACAGGTGTAGGAATTTAGCTATGCCAGCCCTGTAAAGAAATTACACACAGTTGGGTTATGGAGTTTGAGATTTATTACCATATCTAGCAGAATATCTTGTGCAGGTGTACAATTTGGATCAGGGTGTATTTTGAATAGATTTTTTTTAAAGATCACATCTGATTTATTTTGGATAAAAAATGCAAAACTGGTCATGAGAGTTTGTATACAGATAAATCTGAAAAGAGTATATTGCTGTTGTCGACCTTGAGTTTGACCTTGAGTCTTCACAAAGGCTCTCTTCATGTTTACTCTGTTATTCTATTTATTGCCGATCACTTACTTTTGAATCGCCCAAATAGTACACTGACATTATGAGAGCTTTTGAAATTTTATACATGAAACATGGAAAACTGGAAAAAAAGCTAATTGATACGAGATAAAGCCACCCCTGTTTTATCACTCTCAAATTGTAAACCGAGTAGAAGATAATAAATTATGAAGATTACTCTGCTATAGAAAATGAAATCTGGATTATTCATTAACATTTTAGTCATGTTAAAATCATTGACATTCACAGTATTGCACTGATCCACACAAATAGATATTTATAGTGATTTGCACAAGAGATGGCCTTGCGGAGGATACAGCATTTCATTAGTTTCATGTTTTATTTCAAAGCTATTTCCAGCAAAGTCATTGTTGATGTCTGAATCAGAACTGCATATACATGTTTGATGGGATGGATTTGGCTTGACCACTGAACATGTACTATTGCTATACTCTGCATGAACATAGTAACAGAAGTTTGTTATCAGAAAATGCAATATTTATAATATTTAAATTGTAAACCATGCCTAGTTTCTTCACTTAACCGTATTAAACTTTTCACTCTGTGAAATACAAGTGATTCTTTGTGGCTCAATCTCCCCAAGTGAAATCAAGGTCCTAATTTTTTGCATTTCAAAAGGAAGTCAGCCATTATTGCGATGTAACAGTGCCATCCTTAAACAAAATAAAACTGAGTTACGTTGTGTAGAGATTCCATGAAGTATATGTGATTGATAAATCTTCCAGAAATATGCAAAATAAAGGAATTGTAACATGAGATATATAAGTTATAACATGATTCCCCCTCCATTACCCCATGCTAACCAGATTATTGTATACATTTCTGTGATGGCTGAAGGAGATGTGATGGACACTGATGCCACAATAGACATAGAGGAGCTACCCATTATCACACCTAATGGAGATGTCATTGTTTCTACTCTTTCACTGAAGGTATGGAACTCATTTTGTATTAAAGAACTCCAATTTCTTACAACTAAATCAAAATAAGTCTGTACGCTAGTATCCGTGTACAGGGCATATTGTACAATCATTACACTCAATGTACAATAGTATACATTACACAGTAGCAAATATTGTTCTCTGCATAAATGTAGCAATGTATTTTGTTATATTTTCATATAAAATACTCCAATCTGATTGGTCGAGAAGCATTTGAAAAAACATGATGTTACCCTCTGAGAATAGAAAGCATACGCTCCAGGGTAATAGTATCTAGCATCTAACAATACTTGATAACAGGTGATATTATAAAAATTATCACATGCCTCAAATTTATGCCCTTACTGTTCGCTGTAGATTGTTAGACAACGTCGTTTGAGGATTTGTAATAAATGCGAATACCTGCATTGATGTACAAAACATTGCATAATAGTGCAATTGATCAAATGTCAACAAACATTGGTTTTTCTGCTTTGTTGTTTAAAACAAAATATTGCATGTAGTTGAAGGTAACATTGAAAATTCCCCCCCCCCCCCCCCCCCCCGAGAAACCATTGTCAACCTCGGCTACAGCTCAGTTGACAAATGGTTTTCTCTGGGTGAAAATTTTCAATGTTACCCTCAACTACATGCAATATTTATATAACAGTGCCCTCAACTACATGCAATATTTATATAACAGTGCCCTCAACTACATGCAATATTTATATAACAGTTCCCTCAACTACATGCAATATTTATATAACAGTTCCCTCAACTACATGCAATATTTATATAACAGTGCCCTCAACTACATGCAATATCTATATAACAGTGCCCTCAACTACATGCAATATCTATATAACAGTGCCCTCAACTACATGCAATATCTATATAACAGTGCCCTCAACTACATGCAATATTTATATAACAGTTCCCTCAACTACATGCAATATTTATATAACAGTGCCCTCAACTACATGCAATATTTATATAACAGTTCCCTCAACTACATGCAATATCTATATAACAGTGCCCTCAGCTACATGCAATATCTATATAACAGTGCCCTCAACTACATGCAATATTTATATAACAGTGCCCTCAACTACATGCAATATTTATATAACAGTGCCCTCAACTACATGCAATATTTATATAACAGTTCCCTCAACTACATGCAATATCTATATAACAGTGCCCTCAACTACATGCAATATCTATATAACAGTGCCCTCAACTACATGCAATATTTATATAACAGTTCCCTCAACTACATGCAATATTTATATAACAGTTCCCTCAACTACATGCAATATCTATATAACAGTGCCCTCAACTACATGCAATATCTATATAACAGTGCCCTCAACTACATGCAATATCTATATAACAGTGCCCTCAACTACATGCAATATCTATATAACAGTGCCCTCAACTACATGCAATATTTATATAACAGTTCCCTCAACTACATGCAATATTTATATAACAGTGCCCTCAACTACATGCAATATTTATATAACAGTGCCCTCAACTACATGCAATATTTATATAACAGTGCCCTCAACTACATGCAATATTTATATAACAGTGCCCTCAACTACATGCAATATTTATATAACAGTTCCCTCAACTATATGCAATATTTATATAACAGTGCCCTCAACTACATGCAATATTTATATAACAGTACCCTCAACTACATGCAATATTTATATAATAGTGCCCTCAACTACATGCAATATTTATATAACAGTGCAGGGAGGGATGTAGGTGAGGGAATGGTCACCCTTTTATTCATGTTGAGATTATATAATACAGAGTCACAGACTATCAGCTCAATAATCGATCATTACTGTGGGTATTTGTAAAAACTTTTGAAATTTTATTCTGATATTGTTGAAGAAGTTGATTTCTCCTTTAATTAAATTTAGCATTTTTATCACATGTACCATAAGATGTACACATAGATGTTTCCCTGCTCCACTTACATGTATTAGTCTTGAAACTCATTTATAATGAACACATCAGAAATAAATGTCATTACAGTAACAGTGTTATAGATATATATTGTTGATGTACACTCAGCTGCTTTTTATATCACGACAGATTGAACCAAGCATGCATCTACTGATTACTGGTCCAAATGGCTGTGGCAAGTCCTCTCTGTTCCGAATTCTCAGTGGACTGTGGCCAGCATACAGAGGAAAACTTTACAAACCTCCACTCAGCAAAATGTTCTACATTCCACAGAGGTAAAAAAAACTTACAACATACTGATACAGTGGCACAGCCACATATAAAACTTACAACATACTAATACAGTGACACAACCACAGATAAAACTTTACAACACACTGTACAGTGACACAACCACAGATAAAACTTACAACATACTGATACAGTGACACAACCACAGATAAAACTTACAACATACTGTACAGTGACACAACCACAGGTAAAACTTTACAACATACTGTACAGTGACACAGCCACAGATAAAACTTACAACATACTGTACAGTGACACAGCCACAGATAAAACTTACAACATACTGTACAGTGACACAGTCACAGATAAAACTTACAACATACTGTACAGTGACACAGCCACAGATAAAACTTACAACATACTGTACAGTGACACAGTCACAGATAAAACTTACAACATACTGTACAGTGACACAGCCACAGATAAAACTTACAACATACTGTACAGTGACACAGTCACAGATAAAACTTACAACATACTGTACAGTGACACAACCACAGATAAAACTTACAGCATATTGAACAGTAACTCAGCCAGTTTTTGATCTGTCGAAGTGTTTGTCTGTCTGTTTGTCAGCAAAACCTTCAGCCTAGGCCATAACTTATGAATAGTTGGTGATAGGGCTTTCATATTTTACATGTGTATTCTTTTTTATAAAACCTTTTTTTATTTAGCAAAATTTTGAGCTCATGACCTTGAACCTTTAACCTAGGTCATAACTCTTGAATAGTTGGTGACGGAGCTTTCATTTTTCATATCTGTATTCTTTTTTACAAGACCTTTTTTTAGGTAGCAAAATTTGGACCTCATGACTGAGGCCTTGGGAGTTTGACCAACTATTGAACAACTCTAACCTTGGCCATACCTTTGGATGGTTAGTGCTAGGGCTTTCACATGTCACCTGTGTATTCCTTGTGACAAGACCTTTGGATGGTTAGTGCTAGGGCTTTCACATGTCACCTGTGTATTCCTTGTGACAAGACCTTTGGATGGTTAGTGCTAGGGCTTTCACATGTCACCTGTGTATTCCTTGTGAAAGGCTTTCACATGTCACCTGTGTATTCCTTGTGACAAGACCTTTCTTTTCATACAAATTTTTTTGACCTTGTGACTTTGACCTTGGAGTGTGGCCATACAGGGCATCAGTGTTTCACAAACACATCTTGTTTCATCATACTTCTAGTTTTGTCACAGTTGAGATTTTTATGAGCATGCCAAATATAGTTTTCCAGACTTTTTTCCACTATGCTGTAATTTTTCAACCAGAAATTTAATATGAGGTTACCTAATCAGTACTGGTCGGCACGGGTTCGAATCCCGCTCACGTCAGTAAGTGTGAAAGCTTCCCAGTGTACTTGCAGAAGAGAGGTGGTCTCTTCCCAGGTACATGTACATTGTATCTGGGTTTTCTCTTCCACCAATAAAAGCTGGATGCTACCAGATAACTGAAAAATTGTTGAGTGTGGCGGAAAACAGCAAACAAACAAAAATCAGTATACAGATCAAATTTCACTTGTGTTATGGTTGATGCTTGACATCCCCAGGTATTGCAGACTCAAATTTAATCGAATCATCACCCTTGTGGGTAACTTGGGGTCACAATTATTAGGGATAAAAGTTTTTACATAATATTGTATAGGGAAACATCTTTAACCCCTTCCCCACAATCACGCACTTTAACGCATATACCTTTGCCCCACAATCACGCACTTTAATGCACTTTCAATGCACATTTGTTTTTACTGCGTTTTATCGTTGATACAGCTAGAAGTGGGTTTTTTTTAATATCTTGGGTTGTAAGACAAAATAGTGATAAAATGAGCCATTTGCCAGATTTATTTGATAGTTCCAACAGTGGCAAAGAGATAGATATGGGGATACACTACTGTGACGCAGTTCCATTGTTTACTGACGGGAAAATCTAACGCGGTATTGTAGATGTTTGGTTTTATTATTTTATTTAACTATTTCAATTTATTATATATCTACAGGGTTATGAAGATGATCATTTTATTTTAAAGTAGCATCAGAAAGGGTAAAAATCCAACACAAATTACACCATGAATTTCGTGGTATGCATAAGTTATGTATATCAAACAAAGTATAAAAAATGGGGAACCTATTTTTTAAAAGAAATATATATATGTATTCTCCTGCGAGGTTGACACAACAACATTCTTATTTTAAACGAGAGAGGAAATGTGTGTACATTTTCAATTTGGTCATTTGTAGTGTTGATAAAGAGACCCTAGTCAAAACCGTGCCTTTCAAAAGTCGGCTGCACTGATTACTCAACCTTAAAAAATCATACTACATAAAAATTTACCGAAACAAATGAAGTCAGTAATGGACACGAAATCTAACATTTTATAAGATTTTAAATGAAGTATATATGTAAGGGGCGAGATTTAAAGATCGATGTCAGATAAAAATCTAAATTCAAATAGTTAGGGGGAGGGGGGGGGATGAAAACTTACGTAAGTTTCTGTCATCCGACATCGATTACATATTAGTGGAAAGATAAAAAAAGAACAGAAAACAAGTGTCTGGTAAAAACTACATGATAATATCACATTTTAATGAACATTTTAAAATAGTTTTAATGTACACTTTCTTTTGTGAATAAACAGTGGAAAAGGTATACAGAGTGTTATTTATACTAGTTTGTCCTTACTTGTTAATTGATTAGTTTCAACAGTCATCATATTTGATTTAGGGGGGGGGGGGTCTTGGTAAAAATTATGTGAATTTAGTTTTTTGTCAGACATTGAACTTTTGATCTCGCCCCTAAATCTTTCTTTTTGTTTATCGTTAATTTTCGCAAGTGAATTCATTGATTTATCGCAGGCTTGGATCTAAGCAATTTTTATTTAATTTTTAAGATTTTTTTACTTTGCAATAAATGAAAGATGAATGACAGAATAAGTAGCAATTCTTAATATAGGGGGGGGGGGTGCACCTTCAATTTGGCCATGTTTCAGGTAGAATTTGCAGATAAACCATGCCGCTTCGAACTGACAATTCCTCGTAAAACCCGTGCATTTCAAAACTCTGATTGAACACGCGTGAAGACAGGAAGTATTACGTAACCATTAAACCACACTGCTTATAAAACACAAGCAGAATCTGCTATAAAAAAACACGAGAAGATTCAAACGAAAGTAAGACTGGTCGAGTTTTTGTTAAGATCTATGCAATTATTTTTTTTTTTTTTTTTAAATTGAAGATTCAATAAAAAGAAATATATGTTTAAGGAAAAGAACACCAGCCCATCAATGTTAATCCCAATAAAATGTATTTGCCAATCTGGCCACATGTAGTGTATTGATTGTTAATAAAGCTCGTGTAAGTATTAACTTTACTACCTACATGTATTTAACATAACTAAACACCTAAGTACATAGCATACAGCCAGCTGTGTACTCTGGAGGACGTGCACATTTATCATTCAGACTAATACACAAATGTGAGTGAAAATACACAATACCGTTTATACTAGTACAATTGCATTTAATAGTACATTACTTATAACCCCCTTTGTGAACACCGGAGTCGGCCAGGGAAAACCTAGAAATAAAACGATAATAATCGTGAAAAACTCTAGGAAACCTGTATCTGATGCTATTGCTCCATGATGCAGGGAGAGTGTGACAGACCTCACACTTTATAAATATATAAAATGCTACAAAGTAGATAAAAACTGAAAATAGCAAAATTTGTCCTATGTGCATGAACGCCGGCTAGAAAGTGACCAGTCTAACAAACCCGCTTACTCCCCGTGACAGTATACTACCCCCTATATTGGTCAGTATTATAATGGACCAAAACAACTTTATCAAAACACGCTACTATAACGTGAATACATAATTTTCCCACTTTTACTAGCGAACCATGGGATAATATAATTATCAAGACTCGGGTTCACTGGTAGACGGGAAATATTGCGCAATCATACATAGATACACTGTAACAAGGCAAATGCGCAAATGTATATTCTACAATTTAATTAAAATACAATTACATATACCAGTAAAATGTGCATCTTCCAGCGCATAAAATGATTTGCAAAACACATGGTGTCAAAATAAACACGAGAAGATTCATCGAGAATTTGAATTGTCTTTCTCATAAGTCACTCAATTATGATGATTCATTTATCAAACATCTAAAGACTGGGTTTTGGTTCAGATTTATGTAATCATTACTTTTAACCCATTCTAAGAGTGGGTACACTAGCTAGCTGATATGTATGTTAAATGTAGAGAGACAATATACTTAAATTGCTTATAATATTGAGTGGTTCATTGGATCAGTTGTTAAGTACAATGTGTACATGTAAGTATTTATCAAATGATTATTATACCATAAATTTTATATTTTCTTTTATCACATTATGATTGCTTGACATGGGCAGTTTCATCCGATTTTTATAATAGAAGGAAAATGAGTGTAGTTTTAAAATGAATCAATCAATTTTTCGAGACATTAACATGTTTGACATACACACACACTATCTAATTAATCACAGTCGGGCGGAGGTTGAGACAGTTTTAGTAGATGAACACTCCTCCCCTTCCACAAATTAGGACTTGAAGTTCGGACAACCTCCCCTATTTTTATTTCCTTGTCAATAATTTTAGACAAGACATCTTCGCCCCCCCCCCCCCCCCCCACCCACCCCCCCTCAATTTTTATGTTGTTGAAAAGATGATGCTACGTGCCCATGGGATGAAGATGTTCCCTATCGATTTTGGGGTCAAAAGGTCAAAGGTCAAGCACACTGGACATCGAAGTAGCAATATGGTTTCCGGGCTCTAAAGCGTTATCCTTTCCACCTACAGTCACCATATCATATATATGGACTACCCATGGGATGAAGATGTTCCCTATCGATTTTGGGGTCAAAAGGTCAAAGGTCACGTGCACTGGACATCGAAGTAGCAATATGGTTCGGTTTGTCATGCCATTTGTTTTTTACACTCAGGAAAAAGGTAGTTTATACCTATTACCAACACCCTTTGGGAGATTGGGGTAAGCGGGGGGTATTCTTAGTGAGCATTGCTCACAGTACCTCTTGTATTTTTAATGTTTAACATCAAAAATGAAAAGTATTTTTTTCGAAAATCGTGAACCAGTCCCTTTAAAGCTCAAGTGAGCTTTTCTTATCACTTTTTGTCCATCTGTCCATCCATCCGTAAACTTTA
This sequence comes from Ostrea edulis, assembly GCF_947568905.1. NCBI lineage: Eukaryota > Metazoa > Mollusca > Bivalvia > Ostreida > Ostreidae > Ostrea > Ostrea edulis. The sequence goes on along the minus strand of NC_079170.1, from coordinate 55,398,416 downwards.
AACATTTTCGACTTCTTCTCCAGAACCACAGGGCTTACTTCAGCCAGACTTGCCTCAAGTATGCTTATGTAAAGAAGATTCAGGTTTGTTCAAATGAAGTGCCACCCATTATTAAGTAGAGATGATTCAGAATTAGTAGAAATTATGTGGCATCACTTAAAAATCTTCTTATCCAAAACCACTGTTACAATTTCAGTCAAACTTGGCTCAAATCATCCTTGGGTGAAGGGATTCAAGTTTTTCAAATAAAGGGGAGATAATCAAGAAAAAGCAAAGTTGGGGTTGCATCATTTAAAAATCTTCTGAAGAAACACAGGGCCAGAAAAGTTTATATTGACATGAAACCTTCCTTATATAGTGTATATTCAAGTTTCAAATCATGCCCCCAGGTGATTGGGGAGGGGGGGGTGTAGGTTGGGGCCACAATAGGGGATCAGTCGTACAAAAGGATATTTATTTATATATATATATATATGTGTGTGTGTATATATATGTTTATATATATATATATATATTTATATATATAAAAAATATATATATGGCATGAAAATAGCAATGAGGCCTTTTTTTTTTATTGAGTTGGTTTACGGATCCGCCGCACTGATTTTTTGGAATGTTGGAAAAAAAATAAAATGGTTTTTCACTCCTTTTCCTTTTTATATTTCCGATGCTGTAATTTTTCCTTTTCACAAAAAAAAAAAAGAAAGAAAGAAAAGAAAATAGATTCTGCTGGGCTGGATATTTGGACAGATGCCTCCTTGAAATCTTGGGACAGTCCATAATATTCATGTGTCATGTGTGGAATATCAGTCAACTTCAGCCGATGCTAACAATTATTCTGCACCTTAGTAACAATGCTTTTTGCTTCCAATAAGTTATCTGTTTATGAAACTAACTTCTAATTAGCATTAGTTATGCATTGCATACCATTTAGATATGTAAATCCCAAAATAAAAACAAACACTTGTTTTCAGATGGCATCCATGACATACGTTGGGCTGCACTAATCACCTAAACAAGTATAACTCTACCTGACCTTACCATGCATACATTTTGCCGAGGATACACTTTTAAATTCTTATTAATGAATTTTAAAGAAATATTCTTCATAATTAATATGTGTAATTCTTCATATATTGAAGGAGGTTTAAAACATATTTAACATTATTGAATTCATTCATTGTATAAAATTTGTTGACTACCAATAATAAATTGATCTGACCTATATAAAATTCAGAATTTTTTAATAAATGTTTATAGGGTTCATGAATTTTATTAATAATTTGACTTCATAAATAAGACTTTGAAACTTAAAAGTAAATTTTTAGAGAAAATATATGCTTGGTAAGGTCAGTCAGGATTTTAGTACTTCAGGTGATTAGTGCGTCCCTATATACGTCATGGATGTCATCTTTTGAATGGAAAAACGATGTGGTTCTTTTATTTTGGGATTTACATAACTAAACGGTAAACAATGGACATTTGATAATGATAGAAAGTTAATAAACAAATAACATTTTTGAAGGAAACAGCATTGTTTCCAAGGTGCACAATAGTCGCTATATACCACCGTCTTAAGTTGACAGTGAAGAGAATATTAAAAGTTGATAATAAAACATTTACCTCAAATCAAGTTCATTTTTATTACTTAACATTTTGTCATTTGAACTTTTTTTTTTTTACCTCCTCCGAACGGATTTGAAAATTTTGAAATCCGTAAACCAATTAAAAAAAAATTGGCCTGAACTCTTAAATGAACATAACTGCCCTAAGTGAAAAAATATTCGATATAGAGCACAGAAAATTTCACTTTATTTGGATATACCCACTTCCGCCCCTACGGTGGAATAGGTTGGGGTCACAATATCAGGTCAAAATTTTTCATGAGAATAAAGATGGATAAAATCACAACAACATGGTGACTCAAGTGAGTGATGTGGCCCATGGGCCTCTTGTTATTTAAAACACATGAGATCTAGACCTCTGTGTGGCAATAGAAATGCATTTAATTGCTCTTCAGAATACTTGATACTGAGGCAGGGATTTTTTTAAGGTCTGTAGGGGGCTGAAATAAGGCCCCATTCCCAATGTTATTTTTCCCAATTTTCGTTTTGAAATTCCCAAACAATGGAAACAAATCAAAGCAGGGTAGCCTTATTGTTCATATATCTTCTTCAGTCCCACAGATTACAATTATTGCTTCAAAATTGTTAAGTAAACCTAATTTTTTGGCCTCTGCTAATTTGAATGAGGTAAGCGTTGACCGAAGTGAAAGTCAGAAGGAATCCGATTATACCTTAATGAACTATGGTTTTTTTCGTACTTCTTTGTATAGAACATTTTTCCCAATTTCAAGCAAATGTTGCTATCTTTCCCAATTGGAAAGGCCCAGGCCCTTAAAATCAAGACTTTAAACAAAACCCTGTGAGGATACAAATGAAACATATAGTTTGACACAATGATAAACTGTTGGCATAAGATTATTCATGCAGAATATTGTGCAAATTGGGACATGTATTGCTATACAATACTTTTTTCAGACCTTATATGTCACTGGGAACATTCAGAGACCAGGTTATCTATCCGGACACTTTTGAGGATATGAAGGGAAAGGAATACACAGATACAGACTTGGAGAACATTCTTAAGATAGTCAACTTACAGCAGATAGTGGAGCGAGAAGGAGGTAATGATCAAATCAGAACATTTTAGCATTTAAAAGATTTTTATAGTCAACAATGGTAGTTTTCAAATGCTCTGGCTCAGAATTAAGTTACGAGCTTAAGATTCCTAAGATAAAAGATCATAACGTACCATGGGCATTATCTTGACAATTCTACTCACCAACTGCTTTTAAAAATTGTATATTGCCAACTTTAGATAAATAAACTACAGACCTGTGTCCCTCATTTGTGTCTTATTGAATATACTTGAGCATATTGTCAGCCGCCTCATAATGACTCAGAGATTTATCACGTTCTCACCGATCTCAAACATGGAATTCTAAATTGAAATTCGTGTGATACTCAATTAACAAATATCTCAAAACTTTGACCGAAACCTTCAAACCGACATCATAATATTAGATTTTTCAAAAGCTTTCGATACAGTCCTGCACGATAAATTACTTCATAAACTGTATCCAAGGACCACTACAAAACTGGATCAAATCATTCCTCTGCTCATGCCATATGTTGTAGAGAACCACCAGGCCATTCTCTACCAAATTTTACACAGAGTATCCTTGGATGAAGGGGAATCAAGTGTGTACAAATGTTAATCAGAGATGATCAAGAAAAAGCAAAAAATAGTGTGGGGTCATTTGAAAATCTTCTTATCAAAAACAACTAGGCCAGAAAATATGAAACACTTATGTGGAGGCTTCCTGACATGATGAAGATTCAATTTATCAACATTATGCCCCCCCCCCCCCCTCCCAGGGTAGGCTAATAGGGGAGTAAAGTTTTACATGGGGATATACAATGTATAGGGAAAAATCTTTTAAAATCTTCTCAAGAACAGCAGGGCCATGATTAGACATATCAATATGCAAGCATCTTCAGGTAATGTAGATTATCATTTTCAAATCATGACCACTGGGGTGGGGTGGGGGATGGGGGCAAAAAAGGGGGAACAAAGATTTATATGGGCATAAAAAGTGGGGGCTTGGGGGGCTTTTAAAACCCTTTTCTCAAGAGCAACAAGGCCATGATTATTCATATCAATATACAACATTGCCATGAAGTTTAGATTCAAATTTGGCCCCCAGGGATAGGGTAGGGCCACAATAGGGGTCCAAAATGTTAAATAGGAGTATATAGTAAAATCTTCTCACGAAGAACACCTAGGCTATGATATTAGTCATGTTGATAGGCAAGCATCCCCATCAGATCAAATTATTGTTTATTTAAATCATGGTCCTAAGTAGAGTTACAATATGGGATCAAAGTTTTGTATGGGAATATATAGGAAAAAATCTTTTGATGAAGAACAGCAGGGCCATAATTGGTCACATTAACATAATGGCATCGGTATTTACATGTAGTTAATAATGTTTATTATTTTTGGAGTTATTTCTATTTAGTTTTATGGATATGTGCAGTCTACACATTAACTGGTGTCACTGAATTCCCAATTTTCAATGTTGAGTCCACTCTGACTCTTCCCTGCACATGTCTCGATATAAAAGCGGGAGTAACAGTCAGATGAATCTCGGATTAGATATTGATTAGTGTACAAACGACAATCGATTATGAAAAATAGAATCGATAGTCGGAATCGAAGAGCCAAAAACAATCGATTGTTGGCAACAATCGTTTCATCACTAATACAGGTGACTCTCGATGGCTTGAACTTTGATCTCTCAAAGTGAAATCATGGTCCCGATTTTTGTCTCTATATAACTACATGTATGCAAATATACTTTTGTTCTCTCGAACATTCAATGTTTTGAATTTCTCAATCTTTCGAAGTGAAATCTGGGTCCAGTAAAACATGTTTCTTTGTTTTTCATTCTCGATCTCTCAAAGTGGTGATAGCGTATACATACCATCACTCCAGTGAATAATTATTTGCGCTTGGACCTTACTTGGATAACGATAAATACCTGGGGCTATGTATATTGAACTATGGAACTTATTCAAACAAAATGGCACCACGTTGTAGATTTGGACATTTGGGGAACATCTGTAATGGTCTCCATTACAATTAGCATTAATTATTTTTGTAAGGTAGTATATGTATGTCCAAAACTTGAAAATTGTAAACAGGCATATTTTTACTACAGCTTGATATTTGCTATTTTCACTGTAGCTTGAAATGAAAATAACTATGAATATAATAATGTTGCCATGTTTTATAATCAAGAGTGAATTTCATCATTGCATGAAAATAGGTATAGTCACATTAAAGCAGTATACATTACATGTTGACAATGTGACTAAACTCCATAATTAGTTCAAAATGATATGAAATGGCAAGAAAATGACGTTGTAATAGATGCTGTAACCAAAGTGAATTTCACACAGGCTGGGACTCCCGAGGTGATTGGAAAGACGTCCTATCAGGAGGGGAGAAGCAACGAATGGGAATGGCCCGCATCTTCTATCACAGGTACAGCCACAGAAATCTTGTTCATTACAGTTAAGGTGGATTGATCCTCATGTGACTTATCAATATTAATTATGGTTGAAAATGGAAATCTGTATTAATTTCCACTCAAATATAGTTAAATTTAATTAATAAACAAAGAAAAAGTGTATGTTGCCATCTTTTTTAAAGATGTCAGGCATGCAAAAACAAGAATATGTCAACATCAGAAAATCACACATTTTCATTAAACAGAATAATAAAACTAGATAAAGACTTGTTGAAATGACAAATTTAAATGTCAAAAGTTTTTTTAAAAACCTGCTAATTTATAAATATGTATAGATTAATTGTGGATATTAGGGATTGCATAATAGACATGTAGTAGATGAAATTCCAGCGTAGGAGATATTTCCTTGACAATATTTTTTTTTATCATAAATAATTGATTATCTATGGAAAATATAAACTTTTTCAGTCTCAATAGTTTACCAAATTTTTCATTTTATCCAGTGAATAAAATTCCTCTGAAAGATATATTCTATCATGCACAAAGTTTTAAGTCAATAAAAAATTTGCAAAAACGTATGACATCACATGAGGATCGATCTACCATAATCATATGTATTTCTGAGGGACAAAACGTTACTGGGGAAGTCTTGTGATCTGCTTGCATTTTGTAGACCCCAGTTTGCCTTGTTGGATGAGTGCACCAGTGCTGTGTCTATTGATGTGGAAAGTAAGATTTATCAAGCAGTGAAGGATGCTGGGATATGTCTTCTGACCATCACCCATCGCCCATCTCTATGGTCAGTAATGGCGTACATTTTTGCAGTAGCTTCCCATACACTAAAAGCTGGGGGTGTATGTCTTGTAACTTTTTGTAGTATGCTGAGTTTTAACTCATTGTATTTTATCTATGATTATAAAACAAGCTTTAGTTTCTTTATTTTATGGAGAACATAAAGAATACGCAATTTCCGAGTTGCCCAATAGTTATTTCCCATTGTGGAACTCTTGTGCATGGTGAGGTGCAAAATATGTTTTCGTATTCATGCAGTGGGTACAAATGCTTATTCCTGCGTTCATATATTGCGTAAAGGATAATTACCAGACGTTATCAACCACCTGAACTGCAGGGACACACAAATATAGTAAGTTAATGAGTATTTGATATTAAAATAGCTCAACAAAAATCGATAATCAACATCTTTCTTTGATAAAAGTATATCACTTGTGTAGAAGAGGAAATAAATGATAATTTCATATTCAATTTAATGGCCTAATTCCAACAAATTATTATTGATATGGTCAGTTTAACGGCTGATATAAACAAAATTTACGCTTTCAGAACTTTTGTCCTTATTTACATAGTCAGTCTATACTATATGTATACATTTTGTACCCACCCAAGCATTCAACAGAATACTGAACATACCTCCATCACAAAAGAGCTGATATCTCGGAAATTGCTTATTGCGTGTGTTGTATTTCACTAGTAACTCAACAACTGACATTCAAATTTTTACTGACCATTAGAAATTTAAAGACCCAACTTTAAGGTAACACCCCCAAATTGGTAGCCATCCGTCAATCAAACTTTTAACAAAAGATCTCAGGTGGAGTGACATCTGCACAAACTGTGGTCTAGAGCTACCCAAGAGAGATGTTTTGATAACAATAACAGACATTCTTTAGATCTTGAGGAAGCCCTGTATTCTAGAGTTTTGATAGCATTGACCTGTCCACATCTACTATTTTCTCTTGATTCAATTGTTTTTAAAAAAGACCCCTGAACAACGCAGTTTTAATATAATTGTAATTTCCCCCTTCTATATACATGTATTATAAATTACACAATCAGAAATCAAACAATAATTTGCCCATTAATTTCTTAAACTTGTAACTTAATGAAATAATTTATATTTTCAATTTATGATAGTTCTATATTTATAAAAGAAATTATTCATTGAGCCAATGACTGAGAGTAAAAGAGAGAAAGAGGGGGGGGGGGGGTGTAGACTCTGTCATCTAGCCATAGGGATACAACCATTATACAAACACTATGACCACATAAACACTGCAGACAGCCCTGAGACCCTTCCTGTGTACATCAAAAGGATACACAGCACCTTGATCTCTTGGCCAGGTAAATAACAATGACTATAGATGAGCTCCACCCACATCCAGTGATCCGTGAAGAAATCCTACAGTATTTTATTTGGGTCTTTAAGTATTATAAACATTAAAAATGGAAAAATAAAATTTGAAAAAATTTAAAATAATTATTGATACTTGCATAATAGATAAAATATATACTGTATTTAAAAAAATTAAATGAGTCCCTGTGTCTAAAATAGTTTTATGATCCTAATCATTATGGAGTTGTTTGTTTTGATATCAGCACTAGGTTATGATTCTAAGTTCTGCATTATGTGTACATTTATCAATTAATTAAAAAAAAAACCTTAATAACAACCTACATAATTGATAATAAATATTTAACTTTTTAACTCACCTGAGCTGAAAGCTTAAGTGACCTTTTTGTTGTCACCAATTTCAACTAAACTTGTCAAAAAGCATCCTTGGGTAAACTTTGTTCAAATGAAGGGTCATGCCCCCTTCAAAGGGGAGATAATCACAAAAATGCAAAAATAGGGTGGGGTCATTTAAAAATCTTCTTAAGAGCCACTGGGCCAGAAGAGCTGACATTTACCTGAAAGCTTCCTGAAATAGTGCAGATTAAAGTTTGTTAAAATTGTGACCCCCAGAGGGTAGGTTGGGGCCACAATAGGGGATCAAAGTTTTACTTGCGAATATATAGTGAAAATCTTTAAAGTTCTTCTCAAGAACCGCTGGGCCAGGAAAGTACAAATTTACACAAAATCTTCCTGACATAGTGTAGATTCAAGGTTGTTAAAATCATGCCCCTCCACCCCCCCCCCCCCCCCCCCCCCCCTTGGGGTAGGATGGGGCCTCAATAGGAGATCAAAATTTATAGGGAAAAATCTTTAAATATGGGCCAAGGTGACTCAAGTGAGTAATGTGGCCCATGGGCCTCTTGTTGCAATTTCTACATTTTTTATAATGTTAAATCGTCCCAGTTGGAGATTATTCATTAGAATAATCTGGATTAAAGCAGGTGCAAATTGTCAGTTTAGAAGATAAACACCAGGTTAGCAAATTTAATGATTATTTATATGTTGAGTTGATAAACTATGAAGCCCATTTAATTGTAAAATTACATAACCAGATAATTTACATTTAGGCCGCATAAAATTAATTCACTGGTTCTCAGGCTGATTTTCTCAAAAACAGATTAGGGAGGAAAGCTTTTTATTTTTCATTTCTATTAGTAATAAAATAGATGAGGGAGGCAATTTTTTAAATCCCGAACTTGTCGGGGGAAAAAACTTGAAACGGAAAAGTTCTATAACTGAATCATAAACGCAGTAGACTTTCCTTTATAATCTTGGTCATCAACAACAGATGGCCTGGTCATCTGAACTAGAGACTACAGAGTTCTAGATGTATAGGGTACCCAAGTTTGCCGATGAGAAAAAACAATAAACCAATGATGTAAACTTCTACTCTGTATTCTAGAATATTTACATATAAACAATCTACATTACTACCAAAGTTCATCCCGAAATTCCGTTTACTTCCCAGAAACGATTTCAGAAAAATGTCCATCACTGTAACTGAATTTTAGCTGGGTCCTGGCATTGAACCACTAAACAGAATGTTTGTGTATTGCAACAAGCAATTACATAGAATGTGCAACATTAGATATCAATTTTAAATGAAATTTTTTACCCCAATTCATAAAATGAGTTCTGTAATAGCCCCAACTTCAAGTGACTGTAAATTGTAAAAACCATCTGCACTTTCATTTTTGACAGCCATTTTGACCGCTGGCACTATGTACCCAAAAAGGATGAATGACCCAAAATGATTTAGAGGCTCAAAAATTAATTTTGGTAAATAATAATTCAATTATGCTAATAACAAAGTCTTATAAAGATACACGGCTCTTGATATGTCTAGTTGTATCCAAATCACATTAACATTGGTGCTTGACGATTTGGAATAATGAAGTCAATATGGGTCTAAAATGGCTGTGATCCTTGTGCAGATGGTTTTACAATTTTAAGTCACTTTAAGCTATTACAGAACCTTATGAATTGGGGTACGAAGTTGTATATAACCTTTACTCATGAACCCAAGTGGCTATGAAATGGAAGTTACAAAGATGCAAGAGATTTCCGAATGCAAAATGTGAAATTCAGAATGAATGCGGGTTTTTTCCACTAGATACATAAGCATATTACCAACTTTTTATTTTACTGGGGAAAAAAACGATAAAATCGGCAAAACAGCAACATCAAAACGGATGCCTTTGGACCTGAGAACCATAATTTCAATTTTATTTTGCCTTAATATGATTAACACAGTGTACAGGATGAAAAGCTTTAACAATTGAAAATTAATGGTAGGTAATGATGCAGTAGGGATCTGCAATATCTGGCATTCTTATTCCCCTGCAAATCATTATCAAGGAAAATCAGAGAATATTGCCCTCCTAACTTTAAATTTTCAACTGATTGGCAAATTACTCACCGTGGAAGTCACTGGAGCAATTCAGAAGACCCATGATGTGAAATGCAGATATAATTTAATTTTGTATGATTGTAATTGGGTTTTTTTTAATAAATATATAAATTTCAGGAAATACAATGTATACATGAACCATTTCCGAAAAATGATTCATGTGAAAATACTAAATTTTTACTGATCATCTACGTTGTCGCTATCCGTCGATATCTTATGAGAAACGATTCTAGTATTAATTTATCAGCACTGTACGAAACTCAAAATGGCTGATCATTGGAGGCAAAGATTAACTTTATTTTGATTTAAAGTGTTAACGGGAACCCAGTGTGTATACGGCACCAAAATGTAACCTAAATCCTGATCCACACGGCATGCACCATAATGTAACCTAAATCCTGATCCACACGGTATGCACCATAATGTAACAGGAAGCCTGTGTTTATGCTAGAACTGAAATAAATCTAGCTTCTTCCAAAGCACAAGTTCTATTGTCTTATAAACAGAACTCGCCGTCAATAGTAGGCCTACTTGGGATCAGAAGGACTTCATACTACATAAATTATGAAACACACCGTTTCCAAGTTGTAATCATTTGTGATTCCTAGATGCTGTTCAACACTTTGTTTGAAATGAAAAGACCTATAAAGTTTACAAATTTATTATAGCATAAGTAAATATGATTTAAGAATAGTTGATAACAAATAATAAGTTTTCCTTTAAATTTACTGGTAATGAATGAATAGAACCTGAGAGGAATGTGAAATATACCTAAATTAAGAGACTGGAATTACAAAAAATATGTACCATAATTATATATTAAGAAATATCTAAAGTTAAGACACCAACGAGCTTCCATACACTGTCAAAAACAGTTTACTACACCAGCGTGCCCCACACACCTCAAAGTAATACAGTTCAAGGCTTAATATTAACGCTGAGGTAGCCTAAATCTATGTAATACAGTTCAAGGCTTAATATTAACGCTGAGTTAGCCTAAATCTATGTAATACAGTTCAAGGCTTAATATCAACGCTGAGGTAGCCTAAATCCATGAAATATACTCAGGTAAGGGATATCTATTTCTATCCTGAACTAAATTAGTAAACCCCAACTCTGCTAGGATATCCACATTTTGTCAAGAAAATCGAAGTCCTAAAAACTGTTTCCTAACTCACAGTTAGTTTTATTTACTGCGTGTTGAGAAACTCTAACCTACATCAACAAAAGAATCAAACACACAGTTCTCTGAAAAAGTTTAACTTAAGTTCTTGATCCTAGAAAAGAGATAATGAATATCTTGTTTGTCATGTTTTATATAAATAAGACTGACAAACCAATAAAATACTAAAAAATAAATTACCTCTTAGCCAATGAATTTGCTGAAAACAAATAATGTTCAAGAAGACTGGCAATTTAAAATGGCAATTATGATGAATTACATAGAACAGTGAAAGGTAAACATGTGAAACATCAAAATATTGACTGTATACGATCTTAAAAATGTCTTCCGAAATAAATAGAAAGTATTTTAGACATAAAAGACATCTTGTATATACAATAACTATGTAATTCAAGTCTTCATCAACATCAAAATTATCACAAAAGTAATGATTTATGTAAGTTACAATCATATATTAATTAGCATATTCTTCAATAAGCATAGAAGAAGCAGTGTGAAAGATGTTAAGATATGATTACCTTAGAATAAGTACATACATTAACAATATGCAAGCATCCTTAATGTCAAGGCAACGTCACAAGAGGGGTTAAACATTATACATGTACATAGGAAGATTTAATAAACCTTTGTCAAGAACTAAAGGATTAATATCAGAATTGATATGCAAGCATCCTTGTGCATTGGAAAATTTGTTACCCCCTTGACCTTGGTCAGTGGGCCCCAGGGTCAAGCCATGATAAGAACATGCAGTAAAAATTCTAAAAATCTTCTCAAGAAACACAATGGTGCAGTTTTAAGATCAAGCATTTTCATGTAGTATAATTTGTTATACTTGTATATACATTTGTTATTATGAACAAATTTGTTAATACTTACGATAAGAGGGGCCACTAGAGAGGAGATATAACTGTATAAACCCAGTAGCTCATTGCCACAGATGAGCAATGTTGTTGTTTTAACAATAAAATGGAAACTCTAAAATAAGGTATGTTATGACTCACTCAAATTAAGCTTTGTTGTTTGTTTTTTTTCTAACTAGGAAGTTTCATACTCACTTACTGCAGTTTGATGGGGAGGGAGGATGGAAAATGGAGGCTCTAGACACTAACACTCGTCTGTCTCTGAATGAAGAGAAGGGACGACTGGAGACACAGCTTGCAGGAATGCCAGCGATGAAAAACCGACTAAAAGAACTGTGTTCTATCCTAGGCGATGATTCAGTGTTGTTGTCCAAATCAGAAAGCATGACCAACATTCAGGTTACAGAGAATGAGGACTTGTGATCCAAATGAACAAATATAAATTCAGGATTCAATGAAGATACTGTAGATCTGGTTATATTGGGAAGGCTTCTGGTTTTCACCTTATTATATGAGATAATGGCATTAAGAAATAAGTGTTCTTGCAGTATGCAAATATCATGAAAATAAAGTCTCACAAATATATCCAGATCTACAATAGTATAGGAACATGATGTTTTAGTTCACTTGGTATTTATTGATTTGTACTGTGTTTTGATTTGTACTACTTATAACTTGACCTGTCATCTGCTACCTCTGTTGAGAAAGTTAGTCTTTGGTTAAAACCTTATGCCCCTGTAATCGTAGATTTGGGGGCGTATGTTTTTGGTTGGTTTGTCTGAAAATACTTAACCTTGGCCATAACTTTTGAATGGTTAGTGTTAAGGCTTTCATATTTCACCTGTGTATTTCTTGTGATAAGACCTTTCTTTTGGTACCTGAATTACTTTGCTTCCTCATGGGAGCATCAGTGTTTCATAAACACATATTTAGCTTATCGAAGCTGAAAGTTCAGGTGAGCTTTTCTAGTCACCTTTTGTCTGTCTTCTCATTTTCATCTTCTCCAGAACCACTAGACCAATTTCAATCAAACTTGGTAAAAATCATCTTTGGGTGAAGGGGATTTAAGTTCCTACAAATGAGGGGCTATGTTCCCTTCAAAGGGGAGGTAATCAAGAAAAGGCAAATATGTGATGTCCTTGAAAAAATTTCCTCACAAGATCCAACTGGGCTAGAAAAGTTGAACTTTCTATAAAAGCTTCCTGACTTACAGTAGATTCAGGTATATTCGAATCATGACCTTCAGGGGTAGGATGGGGACACAATAGGGGATCAAAGTTTTACATGCAGATACATGTATTTTGGAAAAATCTAATCAAGAACCACTAGGCCAAAAAATGAAATTTATGTGAAATCTTCCTGACAGAGTAGATTCATGTTTGTTCAGATCTTGACACACACAGACATCCACCCCCCACCCCAGGGTAGGTGGGGCAATAACAGGGGATAAAAGGTTTACAAGCAGGTATTTAAAATCATCTTTTCAAGAATGACAGGAACGTGAGTATGCAAGCATCCTTAGGTAGTGCAGATTCAAGTTTGTTCAAATTGTGGCCCTTTGAAGTAGAGTGGGATCACAGTAGAGGATCAGGATTTTACAGGGGAATGTCTTTTGAAATCTTCATCTCTACAACAGTCAGGGCCATGATTAGTCCTATTGATGTGCAAGTATCTTCAAGTAGTTCAGATTTAGATTTGTTCAATTCAGGAGACCCTGGGGTAGGGTGAGGCCATTATAGGAAATCAACATTTTGTATGTAAATACACAAGAAATTGATTTAAACAGATCTTTTCAGGAGTAGAAAGGCCACACCAATTCATATCCAACTGCAAATGTTCCCAAGTAGTGTGGATTCAAGTTTTATTATGCCCCCGCCACTCTAGTCATCTTTATCTGTCTGTCTGAAACTTTAACCTTGCTCATATCTTTTAAATGGTAAGTGATATCTGGCTTTTATATTTTATGTGTACAATTTTTGTGCAAGACCTTTTTATTTGGTACCAAAGTTTTTAAACTTGTAACCTTGAAGATGGACCTACTTTTAAGAAAACCTAACCCATTCAAGGTATGGTTTTTATAATTTGCATATAGATTCCTCATTGTAAAGTCATACATGATTTTTTACCTTGTGATTTTATCCAAATTTCAAAACTTTAACCTTACTCATAACTTTTGAATTGTGAGTGATAGGGCCTTTATATATCACTTGTGACAAAACCTTTTTTCGGAACTAAAGTTTCTAACCTTGGGAATTTGATCTTGGAGTATGACCTACTTTTAACCTATCAAAGATCTCTTGAACTACGTAAGGTAGAACTTTCATATTTTGTATATAGATTTCTAATACCAAGACCTTTCATTTCATATCATGATTTGACATTGTGACCTTGACCTTCTCTAGAACAGCAAGGTCACATTGAAAGAAGTTACATGCAACTCACCCTTTGGGGTAGGTTGGGCCACAATATGGGGTCAAAATTTTTCATAAGAATAGAGATTGAAAAAATATGTTTTATGTATCTCAGGTGAGCAATTTGGCCTATGGGCCTGATGTGTTTGTATTTTGTGAGTCTGTGTATTAGCAGGACTAAACAACTCATCATGCCTGCCAAAAAGCGACAAAATACTTGGCAGTGATCTAAATTTAGGTTCAGGATTTTTTTTAAGGGTGCAAAGGTGAAGTATGTAATCACTCAACCTTGCTGGAGATCATGGTCACAGAACATTCATTTAAGTTGTAATATGCTGAAGTGTTACAGCTGGAAACTCTATTATGTTTGTAAGGCACTCAAAATTACTAGTATTGATGCATTTTTGGTGATTTTTGTCACAATCTATAGTACAGTGGAACCCCATTGTTATAGTTCTCATTTTTTCAGAATAAAATTAACGTAATATCTGGGGCAACATGATAAAAGTAAAATTAAAATGAAAACAGAAAGTATTTTTTGTAACAGGGGGGGGGGGGGGTGTGAATATTTCTTTTATCTGTCTCTTTGTTTTAAAGACTTTGGCACTTGAATTTATTTACAGCTTATCTTGAATGTCTATATTTGTTCATGTCCTTACCCTCTGTTTATCACTAGTGTAAAATGCATATACATCTTAACAAACTTGGGTAATCTGTGTGATCTGCATCTGTCTCCAGCATATACTTTAACTTCCATTTTTACGTATAAATTTCACTCAAGAACTTGTTCGTATTCAATGTTTGTAGATCAAATTGTAAAGTACAAAACACACTTTTTGTTTATAACTAACTCTTATTTGGCTCTATTTTTATGAGATGCTATATAAATGTTGGATGTTTTGTGCTGGTGCTTATAGAATAAAACTTTTTAATTTGTGATTTACATGCGAGAAACCCTCGCTGATCACATGTTAAGTTTACTAGAAATACGATGTTCGTTTGTGGTGTCTATACACAACAAAGAGTAATTCTAAGCTGTGATAACAGGACTGAAGTTTAAATTTTATCTTGATTATGTCCGAAACCTAAGCTGTCCGTCAAAGTAAATTTAACAGAAAGTAATTTTAAAAGTGCAATTATAAACTTTATTTAATTGTTTATCAATAGCTTTGATATGAGGGACCCCACTAGATCTGTCTAAGCGTGATCAATCCAGCATCACTGATTTCCTAACGGACCAGAAAATTTACACACTGACAGTTGAGGGCAATCAACCGGTGAAGTGATAATCAGCATTGAATATGTAGGGGCTTATTACTTTTTTGTCAGAATTTTTATAGCGTAATACTGAATCACAGCATCTTGTCACAATATAAAAACCATGTCTATTTTATATAGGTTTGTGAAGAAATGGTTTTGTGCTTTTTAAAATATTCCAACGTATAAGCAGTCTAACATGATAACCATGAAGTTAAAAATGAGGTTCCACTGTACAGATGTACCAGTCTATGTACCTATTGTGTATAACAGGAAATTGTGACCAGTCTCATGATTCAAATTATTGTTGTGGAATAGTTTTATGTGAAATTGATTGAAGTATTTTTGACAATCAGTGCAATTAGTGTCTATTGAACACAAATTTTATCATTAAAATCAGTCTTTGAAACAAGTTCTTGCATTAATGGAAATGAAATGAGATTGATTTGTATGGTTAGATATATTTGCAGAGATTCTGCTGCATGTTCAGGAGTAAAGATTTTGATCGATGGTATCAATGTTTAGCTCACCTAAGCCAAAGGCTTATGTAAGCTTTCTCTGTTGTCTGACATTGGTTTTTAAACTTATAACACTTTTGACTTCTTCTCAAGAACCAATGGGTCAACAGCAACCAAACTTGCCACAAAGCATCTTTAGAACTGTCATGTCTCTTTCCGAGGAGAGTTAAATAGAAAAAAAATGGGGTGGGGTGGGTTTTAAAAATAATTTTATTAATAACCAAGAAGCCAGAAAAACAGAAATTTGTAAGAAATATTGCATATAATCTGAAGATTCATGTCATGTTCCCTGGGGCTGTGATAGAGGTTCAAAGTGTAATATTGGTTATATGTTAAACATCTTCTTACAAGCATCCTCGTGTAGAGTAATTCCAGATTTGTTTATACCATGGTGATAGGGATTCTAAGTTTGAAATTGGCTACATACAGGTAAAATCATTTAAAGTTTGCATAGGTACAGATCAAAGCATCCTCTTGTATCTTTTGTTTCTTGTTCATCAATACCATCACCCCCTGGCCAGGACCATCTCACAACAGGGGGTTCAAAGTTTAGCATTGCTTATGTAATGTGTAGGGTGTTGCAATTCCATTGTATATGAATGGATATATAAGATAAAGACTGTTATACTGTAGTAACAACTTTATCTAGGCTAATTCTAACTAGCATGTAACGAGCATTTCTTATAAGCATCTAACATAAAATCCCAAGAGTCCTTTTATATATAAACAAAACACTGAAGCACATGCACTTAAATGTCAATCAGATGTAGGCGGTGTTTCAGAAGGTTATCAAATCACTACATAGGGGGTCAAGCTCTCCATCTCAGATCACTCGTGGTTTTAATGCAAAATCTATTTGTGGCTACTCTCTGTATCCCACTGCTGCCAAATTTCTATGTAATGTGTAGGGGGTCAGACTATCTCTCTTATACCGTGGGACCAGGTCTGTGTAGACCAGACCTCAGAGAGCTTAGTGCATTTCTCAAAATATACAGATATGCGCAACATATTTACAATAGGTCTAAATGACCTTCAGGAGAACTTGATGCACTTCAAAATATGCACAACATATCTAAATGGTTTGCCTGACGGTGAGCTTCACTACAGCTGTCAACTACAAGTTTATCACTGAGACCTAAGGCTCACTTAGTCTACAGAGCCATACTGATACGTAGTACCTATGCAGAGGATACCAACACTTCTCAAGGACACTAGGTACAAGGGGACACCTTCACGAGGATTTCAACACCCCGTACCCACAACTCTGCCAAGGAGATACCACCACTCCTATTACTCATACACTGTGACCAACATTTTTTCAGCCTTAATGATGCACAAACAACCTAACACTTATTCAGCATTGATGATATTTATGCACAAGGGATTCCCTCTCAGGCAGATGCTAAACTGCTGGCTAGTCTATGTGCTGGCTATTCAGAGAGTCACAATCTAATGACCATAGAAACTAGATTATCTGCATACTTATTCAGCATTGATGATATTTATGCACAAGGGATTCCCTCTCAGGCAGATGCTAAACTGCTGGCTAGTCTATGTGCTGGCTATTCAGAGATTCACAATCTAATGACCATAGAAACTAGATTATCTGCATATTTAGCCTCAAAACTTTACCATATGTAAAAGATGAAGATAACTAACAGTGATCAATCTCATAACTCCTATAAACAATACAAAATAGATAGTTGGGCAAACATGGACCCCTGGACACACCAGAGGTGGGATCATGCATAGCTAGCACTGGAACTTTGCATAACAATGTCATGAAGCTTTCCTTTAGATCAAGGAAAGCTTCATGACATTGTTGTGTCCATACCATTGCAATACCTTTCTCAATGAGCTTTGTCAATGGTTTTGCTCTTTCAGCAAAACCACGAATGACCACAGAGGCCAAAGAACGAACACACTTCACTGACATTACATGTTTCAGGCCATTCTTTGCAATCCCTTTATCTGATATGACATGATCAAGCACGGCACTTTCTTTGCAAAGAAAGTACATTTCTTAAACTGAAGCTGACCAGCCTCAAGTAACCGGTCGAATACGGCTCTAAGGTTTCTTATCATGTCCGAGAACGTTTTGCCGATCATTATTACATCGACTAAGTAAATGAGGCATAATTATGTCCCATTGTCATGACTTTCTCCATAAGTCTTTGGAACGTTGCGGGTGCGCAACTCAAACCAAAAGGCATGTTCTTGAATTGATAAGACCCTTTTCTTGTAATAAATGCCGTTTTGGTCGGTCCTCTGGCTTGACCGATACCTGCCAGTACCCAAAGATCTAGGATTGAGAACCACTTATTGCCAGACAAGTTATCAAACGACTGGTCAATACGAGGTAGTGAATACGCATCCTGGATGTTCAACTTATTTAGTTTCCTATAATCAATACAAAAGCATGTTGACCCAATCTTCTTACTCACAAGAACTATTCCTGCTCCCTATGGGCTTGTAGATGGTTCGATTTTTCCATCTTTGAGCATCTCTTCAATGTGTTTGTAGAAGGTCTCCGTCGCATGAAATGGCAGATGGCGCAATGGCTCTAACTGGCTTGGCATTTCCAACATTCATTCCATGCTCAACTACGTTAGCAGACCAAAGGTCAGGGTTATCCATTGCAAACAGATTGCTATAGCTTTTCAGTAGAGTTTGCATGTCTCTCATCAGTTGCCACTGCAGCGACCAAGATCTTAAAATTGTTTGTTCAACTGTTTTTGTTTTGGATAAGTTCTCACTCTACATACTGTTCATTGAACAAGTAGACGAAATCTGTGCTAAGTGAGTACCCTTTGGAATTATGCATGGATATATGATATTTAGCATGTGGACTGATACCATGTTAGTACTAGTGACGTACGATCTATCTACCACAGCAGGTATGTCATTGGTGCTCCTCTCGGCAGGATCTATGATGCTCTCACAGCAATAGAGCTGTTCACCTTCAGGGACGCAAACTTTTCCTGGAACTATGACTTCTTGGTTCACAGGTATCGTGACAGTCTTCAGGGTCACTACTCTGAAACATCCAAAATAGCCTTTAACAGCTGGAATTTGTTATGGTCCCAAATAGTAATTTCTTGCTTTCACATATCTACAGCAACGTTGTACTCTTTCAAAAAGTCCAGACCTATGATACCGTCTACCGTTAGATCCGCCATACTGCTTTTACTGTGCAAGAGAAGCTACCAAACTTCAATACGAATGTCCCTTTACCAGACACATCGAGTTCTTTACCGCTCAAAGCATATACATTCTTTGACATTGGATCAAGTTTAGGCGTAGACCTTTTCACTATTCTCCAACCACTGTAGTTCACACAAGGGTTAGAGTTGCCCCTGTATCAACAAGTAATTGAACATGAATGCTTTGGTAACTACCTTTCAAAAATATTCCAGCTTCTACCTCTATACCCATAAAACCATGTGTAGGTTCTTGTTTCTCTGGGGACTCTTTGTCTTGATGCTTGTCGTGTGGTTTGTCTGTTTTACTGTTATTGGCTTTCTTCAATAGAAGATAGTGTTTACGTACATGACAAACCTTATGACAGTAGAAACATTTTCTTTCTGTTTGTTGCGCTCGCTGGAATGCATCTCTGTTTTGCTAACATAGCTGACAGAATATTTCTGTTGTAGACTGGTTCAGCCAGAGTATCTCTAAGATGACTCCTACGCTCAGCTCTATTTTAAGCCTCATTGAGATTGGTAGATCTTGATTGTTTATACGGATTCGCATCTCGGAATTAATAAGGGCACACACAAACTGATCTTTTGGTCTGGCCTTACCTGAGCTAATTGTAGGGTATGTCAGGTTTGGAAGCCTGCGAATGGCTTGTCCAAGTTTTGGGAACGTTTCCCCTGGTTTCTGGCGTCGCTATTTCATCCCTATAGAGCTCTGTCTGAGTGGAAGGTGCGATCCTCTCCTCTAATAGTTTTACAAGTTCCTTGTATATTTGTATTATCCTGTCAAATTAAGGACACCAAGTACATCATCCCGCAGTGACACTGCAAGATATGTGTCTTTACTTTTCTCTGTCCAACCATTCAAATCGGCACACACTTCCAAAGTGACTGATAATGGTTCCATCGTAAGTGGCTGGTTTCATATGTACACCACATGCTTTGGGCAGCTCGTCATTCCTCTTGTCCGTCAAGATTTTCTCGTTTTGGAGAAGATAATTTTGATGATCTTCGTGTCATTATTCCTGACATCAAAACGTTATCATTTTAGAATAGTTTCTTTAGGTCTTCCTCCTATGTCGGCATTGTTACTCAACACACTGCTTTAGCATACTGGGTATGAACTTGGGACTGCATTATAGTAGTCTGGTGCATAGGAGTGTAATGGACAAGTTCCTTGTGATTCGCATCAATTATAGTAATCTCCATCTCAGATCACCCATGGTGTTAATGCAAAATTGTTGCTGACTTGTCTCACTACTCTCTGTATCCCATCGCTGCCACTAAATCTTTATGTAAGTGTAGGGGGTCCGACTATCTGCAACCGAGTCTGTGTAGACCAGACCTTAAATAGCCTGGTGCACTTCCCATATTTATGTAGCAATCTTCCATTATCACCTGCATATTGTGTTTATTTATCTCCATTGATTCGATACGCAGGAGTTTGTTCTGCGTATGATCAGTTTTTAAATCGAAACAGGCTACTGACAAACAAGTTGATGGTGCAGGGGTTTTGTTTAAAGTTAGCATTAGCTCGTTATAACAATCTAGTTTGCCAATACAACCTATCATGCTGGCTGACGTGTTTCATACCGGTTGTTAGGCCGTTCTTGGCATACTGAATTTCACTACGTTTACCTGATCAAGATAAAGGGCTCACGTCGGGTGTGACCGGTCGACAGGGGATGCTTACTCCTCCTGGGCACCTGATCTCACCTCTCGTATATCCAATGGTCTGTGTTTGCCCAACCTTCTTGTTTGCATTGCTTATAGGAGTTATGGGATTGATCACTGTTAGTTATCTTCATTTTCCATATACATTGTATGTGAGATCTTTTGTACTTAATGAAAGGATTTTTACATATCAATAGTTAATTAAAAAAAAAAATTACCCCTTCACGAATCACCAAAATTCAATGGATATATATGCATTAATAATTCTTGCAAGGCGAAATCGCCGAAACATTGATTAGGAAATAATCGAAAGGTGAAGATAATCAATCTCATAACTCCTATAAGCAATACAAAATAGAGAGTTGGGCAAACATGGACCCCTGGATATACCAGAGGTGGGATCATGTGGATAGAAGGAGTAAGCATCCCTTGTCGACCGGTCACACCCGCCGTGAGCCCTATATCTTGATCAGGTAAACGGAGTTATCCGTAGTCAAAATCAGTGTGCCAAGAACGGCCTAACAATCGGTATGAAACAAGTCAGACAGCATTTTACCCAATGATATGTTGTATTGACAAACTAGATCGTTATAACGAGCATAGAATTTGCGAAATGCTGATTTTAAACGAGACTGTTGGAACTCCTGCACTATCAACTTCTTTGTCAGTAGCCTGCTTCGATTTAAAAACTGACCATAAGCAGAACAAGCTCTTGCGTATCGAATCAGTTGAGAGACATAAACACTATATGCAGGTGATAATGGAATATTGCTACATTAATACATGTACGAGAAGTTGGCGATGGAGAAGCTGAAATCATCCCGTTTGTCATACAGTTTATTCATTTTGCATGATCAGCCAATGTCTCGAGGGGAGGTAATTCTATACAAACCAACAGAATGGCATTTCTCGCCACATTTATATATTGAAAAAAATCTTCTAAATAGTTGGGTTTTTTCTCGAGAACCACAAGTATACAATTGACGAATTAATATGCAAACATGCCATATGCTAGGATGAGGCCAAAATAGAGATCTCAAACTGTGGCATTGCTGTATATCTAGGAAAAGTCTGGAAAGCAAGAGCCACGGCAATAGAAATTTATTTGGAAGCATTCTCAGGTAGAATAGTGTAAGAATTTGCCATGACATGTCCCTTGCGTCAGATCGGGGTCACAATAGGGGTACCAAGTTTAACATTGGTTATGTGTACGAACAATCTTCTTGATTAAGGAGAAACCCATTTACGTTGACATCATAATGTAAAACTTATACGGTACCAATTTTGATGCACCAGATGCGCATTTCGACAATGTCTCTTCAGTGATGCTCAACCGAAATGTTTGAAATCCGAAATAACAATGAAGTAATAGAGCTATTTTAGGGGAAAACAGTGTGCCAAAAAAGTGGAGTCAAATTCCTCTAAGGATAAGAGCTATGCGCGAGGGAGATAATCCTTAATTTTGAAATGAATTTCTAAATTTAGATTATTGCTTTATAAATAAAATATTTATAGTCTGAGATGCAACAGTAAGAAGCTATCGTTGAAGGGGGTTGATATCCTCCACAAAAATATATTGCTAACAAGATAAGGTTGTAATCTGCCGATTATAAGTCTCCCAAAAGAAGCACTGGTTCTGTGTCAGTTATCATTATAATACATGTACAGATTATATCTAGTGTGACACAAAAATGACAAGAAGTGCAATTGAACAAGAGGAGAAGATTTTAGTCGAAGAGCAAAAACTATTGACCCATTTTCTCTTTATGAAACTCTTTGACACATTCATAGTGAAGGATTTTAGAGGAGAAGGTTGAGATATGTTTCATTTCATTTGTACAAGGAACAACGTATATAAAAGAACATTATTACTTATTAGGTCTTTACTGATTGTCTACAGAAATGTTTCGGGTTTTTATAAATTAACAGGTGAGGCAAAGCCGAACCTTCTGTATATAGACTTTAACAATCGTTAAATTTCTGTAGTCAATCAGTAACAAACCTAATTATGTCTGCCCTCTTTCAGGGGGAGACATTGTTTTTTTGTGCTTTCTGTCTGTCACAAAATCTTGTGAACACTTTTCCTATATGGCTTCTCAGATAAACTTGAAACTTTGTACAATGCTTCATTGCCATTTGTAGATGTGTATATTTTCAGGACAGGAGTATGGCGTGTAAAACATCACAAGATATTGAACATAGATCACAAGATATTGAACATACATCATAAGATTATCGAATCATACAGGAGGGTCCAATTATTTTTCTATTATAAGTTACAGTGTATCTAAGAGGTGTGGAGGATGTAAAATAGCTCGTGAACACTTCTCCTCCTATATGACTTATATGATAGATTTGGAACTTTGTACAATGCTTATTGTCAGGACGGGAGGATCCAATTATTTTCCTAAAAGTTATAGTGGATTTAAGAGGGATGAAGGACGTAAAATAGCTTGTGAACACTTCTCCTCCAATGTGGCTTATCATATAGATTTGAAACTTTGTACAATGTTTCATTGCCATTTGTAGATGTGCATATTGTCGGGACAGGTGAATCCAATTATTTTTCTAAAAGTTATAGTGGATCTAAGAGGGGCAGAGGATGTAAAATAGCTTGTGAACGCTTCTCCTATATGGCTTATCCGATAGACTTGACATTTTGTACAATACTTCAATGCCATTTGCAGATGTACATATTGTTGTGACAGGAAGATCCAATTGTTATCCTTAACGTTATAGTGCATCTGAGGGGTGCAGGGTGTAAAATAGTTTGTAAACACTTCTCCCATGTGGCTTATCGGAGTTCATAATGACTATGTTCCTGCTCATGCTTTCTCCTCCATACCATGCAGTACAATAAGGGAAGGAGGTTTCATTTGGAGCACTTCCAATTTGGGGAGCTAGAGAGACATTTGTTTTTCATAAAAACAACCTCTAGTAAGTGTTTTGTTTTGACAAGGATCAATATGTTTGATATTAATCAGAAATAGATACAAAAAGATATTCCAATGTTACCAGCTACATATTACAGCTCGCCGTCTAAAGAATGACAATCACGTGACAAACCATCATTATAGTCCGAGGCAAAACAAAGGCATCGAAGTAGCTTGTCTTGGATACTAGTATAGGTTACATGTGGAATATGTTTTGGTTCCAGCTGACAAAGCTTTTACAACATTGTCTTTGTTTGTACGGCTTATTATTACAACTATTTTAAACGAACTTGGCATTAATTCCACATCTGGTAATCGTACTTGCTCTCCAACTGCCATTTCAAAAGATGAAATTCTTCAAAAACGTGCTTCAGGTTTAGCCACATTTAATATCCCAGTCAATGGGTCGGATGAAAATGAGTTACCGTACCTATGCTAGATTCCTAAACTACCCTTACAAAGATTGCTGGATCTTGGAAATGTTCTACCAAGCCCCAGCCTTTGTTACTTCAAACTTACTATGCCACAACATATGCTAGAAGTGGTGTAAATCAAATGCGGATTCTAAAAACTTATAAAGACCTTTTAGTAAATTTGAAATCGCAACACTTTACACGACCATTCCTTATGAGAAAGACTAGACTTTTTGACATCATAGATAGTTGGTTCTTCAACAAAAATGGAAAAGGTAACGCAAATATTCCTATCTAAAGGTAAGTCATCCAAAAATTAAATACCACTCTGATTCCACACACAAGTACTCTGAAGCTGAAATCAAAATATGCTGGAGTTCCTCATTGACAATATCTTCGTAGTCATTGGTGATCAAGTCTTTCAGCAGTCTGTTGGAATTCCCATGGGCACGAATTATGCACTTTGTTAGCTGACCTGGTTTTATATTCTTATGAAGCAGAATTTATTAAAAAACTTCAACATGAGAAAAGATCTCCTGTTGTGACCTTCAACTCGACATTTAGATATATCAGCGACGTTTTATATATCAACAATAATCATTTTAATACATATGTCGATTCGATTAATCCCTGTGAACTCGAAATAATAGACACAACAGAGTCCTTTACATCTACTTCGTACTTGGGATATTTTATTATGCCCCCCCCCCCCCTTCAAAGAAGAGGGGCATGTTGCTTTGTACCTGTCGGTTGGTCGATAGACCTCATGTTGTCCACTCAATATCTTGAGAACCATTCACTTCATTTTAATGATATTTCATATGTGGGTTGGTTATGAGTACAAGAGGACCCCTATTGTTTTCAAGGTTTCAGGTCAAAAGGTCAATCAACTCTGAACAAAGGAATATACTGTCCACTCAATATCTTGAGACCCCTTTGCTTGACAGACACCAAGCTTGGTACACCTTCAGGAGAAGATGACCTCTATTGATTTTGAGGTCACATGGTCAAAGGTCAAATTGGACATAGGAATATACTGCCCACTCAGTATCTTGAGAACCCTTTGCTTGACAGACATCAAACTTGGTACACTGGTACAACTTCAGGAGAAGATGACCCCTATTGATTTTGAGGTCACATGGTCAAAGGTCGAACTGAATATAGGAATATACTGCCCACTCAGTATCTTGAGAAACCTTTGCTTGACAGACATCAAACTTGGTACACTGGTACAACTTCAGGAGAAGATGACCCCTATTGATTTTGAGGTCACATGTTCAAAGGTCAAACTGAATATAGGAATATAATGTCCGCTCAATATCTTGAGAACCCTTTGTTGACATACACCAAACTTGGTACACGGGTGCATCTTCAGGAGAAGATGACCCCTATTGATTTGAGGTCACATGTTCAAAGGTCAAGGGTTAAACTGGATATAGTAATATATTGTCTCCTATATTTTAAGAATTATTTACTTGATAGACACCAAACTTGGTACACCATAAGAAGTAAATGACCCCATTGATTTTTAGATCACATGGTCAATCCACTCTTGACATGAAGATATTGTCTGCTCAATATTTTTAATTGGTGATGCTACTATCAATTAAATGATGCATGTGTATAACCCTTTTCAATTTTGCACCATGGGGGCATATATGTTTTACGAACATCTCTTGTTGAAAAAAGATTTTAACGGCAAACTGACAACTAAACTTTGACAAACCGGATGATTCCAGCTTCTCTCTCGTCAACTTCCCATATTTATGTAGCAATATTCCATTATCACCTGCATATGGCGTTTACATCTCTCAACTGATTCGATACTTGTTCTGCGTATGACCAGTTTTTGAATCGAGGCAGGCTACTGACAAACAAGTTGAAGTTACAGGGATTTCCAGTCTTGTTTAATTAAGTTAATATTTTGCAAATTCTATGGTCGTTATAACGATCTAGTTTGCCAATACAAAATATCATAGGGTCAAATGCTGTCTGACGTGTTAGGCGGTTGTTGGCACACAGATTTTGACTGCGGATTGCTCCGTTTACCTGATCAAGGTATAGGGCTCACGGCGGGTGTGATCGGTCGACAGGGGATGCTTACTCCTCCTAGGCACCTGATCCCACATCTGGTATATCCAGTGGTCCGTGTTTGCCCAACTCTCTATTTTGTATTGCTTATAGGAGTTATGAGATTGATCACTCACTGTTCGATGCCTTTACTTTTCATCGTTTTTGAAGATCCCTCTACTTAAACAAGGTTCTGAAGTTTGCTGGAGTCACTTGATCTTGTTTCTAGTATGTAGACTTCATTATAAATCATTACGTATTTTTGAAGACCCCATGTCTCTGTCACTACAGGTTCTGTAGGTATACAGCTGTGTTAGTACAGAACTACTATCATTTACCATGATATATATGGTGTAGCAAAGACTTGCACAAAGGACTCCTTGTCAAACTACCAAAAAAAGGGGGACTCCTCTCTGTAACAACTGGAGAGGAATTACTTTGTTATCAATACCCAGTAAAGTGTTATGCAGCATCATATTGACTAGGATGAAGAGAGAAGTGGACAAAAAGATGAGAGATGAACAAGCAGGATTCAGACAAGTGTTCCTGCGTTGACCAGATAGCCATCCTTAGAATCATCATCGAACAGACAATCGAATGGCAGTCATCACTCTACCTCAACTTCATCGATTTCCAGAAGGCATTCGACAGCGTAGACCACCAAGTGCTCTGGGGAATCCTTGGACACTATGGAATTCCGCGCAAAGTTCTTTCCATCATACAACAACTTTATGCCGGATTCACATGTCAAGTAATCCATGGAGGAACCATCACAGAGCCATTCCCAGTAACAAGCGGGGTGAGACAAGGATGCCTGCTCTCTCCTCTTCTCTTCCTTCTAGTGATAGACTGGGTCAGCAAAACAGCCCACAGTAGCCCAACTGGCATTCAGTGGACACTAGTAAGACGTCTGGAAGACCTTGACTTTGCTGACGACATCTGCACACTATCTCACCGTCTTCAAGACTCCCAACATCAAGTCTCCAACCTAGAAGCAACAGCAAAAAGAACTGGCCTTTACATCAACGCCCAGAAAACAAAATCAATGAGAATCAACTCCATACAAACTGACGCTATCAAGATAAACAACATGGAAGTAGAGGACATCAAAGACTTCACCAACTTAGGAAGTATTGTCAGTACATCAGAGGGCACAGACGAAGACATCAAAGCAAGAAAAAGGAAGACCCAGCAAGCTTTTGCCATGTTAAGACCAGTATGGCGAAGCAAGGCACTGAGAACACGCACCAAGATCAGAATCTTCAACACCAACGTGAAGTCTGTTCTACTATATGGGTCTGAAACCTGGAGAGAAACATCAACATCCATGAAATCAGTCCAGGTCTTTGTAAACAAGTACCTGAGAAACATCCTCGGGATAAGGTGGCCAGATGTTATAAGCAATGCAAACCTGTGGAAGAGGACCAACCAACAACCAGTGGAAATCACCATCAGAACACGCAGATGGAACTGGATAGGGCATACACTGAGGAAACCCAGTACTATCATCACAAAACAAGCCCTAGAATGGAATCCACAGGGTCAGAGAAAGCGGGGACGGCCAAAGAACACCTAGCGCAGGGTATTAACATCAGACCTGAAGAAAATTGGCAAGACCTGGGGAGAAGCTAAGATAATTGCACAAGACAGAGGGAGATGGAAAGCCACTGTAGCCGCCCTATGTCCCCCATGGGACGAAGTGGATTAATGATAATGAAAGACTTGTGAAAGAATTTCAGATTAAATAGCTTTCATTCATATGTCGATTTGATATATCCCTGTGAGCTCGAAATAAAGGACACCACAGAGTCGTCCACTTCTGCTTCATACTTGGATATTTTATTGAAAGTAGACATTAACGGCAAACTAACAACTCAACTGTATGACAAACGGGATGATTTCAGCTTCTCCATCGTCAACTTCCCACATTTATGTAGCAATATTCCATTATCACCTGCATATGGTGTTTATATATCTCAACTGATTCGATATGCAAGAGCTTGTTCTGGGTATAGTCAGTTTTTAAATCGAGGTAAGCTACTGACAAACAAGTTGATGGTACAGGGATTTCAACAGTCTCCATTGAAGTCAGCATTTCGCGAATTCTATGGTCGTTATAACGATCTAGTTCGTCAATACTCCGTTTACCTGATCAGGATATGGGGCTCACAGCGGGTGTGACCGGTCAACAGGGGATGCTTACTCCTCCTAGGCACCTGATCCCACCTCTGGTGTGTCCAGGGGTCCGTGTTTGCCCAGGGGTCCGTGTTTGCCCAACTATCTAATTTGTATTGCTTGTAGGAGTTATGAGATTGATCACTGTTCGTTATCTTCACCTTGCATTAAAGAAAATGGCAGACATATCTCCAGAGGTGACAAATGCCCCAAGTAATCTCGGTTGTCCTCATAATGACATATACAATGCTGGACCAAGTACTAGCACCCCAATTAGCAATCTGTTTCGGGGTTTACAGACTCCATAAAATTTTAATGGATGCGCCACAGGAACAGCTCGAGAAATTTCAATCAACGGTTCTCGGGAAAACTTAAGAATACAAATGAAAGAATTGACAGTATTTTAGAGGAGCCTGTTCCAAAGAATGTTAATCAAAAAAAAAAAAAACAAACAAAAAACCAACCGTTCCTGTCATTGAGGTTATGGAAAAAGATCGATCTGAGAAAGGGTTCTGGTGAAAATACTACAGATCATTCTATTTTGTCAAATTTTTCTGACAAATTTGCAGCGACCGAAAAAAAAAAAAAAACACCCCAAAACGGATCCTTCAACAAGCTTCCTAAAATACTTTTAAGATCTATCGTCCGTGATCGGCAGGCAAACAAAGGACAATGACAGACAAAGGACAGATCTACTGGAGAAAAATATTCGTCCAGAAAATTGCGATTTTCTGTCTTCTCTGCGTGTCAACCCCCTCAATAATTGACCAGTGGACAAAGAATTTTTTATTTTTTTTAAAAGGGGGGGGTTAAAAAAACCAAACAAAAACAAACAAAAAAAACACCCAAAACAGGAAAAAAAAGAAAATCAAAGATCATGAATTCCATAAAATTGATTACCGATGTAATATGTCACAAGTCTCAATTCTTGCTCCGAACAAAATAATAGGGATAGGGATGCCATAAATCTTCAATAAATTGGTTGTTTTTCTGGTCAAAATATCGCCAAAAACAAATACTCTTGACAAATATTGCAAAGTCATTATATAATCATGTTTAAGTGGTATACATCCAAATAAACAATTAAATTATGAAATTTTACCAGCGTACTCTAAAGTACCCATTCAGCTCTGCCCAAGAGTCCGACTCTATGATGAAGGGGTACACATTTTAATAATTCTTTTTTTTCCCTTCCATTTTTGTGCACATACCGGTACATCTGATATACATTAACATTATAGTTTAATAATTCTGGTAGAGAGTTACATGTCCTTCATAACCATGCATAAAGTATATCACGATACAAACAAGTAAAGAAAATGGTTTCTAAAGATTAAGTGCATTTTCAATAGAAATGAAATTGGGCCCTGCCCAAGGATGGGGAATTTTACAATTTTGGTAGATAGCTACATGTACATGCATCATCTATAAACCATGCATGTACACAATATTTCTTCAAAACCAAAATACACAATTTTAAAAGGCGAAATGTATTTTCACTATATATCAATATAAGACCCACCTTATAGCCCAGAGGTAGTGAACTTCACAATTTTGGAAGACAGCTTAAATTATAAGTGTATAAATGTATGAATTTCAAA
Organism: Ostrea edulis; assembly: GCF_947568905.1. Taxonomy (NCBI): domain Eukaryota; kingdom Metazoa; phylum Mollusca; class Bivalvia; order Ostreida; family Ostreidae; genus Ostrea; species Ostrea edulis. The sequence goes on along the minus strand of NC_079170.1, from coordinate 55,368,425 downwards.
ATTTTGCTAAATAGATCCATTCTCTTCATAATCCTACAATTAACCATGCATATAGTTTTTCTTGAAGTTGTGCAGGGAAAAGGAGATGATTTAAAGAGTGCATTTTCACTAATTAAGCCATAAAGCCCCACCCTAGCACCAGACCCATGTATCACAATTTTGGTAGAGGCATCCTTGCTGATCATCACTACACACAGTTTGTTTGCTTGATTTTTTAATTTTCATTTTTAGGTTTTGACCCCATCACTCGGGTAAAAACATCAGGTAGTAACTATTGAATTCACAATTTTAGTTCCTATACACCAAAAATGTTCTAAACAAAATTTAATGAAAAATTGCCACATGTTGCAGAAGTTGATTATGGTTTTTTTCTGTCTTTTTTAAATAAAAGACAGACACCTACCAATTGCAATAGGTCACCTAAAAATTCAAAGCTGATGATTTTCACTATTGAAGATGGAAAATATTTAGAAAGAGCACAATGTGATAGATCTGGGATATAGTGGGTAAAATAGGATGCTGTGGAGATCATAGAAAACAGCCAAATACAACCATTACTGATACATAGTACATCATTTATTTGTTTGGATAAAGGGCTACAAAGTGCTCATACCCAATTTCTTCATAATATATGTTAAATACAGCATTTCCCCATACAAATCAAGACCTTTACAAATCTGCATGACCTATTATTTCATGACTTTATTGAAGAAATGTTTTAAACCTTATAAAAGTAAGAATTTTCCAGTTTATATTTATTCTGAAAATAAAGAAAGTTAAGCATCTGTTTCAACTGGAATCAACTGAACCTGGTTCTTTAAATATTGTGTAACTGGATCCAGGTTATTATTACTACGTCAGGCAATTAAAACAGTCACTAGAGCCAAGAAAAATGTACAGCATAAACTATCAATGTTTCAAAAGAAAAGGAGGGACTTATTTCTGCAAAATACATGTTTTCTGTACAGGGAATTTTACTTCCTGGACAGGGATTTTTAACATGTTTTTCCATTCTAAATCAAATGATGTTACAATATAAACAGCTCAAAGACAGGTTAAACAGGGACTGTAACGAACATCTACAATGAAATATACAACAGAATCCATAACACCACTCATGAACATAGCGTTGATCTCAGTCATACTAAAACATGTCAATGATCGGTAATTTGGCGTAAAGAAGTTTTTGTGACCATGATTTGAACAACCTTTAATGCTGTTGCTGCCTTCAGATTCAGTATTTGAAATGAACACTTTCCTGTACATACTACACCCACAGACTTGGATGTTCTTTTACTGGAACCAAGTATGTAGAAAATGAAATCTTCCTCAAAATCCTGTTTCACATACGTTAAAATGGCCATTAAAATCTGAGAATATCAATGACGGCAATCTGGAGAGTGCAGTGCGACAGATTATTTCTTATTCCCTGATTTTAAATCTGATTTAGATTTTCTTGATGTTTTTCTTAAGGACGAGGAACTTTTTCTTGACTTCAATGAAGAAGTTGAACTCTTTAATGAGGAAGATGAACTTCTCAGAGAGGAAGATGAACTTCTCAGAGAGGAAGCTATACTGGACAGAGAGGTCAGGGAGTTTTTCCTGATGACCTTCACATTCTCCTTCTCTAGGGACCTTCTCATGACCTTCCCAAAAATCTCCCCCGGTGACCCATCTGAAGTGAGGTTCTCGCTTTCGTTCTCAGATAAAGACTGTAGATCTGCCTCTGGGAAGGGCTGTAACTCTGTCTCGGATTCTGACGACTGTCCTATTGGATCAGGACGAAGACCAAGATGATCCTCATCCAATTTCTTGAATGGCTTCTTCACCATCTTCAAACTGCTTTTCAAACATTGCAACCACTGCCTTTTATCATGTTCATCAACAGCTATTAATGTATGAGACTGTCCCTTGCTTCCATCCAAGAATCCCACACGAAAGACATTCTTTGCTGCAAAGAAATAATTTTAACAATGCAAAACAATATAATGTATACCATCAGAGAACATATTGTGAAAAAAAAAAGGTAGTGCAAAATTCTTCCAATATCTAATGAATCAATCTAAGTAAAATTAGATTCATTGATCTATTCATTTAGGAAATAAATATCATTTCTAAAATAAACTGTGATGCTTTATGTCTGCATACTTTATGAAGTAATTTTATTTTTACGGAGAAAATGGCTATCAATTAAATTGGTAAAAATATTGAAGGCAAATACATTGGAAAGTGCTTCCTTGATATATTGTCACCCCTCCCCCTGAGGGCTGTTCCATTAAAACATATGAGGTACCCGGGGACGGCAATTAAAAAAAAATCTATGGGTGCTTGTCATTGGTAGAAAATTGCATCTGTGGGTGGTTGTTTTGATAAAATCTTTATTTTTTTACCGAAACTGAGAGGAATGCAACAAGAGAAGGGAAGGGTTGAAAGTAGAATGTGAAACAAACGCTGTTTTCTGTCTTCATTTTATCTCGGTCGATGAGGTTCCGCGATCCGGTTATCGTTTCCGGTTTGACATTAGGATTATCTCCCTTGTCCAAAATGGAAAACGAAACGTGCTCGTGGTCCATTGAGACGGTTTTTGATTTTATCTAGCTGCAATAATGTAGCCCTATCCAATTTTTTTTATTCTGACGTTTTCGGGATGAGGCTACAATTCCATAGGATCTCCGTAATGGTGCAAAATAATTTTATGAATAACCGATAATAAACTCTGTGTATCAGTCCCAAATGTTGTTTACACCAAAAGGAGTACCAACTTTGTGCTCGGGCATGTCTAATAAAGGTGTTTTTCATTAATTATAATGTACAGCATGCAAAATTCTTCGTCTGCTCCGCCATGCTTGTTATCGCGAAATCTCGTAGGTGGATCTAATGAAAAAGCTAAACATTGACAATCGGCGCGAAAATGAAGTTACTTGGGCCACTTCAACAAAGAAAGGAAAATCATATTGTTGCAGTCTGCTGTTCGGTTTTTAACTTGATATTAAATTCAAAACTTTTCAATACCGACGAAATAGCTTTCGCCTCCATACTTGTCCATTGATGTAAATACTACTTTATATGGCATATGCAAATGACTTGACAATCGGAAGTTGAAAGTATTTGATGGAGAGTGACCCAGATATATTGTCAAGCTCAGATCTTGCACCTATCAGTAATCTTATAGGAGTAAAAGAAGACAGAATAGTGAAGTATGTTGAAGATGTCAAAGAAAAGGAATGAAATAAACTAGAGCAGAAGAAATTGTTAGATAGTTTTAAAGACAGTCCAATATTGTTACTAACAATTGCTGAACCTTTAGGTATTATTGCACACGCACTTTCAAAAGCCAACACACACTGGAAGAAAATCTAAGGCAGACTTTTTAGTTGCTGTGGACAAGGAAATCAAAAGTAGAAATATATCTGATATTTCTTTATATGAGACACTGGATAAACTTTTCCCTCAAAAGTTTAGGAAGTCAAAATCGTGACATTGAATTTCAGAGATTTTCAGCTAGTTGTACCTATTATTTTATAGACATGGTTTTGAATTCTACGTATTTGTTACCGATGTATACACAAGTCTGACTTTTTTAAAGCAATATGCAATGGCCTTTCTTGAACAGTCATATTATAATTAAATTTGACAAATGCTTTATCCAATTTTTGAATAGCCATTTTTATAGAATTTGTCTTTCTCAAATTGGCAACTTATTCGGATTGGCATTATTATTTTCAATTTTGTGTCCACCCTGGGTGATTTGGTATGTAAAAAAGTCGGTGATTGTTGTGTAGCATGCCAATTCAAATAATTGACTTAATGTTGGAGTATAAAGTGCCAAAGTTAGAGTATGGACAATCTATATAGTTTTCGTTGTGCACTGTTTTTTGTATAAAGATTAGAACTGTATTTTGTGTTGAAGTTTAAAGAATATTTTTCCAATCATTAAAACTTGTTCTACCTGTTCATATTAGTATTTGTCATCTTATGTTGAACTATGACTACAGAATTATAGATTTTAATGGGGTTACCCAACACCATTACTAGCATAAATTTCACTCATTTAATTTTCTTTAAATTTTGTTTTATACTCATCTACTTTGACCAATGAAGGAAAATTTATATTAATTTCAAGAAATTTCAACCACACATTTTCATTTGAATAATTTCAATAGATATATAGAAATTTCATCAAGCAAACTTTTGATCACTGAGATGCTCTAAATTTGATATCAAATCGAATTAAAAGGTTTAGCTGATTTTTACAGAGTTATTTCCTTTGGGTGTTGGGTACCACCTTAAATACACAAATTTGGAGAGGGATATAAAAGTCTTCAACTGTCAGAAATGGATCAAGTCCTTCAGCTTTTTATTATCGTTTTCCCAAAGAAGTTGTTGTTATTCTATAGCATTTGGACACTCTCTAAAATCAACTTCATTCAGTGATGACTGTTTATCAAACTTGGTACATAGTTTTTAGAATGACATAGAACCCTATTATTTTTTTTTTACAAAGGTTAAGATCACAGGATACAGTTGTCATTCCACAACATCCTTGTGAACAATGCAATGAGCCGTAGTGTAACAAATATCTAAGACATCAGTGTCGCAGAGACACATTTTCTTGTTTTTTAATACTCAAAATACTAGTCAATTTTAAAACTTTTAATAGTTGTTTTTGAACATTTACAATACTAGGCTTTTTATGAACAGGTAGACTTATAAAATTGATTTAGTTCATCGTGTTTAAGAAAGACAGTCTTGATAAAATAAATTGATGGTTCTATGATCAAGCTTCATTGATAGCCAGTTATTTGAATGGTGATGAGACCCAAGATACTCTTCTCTTTACTATCATGCTTGGGAACATCTGAAAATAGACCTCTATTCAGGGGTTATAAATAGTCATTCATACATATTGAATTGAAAGAAAAAGTGTATTTCACATTTGTACCATAGCTTGGCGTGCTTTCTTTTTGTTAAAAGTGTGGGTTATCTGTACATAACCCACACTTTTCTTCAAACCCCGCCCACATTCTCGAAAAAACAAAAACAAAACAACATCACTGTCCACTGTATGAAGTTCCTCCAGATCAAAATTGCACATATCAAACACGGATAACTGACTCAGACTAAGTTCTCCAAATACATTATAGATATTCGCACTGAATCTCACTTAAACCTTGATACAAGATAATATCGTCAATGGTCTCGTTCCAAAGACTTTCTAGTTCCATATTCTCCTCAAGTCGAGAAACACGTGTAAGTAGAAATACGGGTATCATTTATAAAGAGTTTTATAAAAGACCCAGTCACGTGATAAGAACGCGTTTAAGAGATAAACTTGTATAGCGGACAAAGTGAATCAGACTTTGTTTCTTTTATGGTTTCGCGTCTTACAATTCTTTTTTTTTTTCTCTTATGGTTTCACCATTTTTTTTTAAAAATCTATTGTATATACATGTAAACGTTTTCCCAGCCAATTTAGTCAAAATATGTATTAAAATAAAAATATCAAAACCAACAGTCCAAACATTTATATGCACTTTAAAAACGGCTTTTTGAAAACAATTAATGAACATACATTTTTCGGTGATAGAAAATCATTAAGATAGAAATATATGGTGTTCAAAGTGTAATGTAAAGACATAACAATTGGCATCATATTGTAAACAGGCGACCGCGCTTCCGAAAGCTATAATAAAATATAATGAATAATAGTAAACTATGGTACAAGTCACTTACCCCATATAATATTGTTGATTATGTTCAGATACCCGATGGGCGTGGTCATAATGACACTCGGGAGCTACGCTCCCTCGTGTCATTATGACCACACCTATCGGGTATCTGCACATAACCAACAATATCATATGGGGTAACTACTACTTATTTCACTTCTATGGGTGGTGCCGTACTATCTAAAATTGCTTCTGTGAGTGGTCCCTCATTACATTTTTATGCTTCTATGGGTGGTTACCCAAATTTTAAAGTGCCTTCCCCGGGTACCTCATATGTTTTAATGGAACAGCCCTGAGTGCCACCACCACTTATTGCCTGAAAATCCTAAAGAACAGATTTCTTCCCTGGTTAACACCCCATTATAATGCCAGCCTCCCATAATGCCATATGCCACTGAATTTCACATACAAATGGTCAAATTTTTTAGGGTTTACCCTTGATAATAATGCCAATTACCTAACATCCATCAATAATCACACCCCTACTTTGAGAGCAACAGTAAAGTATGATGAGCTGGATGAGGTATGCAGGTGGTCAGGTTAATTACAAATAATTGCTGAATTATCTAATGTTTAAACAGAATGGAGCCAGAATAAATGTGCTAAATTGAATTTCTTTTGACTGCTCAGTGAATTGTCAGTAATGGTAGATTTGTTATATTGCAATGCCCTCTTTATTGCCCAAATTGGTCTTGAACAAAAGTTGGCAATATCTTAAGTTATAGCTATGTAAGGACCTAACAACATTTCAATCTCACACATATGCATGGACCTTGCTTTTAATGCACTATTAATACTCTGAGAACTTAATTTTCCTGCAACAACACCATTACATAACTTGCACTGGACTGAACATGTATACAATTTACTTCACAATGCTGAGGAAATAATTGCTCACTGTGATTGGAATGGTGTGTAATTGTGCCAAATATATTTTGTGTATACAATTTACTTCACAATGCTGAGGAAATAATTGCTCACTGTGATTGGAATGGTGTGTAATTGTGCCAAATATATTTTGTGTTAACGTCAGCAATTTCAAATTATTATAATGCGAAAAATTCTGTCCCTCTGTATATAAATAAAAGCTGAATGTGCAAACAAAAAGTAAACAGAAATTTGACTTTCAAATTTAGCCATCACTCGGGGTTCAAATTCACTTCATGTCCATGAGACAGAGACTAGTAAAAACATTTCGGACTAGCAAACTCTCTATGGCACTAGTCCATACGGAATAGAGAAAATCCACATGAAAGGTGAAAATAACGAACAGTGATCAAACTCATTTACCTATTTTAGAAACTTGGGAAACAATCTTCCTAATGGCATTAGAAAATTTCTTTTGAATATCAAATCAATGTCATCTTGCAAAATTACACACCATTATCTAAATGTAATATATCGTTTGCAAAAATAAATTCAACAGTAATTTTTCCTTAGAGAGGAAATACAAGAAATTCCCTTAACCACTGGACGACATGAATATATCATTTAAAAATTAAAATCCACTGCGACATTTGAAAGTTATATATGTCTTATTTCCTAGCTCTATTGGTCATAATGACTGATATAAAAGAGAGAGGGTTTTGGTAAATATATTGCAAATGCAAAGTTATAAATTGTTATCTATGACAAACATTTAAAACTGATTTAGAAATTTTCACACCTGTCTGCCCCGATCCAAATGCACTTCTAAATGATCCGACCTTGACCTCTCCATCTTTAAGGTCCTCCACTATCAGATCCTCCACTGGAATTGGCTGTCTGTAAACCTGATATCCTTGATGACCATTGTTGTTGACCAATCGGGTCACAACAAGGACTTCGTTAAACAAGAAAATGTGAAGTTTCTGAAATAAAACATAATAAAATATTCAGTTATCGCAATTCACCTTTGAATTAGAACGCTTTATCCGATATAGTATTGCGTTGTGTGACGACACAATTGAATGAGACAATCGAACAGTTTGAATGACATGTTTGATGTAATACAAGAGTTTTCATTGGCCGATTATAGTCCGTCCACTTTCTCGAGCTGATTCAGGTGACCGGTGATCAGATAAGACGGACGGACTAGAAAATTACTACCTGGAGAACTGTAGTTCTCTGAAAAAATATTGTGACGGAATAGCTCTTATAAAAACCTTCGATTTATGGGGCACAAAAAGCTGCGCATGGTTGAGGTCTGATATTGCGTTATCGGTGTATTCTTGTGTTGCTGTCTCATAAATTCAATATAAAAAAAATCTTAACATATTTTCCTACTATACTTGTGTCCAAACATACCTTCAAATATTCATTAAAGCCACACACGACCCGAAAACTCGCAGCTTCAAATTATTTCGTTTCTTAATAACGTAGCCATGTTAGGTAGCGGGTCAATTCAAACTCTGTTGCTATTGGTATCTATGCATAAAATTGGTTGTAAGTTATGTATTCGCTCTTCATTATTATCAACACGAATAATTAATAGAAATTAAGTGCTATTCCACGTAAGAATAATGCAAAATTGAATTTCCGCGGCACATCCAATGTTACGAAATTGGGCCAAACTTTTAGAAAAAAATTAGTTGGGTGCATAATATATGACAATCTGTTTATTTTCATTTTTTGTCACCCAGTATAATTTTTATTTAAAAAATCGAAAAGTTGTTACCATGTACTAATTCATACAAAATGTCGAGAATATCACACAGAAATTCTCAAAACAGCAACACTGAAATAAAGAGTCATTTACACATATCTCAAGATAAAATCTTCAATCACCATTTTAAATCCTCAAAAGTGTGGAAAATTTTCATTCCTGTTTTATAAATAATAAAATAATCGCTGAATAATCGTGAGTTTTAGTTATCGTTTGTGGAAGTTTCATAAACACCGCTAGATGGCACACAGTAACTAAGAACGCTGGTGCGTGAAAATTGCGGCAATCCAAAAATTAAATAGAGCCTTGCAATGGAGATGTGTAGTGTCGGTCACTACGCTGGCAGTTTATGCGCGCCATATGGTGCATACCCCAAAGAAAAGGGATTGACTTTACTTGGGGAGTGTACCAGAGATATTAAACACCATCTGAAGTCGCTGAAACTTAGAACTGGACACCAGACGAACGTCAAAGCAGCAGCCGACGCGACATCGAGGGACATCTCATTGCGTGACGTATTGGGTTATTTCGGTAAATTGATATAAAAATATATTAGAATGGAAATCATATCATTGGTTTTTTTTTTAAGACGGATGAAATGTATGAAGCAATCTTGATATTTATATTATGAACACATTGAAACACGCACACCTGATATACATACACTGATCAATGCAGTGCCCCAAGAAATAGAAACAAATGAGTACATGTACAGTATAACAGCGGATCTAAATACATCGAGATCACACAAGTCACTAGTTTCTGTGGAAACGAGGGGGTTATTTATATTCGGTCTTTTCTATCCCCTGGGGGGATAGGAAAGACCGAATATAAATAACCCCCTCGTTTCCACAGAAACTAACGAGTCGCCAGTTTTATATGTAAAGATCTGCAATGTAAACAACAATCACTGAGCTTAACGAAATCTCAGTGATTGTTGTTTACATTGTAAACCTTTTCAGAAAAATTTCCGATTCCTATAGTTGAACTATAAGTAGAATTCAAATTGATTTAGATGGAGTTTATGAATGTGATATAAATGTTAAACAATTGTGCGCCACACGCTTGCACTTCGCTAAATCCCATTTAACACATTGAATTAAGGTTTGTGATATAAAATTGTAACTTTCCGAAGGTTTTAACGAAATTAAATTAATTTTTTCATCAAATAATAAATGAATGCATATTCATTTCTGTGCGAATATTTAAAAATATAGAATAAACTTAATAGTAAGTAATTTGATTTAATTTAGTTAATATAAAAACTCATTAGCTAATTTTATATAAATATATGCACTAGGAAGGAAAGGTAACCCAAGATAAAAAGGAAAGATAACTCACACTACAATGAAGTTAAAAAAAAATAAACCTGTTTACCTCATCAAAATATTTTTATTATTATTATTATTTACTCTCTCTCTCTCTCTCTCTTTCTCTCTCTTGTGTAAGAAATTATAAATTTTTCAGATTTTTTTTTTTGCCCATATATAGTGGTTGCCACTATACAGGTGTGAACATTTAGAACAAAAGATTACCAATAGAATATTATACAAAAGTACACATAATTAAGTGACAACTTTAAATTGGTTTATGATGATGATAGTGATAAAATAAAATCGAACAATTTTACATACAGGTAACAACTGTACAACTACTATAAGCATACATGTATGACACCCTGTGTTTAAAATGTGTACTGTCAATTTACAAACCAGGTTTTTTTTATACATTCCATAACTAGATATGGAAATCATTAGATATGAATAAAATGTTTAATTTCAATCATTTTTAAAACCCAGTGAACTTTGAAAATTCACATCAGCTGAACAATGGCAGGCCAATGTGACTCATGTGAGTGATGTGGCTCATGGGCCTCTTGTTTAAATTAGGGTGGGGTTGTTGTTGCTGTTAAGGATCATTTGTAACAGTCCCATTACAATTATAACTACTTTCACAAGTATTTGAAATACATATCTACCCTTTCTTTCAGACAATGAGGGACAGTCAAGAGTCTTACTCCCAATCAGTATCACAGAATTCTAATTGGAGTGAAGACCGTGAGTTAGATTTAACGGATGTAAATCAGATTCTACAACTCACATCAAAAGGCACATCTAGTCCCCTTAGAAGCCAACTTCGACATAATGTGGCAGACGTCCATTCCAGAACATTTCATTCCTCTTAAATTTTGTTGCGGACACTACAGGTTATTATATATTACATATCTAATATATTTTCATTTATTTTAAAATCAATGTTGATAAATGTTTCTTGATCGACTAATTCATGTGCCATAGGATCAACTCTGGAAAATTAGATATCAAAAGTTGTAGAATGTGTTTTTTTTTAGATGGGAATTACCATATAACATTGACCATTAATTTTTTTTTGCTATACATTGTTATGCAGTTTCAAAAAATAATGATGGTGTCACAGGAATGATTTTATAGAGTAAATTTCATAAATTAAAGAATTTACTGAGGACTCTTATTTGTTTTCTCTCAGATTTTATATTGTTGCGGACACTACAAATATACTGAAGTATTTCTGATTGAATCCATATTTGATTTGAATGAAGTAAATTAAAAACCTTAAACTCTACCTTGTTTTCTATGGTAGTGAATGGTATAATATGATGGGAAAATTAAAAAAAAAAAAAAAAAAAAAAAAAAAAAAAAAAAAGGGGGGGGAGGGGACTAGAATGATACTTTTGGAAATAATACCTATATATCAATTATAAAGTGTATACATACAAGTTTGAAGTGTCATCTTTCAAACTAACCATTTGTTTTTTTAATGAAGTTATCCAACTTTATCATCAAAATAACAGAATATTAGAGATGTTTTATTATATTCACTTATTTCAGAAATACTGTAATGAAATAAAAGTGAAATGATAATTAATGCTGTTGAAGACACTGTAAGTACTGTAGATAAATTTATGAACAACTCTTTTACTTATTTTTTTCAAATTCAAACAAACTTGAACTTGGAACTAAATGTTGATTGCAAAATAATGTTTGCATATAAACAGTACTTAATTATCAAAAGAATGAAATAACTTGTCATTGGTACTGTTTGGGGATAAAATTGGCTCAGAAAGTATGACGCTAATTTTATCATTAGTTTCCTCAGGAGGAATCTACTTTCTGTATTTTGTGTGAACAGGAATGGTATTCAGATATCCAGCAGTACTTTGGGGTGTGTGTGTGTGTGTGTGTGTGTGTGTGTGTGTGTGTGTGTGTGTGTGTGTGTGTTCAACCTCATCTTTCTCCTTGTCCATAGCTATGATCTGAAAATTATGTTTGTCGCAAATAACATTTCTTTCTCTGCCCTTTTTGGTTTTAATTCTTTCCTTTTTAAAGTTGTTCTTTTCTTTCCAATATTTTGTGTTCACCTTTTCTTGCATTTCCTTTTCAATTTCAACCTTTTCTTTCTCTCAAGATTTCTTTCTGTCTGTATTTTTTTTTATTCATGTAATCTCTTTTTCCCAAGTGTGGCAAGAAATTGGGGATTGTTTTTTAATACCTCCCCCCCCCTCTCTCTCTCTTTCTCCTTTTCCTTATTTTGTCTTTCTTTAGCTTCACTTTTTTTTTAATTTCACCCTATTTCTTCTATCTTCTTCCTTGATTTCATTAACCTCTCTGGGTTATATGTATACACTAGATGTTATGGGTGTAAATTCCGAGTTTGAACATATATTTTCACAATATTTTAATCCATTACATGTTTAAAGTAAATACTTGAATAGTTATAGTTATCATAAAGATAAATCATAATACATTTTCTTGAAAAAATCTATGAAATCAAAAAGCCATTGCGGACTCTACAGGGTTGCGGACTCTACAAAACACAATATATCTGCCAGAAAACTGAGCAATAATGAACTAGAGTCTGTTTCTTTGGTAGATACATTAGTAACTGTATTACCTCTTACCAGTAAGAGTATAGAAGTATAAGTCATCAGGCATTCCAAAATATGCACATGTTGCGGACACTACAGAATTTTGGGACATTTTTATGCCAATTAGAGAAAAATGCGTCATTTTTTAAGTTTGGAATAATCCACTCAAACTTTTCTATAATGTTTCATTTAGTATTCAACTCATTTTAAAAGCAAAATAAAAGTTGAAATAATGAATTAACATGTAGTTTTTTTACTTGTAAGTTTAAACATTGGAATTTTATAAAATTACATAATGTACAAGCATTTTCATATTTTTAAACATTATTTCGCTAATATTTTTTCGATTTACATACAGTAAATTGCACGTAGAAGTGGAATAATTTCTCATTGATCTGGTTTTTATTACCAAAAGCCTCTTCTATAAATCTCTTTTAACAAAACTTGAAAATAAAGCCATTTTTAGCTGCAACAGCATAACACACAAAATACCCCATTTCTTCAGTAATACATCTTGAATATTATTTTTTTTAAATAGAACATGGGAGTGTTATATATCATTGGATTTGTTAAAGGTACCATTTGGTCATATTTGTTATGGGTTTAATCATATATCTTGATGTAGAATGCATTATAACATTAGCAAGTATGAATTATCACCACTACTGTGAAAATGGCGTTAAAAAAAATCCCCAACCCTTAATGTAATACTTAATCTCTTTAGTGAAGTTTATCAACTGCCTCTCAATTCACATGGGCTGTATAGAAAAAAATCTTCGGGGGTGGGAACATTCTTTTTCCGGGGATAATTAATTCTAACCTCTACATATGACAAGCCCATGCACTGTGATCTACTTCTCTAAAGAGATTAAAGAATACCTGAATGCTGAAACTGAGCCCCCGTGGTAAAGAGATAGCCTATAGGCCCTACCTTGTTTACATGGTGCTTCATATGAATTTTAACCGATCGTTAGCGTTGATAAACCACACATCTTTACATGTAACAGTAACATAACCTCTTCACTAAAACTTACAAAGGTAAGCTTAAAAACAACTCCCAATTCCAAATTGAAATTCGTCTGTACAACTCATAGTGGAAACAAATGGGTTAGGTATAATGGGAATTTCGATCCCGACCTAAATTTCTTAGAAATCTTGTTTTAACTATTCGGTAGGATCATATATCATATTTCGATAGTTTAAGAAACAAAAATGAAAATACATTGATATAATCATTAGCTAAAATAATTAAAGATGATAAGTTAATGCACAATTATTATATTTCAATGATTTCAATATATTTCGTTTTTTTTCATTTTCCCGGAATTTTTCACCATTTTAAAGGAGGCATTTCTGGGAAAACAATGAATTTTTCACACTTTTGAAAATGAAAAGTGATTAAACAAAATCCCCTTTTCTCTTTTATAAATCTCATATGATTGTAAGTGTTTGCTGTTTTAAGAAAAGTAATTTTAAAAATTGGATGGTTTTTTTCAAGAAAACCATATTCATCAAATAAAATCAACCGTTGTCATGGAGACAAGTGAGATATTGTCACTATGGCAATGCATAAAGGAAAAGGGGACTTTATTTGCCATAGTATATTTTCATTGACCAAAATATATTGGTATTTTCCTCTCGATATTGATTATACAATTTATTGCCTATTTTTAGCTATTTTGTGTTGATTGTGGGGGTAATCTATTTTTAGTAACATATCTCTGCAGGTATGCATCAGATGAAAAAATTAGTACCACATATAGGGTTCTTATGTATAGTGCTAAAGTATATATAAGTATCGATTCAATCCCTGACGGTCGATGTGCCACCCTTTGCATGATTCTTACGTGGAACAGCACTTAAAAAACATAGTTTTTGCAAAGGTAAAATAAGCTCTTAATTAACGAAAATGCTACATAAGCCCATTATGGTCCTTAACACTCTTGTGGCAGAGATGGAGACCGGCCCAGACTAATGAAAGCAGCATTGCCATGAGTTTAGCTATTTGAATAATTATTATTTAATGGAACTGGGATGATATATTATTTAAAATATTTAGCTAAAATATTTGTGGGGGTATTATTTCACATCTAGACGCTATTGTGCCAGTATGGAAATGAACCGGGATTCGAATTGACTGACTACCTAACATGGCCACATCAACAAACGAAATCATCAAAAGCTGCGAGTTTTTGGGTCGTATGGGGCTTTAATAAATATTTGAAGGTATGTTTGGACACAAGTATAGTGGGAAAATATGTTAGAAATTTTTTTATATCAAATTTATAAGACAACAACACAAGAATACGTTTTCTCTTTCTTCCTTTGAAGTTTGTTTCCATCTGGCCGTCATATTTTCTAATGCCGACTACTCCCGTATAAGGGAATTTGGGCGGACTTATACATATGGACCAATGAGAGTTTCTGTTGCATTTCGCAATTGTATTACAAACAGATTCAATTGTGTCATCACACAACGCAATACTATATTGGCCAAAGCGTTTTAATTCAAAGGTGAATTGCGATAACACCTACAAAGGTCATGATGAATATGTTTCCATATCAATTAACCTTATTGCTCTTTTAAAGAAAATTGATTCAATCTTATATACATGAAAAACTTTATTGTGACCATACTCTTGTTCATTGACCATGGCTTAACTCTACACTACTTATAATGTAAATAATCTAGAAATGCATGCTTTTCTGAGACCATGACATGAACTGCTATCCTATCATATGCTGTTTGTGACATCATATTCACTAGAAAACAACATTTAATATTTTAATTTACATTTTGGCTTTCCTTTCAAGGTCTACATGTGTGTCCTCAACTTTGAACATATACAGTACCTGGCCGTAATACAGTACGCAAAATGGCTGCCATAAATAAAAGAAATTATACTGTGGTGTTTTCTTTCTCAATTTTCTCGATAGATATGCAGTAAAAAATTATGGCAGTTACACATATCTATACATGAGCATCATATCTGACGTCATGGATTATAAGAAGTTCTATGCATCTATTATTAGCATCAAAACATACATCAAACAAAATGGCTCTTAGAGGAAAAGACCTGTCAACAGAGCAAAAGCAGACGATAATCAAATTGACCCAAGAGTGCTTTTAGTAGCCGGAAAATTTCAGAAATTAGTGGAACAAGAGGCCCATGGGCCACATCGCTCAAGGTCAAGGGTAAAAAATGTTGGTACTGATGGAAAGGTTTTGTCATAAAGAATACTCATGTGAAATATCAAAGCTCTAGCATTTACTGTTCAAAAGTTATTAGCAAGGTTAAAGTTTTCAAAAAGTAGGTCAAACTCAAAGGCCAAGGTCACAGGGTCAAACATGTTGGTACCCACGGAAAGGTCTTGCCATAAGGAATACTCATGTGAAATATCAAAGCTCTAGCACTTACTGTACAAAAGTTATTGGCAAAGTTAAAGTTTTCAAAAAGTAGGTAAAAAACTCAAAGGACAAAAGGATCAAACATTTTTGTTCCCACCAAAAGGTCTTGTCACAAGAAATACTCATGTGAAATATCAAAGCTCTAGCACTTACTGTTCAAAAGTTATTAGCAAGGTTAAAGTTTCAGACAGAATGACAGACAGGACAAAAACAATATGCCCCCCCCCCCCCCCCCCCCCCCCCCCCCCCATGGCATAAAAAGCGGACAAGGGACGTACATTTGCAGCGATGTGTTGATACATGTTAATGTTTAAAATTATGCAAGCAAATCTAATATCTACTTTTAATTCAATTGGATTCCTGTGTTGAAAAGTTTGTGTTATTACTCACGCTGCCTTTATTGTTCTTCAGACTTCCATTACACAGCAGCATCGTGGAATTTTGCAAGGCCTCACACTTCTGAAACATTTCACAACTGATTAGTTCATACTCAAGTTTAAAATTTCTTCGGATTTATTAATTATCATAAAGATATATGACAACACAGACAGTGTGTGCAGACTAATTCTTACCTCCTCCTCATACAGAAAGGAAATCCTCCCAGCAAAATATCTGCATTTAGCTTCTCCTGTTTTGTGATCTGCTGCAGATATTATTCTTTCTACAATCTTAATCTGTAAAAATTTGAACAATTCACTGTAGATGTACAACTCCTGGAGTGTGCTACAACTCACACTACAAATCTTACACTCTGTTCATTCTATCCACTACAAATCTTGCACTCTGTTCATTCTATCAGTAGAGAATCGGTAAATGATTAACTCACACTACAAATCTTACACTCTGTTCATTCTATCCGCTACAAATCTTGCACTCTGTTCATTCTATCAGTAGAGAATCGGTAAATGATTAACCCACACTACAAATCTTACACTCTGTTCATTCTATCAGTAGAGAATCGGTAAATGATTAACTCACACTACAAATCTTACACTCTGTTCATTCTATCCGCTACAAATCTTACACCCTGTTCATTCTATCCGCTACAAATCTTACACTCTGTTCATTCTATCCACTACAAATCTTACATTCTGTTCATTCTATCAGTAGAGAATCGGTAAATGATTAACTCACACTACAAATCTTACACTCTGTTCACTCTATCTGCTACAAATCTTACATTCTGTTCATTCTATCAGTAGAGAATCAGTAAATGATTAACTCACACTACAAATCTTACACTCTGTTCATTCTATCCGCTACAAATCTTACATTCTGTTCATTCTATCAGTAGAGAATCAGTAAATGATTAACTCACGCTACAAATCTTACACTCTGTTCATTCTATCCGCTACAAATCTTACATTCTGTTCATTCTATCAGTAGAGAATCGGTAAATGATTAACTCACACTACAAATCTTACACTCTGTTCATTCTATCCGCTACAAATCTTACACCCTGTTCATTCTATCCGCTACAAATCTTACACTCTGTTCATTCTATCCACTACAAATCTTACACTCTGTTCACTCTATTAGTAGAGGATCGGTAAATGATTAACCCACGCTACAAATCTTACACTCTGTTCATTCTATCAGTAGAGAATCGGTAAATGATTAACCCACGCTACAAATCTTACACTCTGTTCATTCTATCAGTAGAGAATCGGTAAATGATTAACCCACGCTACAAATCTTACACTCTGTTCATTCTATCAGTAGAGAATCGGTAAATGATTAACCCACGCTACAAATCTTACACTCTGTTCATTCTATCCACTACAAATCTTACACTCTGTTCACTCTATCAGTAGAGAATCGGTAAATGATTAACCCACGCTACAAATCTTACACTCTGTTCATTCTATCAGTAGAGAATCGGTAAATGATTAACCCACGCTACAAATCTTACACTCTGTTCATTCTATCCACTACAAATCTTACACTCTGTTCATTCTATCTGCTACAAATCTTACACTCTGTTCATTCTATCAGTAGAGAATCGGTAAATGATTAACTCACACTACAAATCTTACACTCTGTTCATTCTATCCACTATAAATCTTACACTCTGTTCATTCTATCCACTACAAATCTTACACTCTGTTCATTCTATCAGTAGAGAATCGGTAAATGATTAACTCACACTACAAATCTTACACTCTGTTCATGCTATCCACTACAAATCTTACACTCTGTTCATTCTATCAGTAGAGAATCGGTAAATGATTAACTCACGCTACAAATCTTACACTCTGTTCATTCTATCAGTAGAGAATCGGTAAATGATTAACTCACACTACAAATCTTACACTCTGTTCATTCTATCCGCTACAAATCTTACATTCTGTTCACTCTAGCAGTAGAGAATCAGTAAATGATTAACTCACACTACAAATCTTACACTCTGTTCATTCTATCAGTAGAGAATCGGTAAATGATTAACTCACACTACAAATCTTACACTCTGTTCATTCTATCCACTACAAATCTTACATTCTGTTCATTCTATCAGTAGAGAATCGGTAAATGATTAACTCACACTACAAATCTTACACTCTGTTCATTCTATCAGTAGAGAATCGGTAAATGATTAACTCACGCTGCAAATCTTACACTCTGTTCATGCTATCCACTACAAATCTTACACTCTGTTCATTCTATCAGTAGAGAATCGGTAAATGATTAACTCACACTACAAATCTTACACTCTGTTCATTCTATCTGCTACAAATCTTACATTCTGTTCATTCTATCAGTAGAGAATCAATAAATGATTAACTCACACTACAAATCTTACACTCTGTTCATTCTATCCGCTACAAATCTTACACTCTGTTCACTCTATCAGTAGAGAATCGGTAAATGATTAACCCACGCTACAAATCTTACACTCTGTTCATTCTATCCACTACAAATCTTACACTCTGTTCACTCTATCAGTAGAGAATCGGTAAATGATTAACTCACACTACAAATCTTACATTCTGTTCATTCTATCAGTAGAGAATCGGTAAATGATTAACTCACACTACAAATCTTACACTCTGTTCATTCTATCTGTAGAGAATCGGTAAATGATTAACTCACACTACAAATCTTACACTCTGTTCATTCTATCCGCTACAAATCTTACACTTTGTTCATTCTATCCGTTACAAATCTTAAACCAGTCTTCACGAGAACTCAGTGGTCCGAAGACCAAGGTCAGTGAATTTTACGGTCGGGTCAGTGAAAATAAAAAATCAGGAAGTCTGATGGGCTTGTAGACTTTCTGTAAGTCACATTAAATATCATGTTGGATTTAGATATTCTAAACGTCTTATTTGCCTAAATTTACCATCAAAATAAAAATAAATCAATAAATAGCACATAAAGTAAGTGTTTGGACATCATGGTTTGTTTATTTCTTTATAAAGTAAAGAACGATAACTATACTTGTAATTGTCAAGATAACTTATACGTTGATCATGTGAACATTTAACGAACAACTTGTTGAAACAACAAAAATGGCCGCATTCTGTATCGCACTGGCTGCACACCGGTAATTGCTGCTTTATTACATTGTCCAATTAAAATGAACTTCGTCAACTGCAGTTATCTCTGATTTTATGCAATTTTTATAGTTTATAGAATTAATCAATCCTTTACATTTGATGTTGGTAGAGAAGGCTTAATACTCCCTAAGGTGCACTCGGGCTGTTTTCATGTTTGTGAAAAATACGTGAATATTTGTAGTATTGTTGTTTGCAGCGAAGACAGACAGAGAGAGAGAGAGAGAGAGAGATAAAGAGAGAATACGTGTAAGTGTTGTTTTTCTGGTATCAACAGAAAGGATGTCTTAGGGTGGATATGATTATGAGTAATAACCATAGTTTCAGTAAATTAATCGTACAATTTTACAATGCATTCCATAATGTATGTGATAAACATGTACTATGAAAATTTGGGGGGCCAGCAAATTAAGACAGTTCACTGGTCCGACTGGCCAGCAAGTTTTAAATGTTTTTGTGAAGACTATTAAACTCTGTTCATTCTATCAGTAGAGAATCAGTAAATGATTTTTCAATGTTTATAACATGTTTTACTGCAAATAAGTACATGTAATGAAAAACTTTTCTGCCATATTTTCCTCTAAATTATCGAAAACTTAAAATATCTTATGAGATGCTTATTGTAATTATAAGTTCTGTATGGTGTTTTAAAATAGGATACATGTATAATGTGTTTCTCATATGCACCTGTCAAGTCCATCTGCAAAGGTAAATTGTAGTGATGGGCAATCGGGGGGGAAAATAATAATCGATGATCGGATTAATTGGATGCACCTTTATGATTGATTAATTGAAAAATAATCAAATTTTATTCATTTCAAATATATGGCATAAATATACTAAATTTACTGTATTTTTACCCTAAATATTAAGTTAATTAGAATAAAATCATAAGACTGATTGATTGTATCTTGCTTAACGTCTCTCTCGAGAATTTTTCACTCATATGGAGACATCTAAAATCACTAGAAATTTGAAGTTAATAATCCCATACTTTAGATTTTGTTTCCCCGGGATAGGGATAGATCTCTCGACTTTTGTTGTTCTCATGGGATCCAGGTTAGAATAGAGCCTCATTACCCCTTGCTTGTTGCAAGAGGCAAAATCTGAGGCCCCGGGCCTTATCACAGCAGGTATGGCACGATAAAGATCCCTCCCTGCTCAAAGACTGTAAGTGCTGAGCAAAAGCCTAAATTTTGCAGTCCTTCACCGTGACGTCTCGATATGAGTGAAAAGTTCTCAAGAGGGACATTAAAACAATATTCAATCTTATCGGATGATTCAACTTCGTCAGCCATTTTTTGATTTTAGTTAAGTCACGGCAGGAATATTTGTATTATTTTAAAAATACCGACGTCCTCGATTTTTGATTTTCGAAATGGAAATCGATTATTCACATCGTTTCAGTTATAGCGACCGACAATAGAAAGTCGGTGATAATCGGTACATCACTAGTAAATCGTAAACATTGAAGTGAAATATATTTGCTGATGTCT